>NC_047094.1:97532780-97835399 GCF_902459505.1 Geotrypetes seraphini
TGGAAAACAAATCTCTTCTTATCATTTTTGAAGCTAATTCATTATTTTTACCTTTTGCTTTCAAAAGAGCTTGCAATACATCATGTTCCCATTTACTTACCAATTTAGTTTCTAGTACTTTAATTTCTTTTTCTAATTCTATATACTGCATTCTAATCTGTTTCCTAACAAAAGCCGAATAGGATATAATATGACCTCTCATAGTCGCTTTAAAGGCGTCCCATACATTTTCAATAGATGCATCTTCCACTAAATTAATTTGAAAGAAATCACTAATTTGTGTTTTAAAATTTTCCAAAAATTTTTCATCCACAAGCAATGCATTATCAAATCTCCAAAGAGGTCTTCTATTCTCTAATTGATCTAATTGTAAATCTATCCATACTCCCGCATGATCCGAAATGATAATGGGATCAATGGAAGCCTTAATCACTTGCTGCACCTTATGTGATGAAATAAAGATATAATCTATTCTTAAAAATGATTTATGAACCTGTGAGCAAAATGAAAATTCCTGATCATTAAAATGAAGAATACGCCATATATCCTTCAAATCACATGATTGAACTAAATTATCTAAACCTAAAGATTTTATACTTTTACCTGGTTTTTTATCCATTAATGGATCCATTACAGCATTAAAATCTCCAGCTACCACTAAATTAGAAGCAGCCAGTGGTAACAACATACTCTGCAACTTTTTAAAGAATTCTGATTGATTCGAATTAGGGGCATATATATTGAACAACGTCAGGGTATTATTTCCCATACTCATATCAACATGTAACCATCTTCCATGTGGATCCGAATTTACTACCTTAAAATTGGCCATACACTTTTTATTTATAAGAACTGCTACCCCTGCTTTTTTACCTGCTGCTGGAGCAAAAAAACATTCTTTCACCCACCCACCCGCTAGTTTCTGTGATTCCTTTATATTAAGATGAGTCTCCTGCAGACAATAAACATCCGCGTTTTGCTTTTTAAAAAATTATAATACCTTTTTCCTTTTGATTACATGATTCAGGCCATTGACATTAATAGAAAATATCTTAAAAGACATAATATATTTTAAACTCCTCATCATAATCTTCCTCTTCCCTTCTTCCATAACTAAGATCTAAAGAACTTCTCCCAATGGCACACTTTCTTACCCTTAAATTACCCAATCCCTTATTAATCTTTTCCTTAATCATCCTAGTAATATCTTTAATGCCCACCTTCTTCCCACCCCTCCCCCCAATATAATGACTGCTTAAGGACACACATTGGACCAGTAATCCCAACTTCCCCCCTCCCCCCAGACAACCAATATTTATTAATAACCCCTTTATCATTTATTAAGACAAACTCACTACCCCTCCAACAATGTATCTAATTATATCTCTCTTCTAATCATAAAACCTTTTTTTTTTTTTCCTTTTTTTTTTATACCATTGTAAAGTAATTAATTTCTCTATCTGTTATTTAACCTTTAGTCACATAACCATATTTATTTCCTAACATTCCATTAATGCATCTTTATCTCTCCACCAATCTCTAATTCATTCCCCCAATATTTTATTTCATTCAACAAAATTCTATCATAATCATATATTTAATAAATTAGTATCATTTTCCTATATCTTATACTATCCAATCCATCTATTCCTATCATCCTTTTAATATCCAAAAGCAAATATCCATATCTTCATATATTTCTTTAAAAATTGTTTTCAATTTTATAAGTTTTTATCATCTATTTGTATTTAAACATTTTTATTTCATTCTCAAAAATAAAATTTTCACTTTATAATTTTTTTTTTAATATTTCCTCTTTTCCAAATTAAATCCAATCCTTTTAAAACTATAATATCACAACATCAATCTTTACATTCCTTCAGCTACCAATAAATTCTTATTATGTATCTTTATTTTATATTATTCATTTTCCTTTCCTTTATTTGCATTTAAATGTCATATAACTTGTCCTTTCTATAATTAGTCTATTCTGCAATCTTCTTCTTGTTGTCCTTTCATTCTTTACTTTCTCCTTTACTGACTTATTAAATTAACTGAACTTTCATATTTATTTCTTAGCTCCATCCATCCACTCTTAAGACTCTTGACTGCCAATTGTCATTTTATTTAATATCCTTTTAGTCTATCAATCCTGCTTTCTTCTTCTTCACATCTATTTATTTTCTTATCCATTCTTCACTTTTCCCTTTTTGTTAATTTGTCAAATCCTTTATTCCTTCTTGTTCATTCTTTACTCCAGCCATCCATCCTTCAGTCTCCTAAAGTTCAGTCTAATAACTTCACTTTAATGTCTTTCCAGTCCCTTCTTCTTGCTTCTTTCTTCTTTACATTCTTTTATTTTCTTTTTCACTTGTCCATTTTTATTTCCTGTTCTTTGTTGCATATTCCTCTTTCTCCAACAAACAAAAGTCCCATAATTCTTTATATTAAACTTTTTGTTCAATATCCACCAATCCAGTCTTAATATTTATCCCTTCATTTCAACACCCATTGTGCTAAAATGACATAGGTTCTGATTTTGAAAGAAAGGTCTTTAGTTTTTCCGGGTCAACAAAATGCAAAGATTTATCCCCACAAGATACCCTCATTTTTGCTGGGTAATATAACCCATACTTATATCCTTTTTCCTTTAATTGAGGTCTCAGATCAAGGAATTTCTTCCTAATGTTTGCTGTATTTTTAGCAAAGTCTGATAAAAACCATATTTTGGACCCTTTATAGTTTAAATTTTTATCTTTTTTGGCAGCATTTAAAATTTCTATGCTTGCTGGTATCTTAACATCTTGAATATTAATGGTCTTGGTCTCCCTTGATTTTCCAGACTTTTTATTGGAATCCTGTGTGCCCGTTCTATTTCCAAAGGCTGTTTGAAATCCAACTGCAGTAATTTAGGAATTAAATTTTCTAAAAACTGTATGGCATTTTTCCCTTCCAAATTTTCCTGTATTCCAAAAAGTTTTATATTCTTTCTTCTTCCACGGTTTTCGTAATCTTCCAGCTGATTTTTCAATTGAATAATTTCCAAACTGTCATTTTTACATCTTTTTCCTTCACATTCTAAACCCTCCATTTTAACTTCTAACTCTGTTGTTCTTTTGTTAGCTACTTCCATTTGCCTATGGATATTCAGTATTTCTTCCTTCATTTCTGCCATATTACTTACATTCTCTGTCAGCATTTGTTTGATTTGCCTCAGTTCCCCCTTTACTTCAGCTTTGCTTAACTCCTCCGACTCATCAGCAGGAAGCGGAACCTTACTCGGGGTAATTTGATCCTGCTTCTGTCTTTTCGCCGCCCCTCCAGTTTCACTTTTACTCTGTCGGGTGCTCGCCATGCTCCCGCTCTCCTCTCCGATATTTTCAGCCGAAAACAATTTAAAAGGAAAATCTTTTTTTATTCAACGGTTGCCCAGGTAAGAGGAGCGCTGCGATCACACGACCATTTTGTGTGCGCACCAAGCCATGCCCCCTACACTAGATTTTAAAAAGGATTTATTTAATTGGTTAACAACCAGTCTCACTGAAGGAACATTCCACGAGGAAATGGGACATAGTAGGTAAAAGCACTATGCCTGACAGTATGACGCAGGACCTACTACTATTGGAACAATGGTCATCGACTTGGCAGCTCAACTTCAATGCTAAAAAATGTAAAGTGATGCACCTGGGTAAAAGAAATCTGTGCAGGACTTACACGTTAAATGGTGAGACCTTAGCTAGGACCACGGAAGAACGGAACAACATGAAAACTGCCAATCAAGTGGAAAAGGTTTCTTCCAAGGCAAGGCAAATGATGGGTTGCATCCGTAAAGGTTTTATCAGCAGGATGCCAGAAGTCATAATGCCACTGTACAGATCCATGGTGAGACCTCATTTGGAATATTGTGTTCAATTCTGGAGACCACATTACCGGAAAGATGTGCTGAGAATTGAGTCAGTTCAGCGGATGGCCACCAGGATGGTTTCGGGGCTCAAAGATCTCCCGTATGAAGTAAGGCTGAATAAATTGCAGCTGTACTCACTTGAAGAACGAAGAGAGAGAGGGGACATGATTGAGACATTTAAATATATCACGGGCTATATCGAGGTGGAAGAGGATATCTTCCGTCTAATAGGACCTTTGTCCACCAGAGGGCATCCGCTGAAAATCAGGGAAGGGAAATTTCATGGTGACTCCAGAAAGTATTTCTTCACCGAGAGGGTGGTCGATCATTGGAACGAACTCCCACGGCAGGTGATTGAGGCCAATAGCGTGGCAGATTTTAAAAATAAAAGGGATATTCATGTGGGATCTCTAATGATGTAAAGGCAGGGGGTGGTGAGCAAAATCAAGGCGAATGGTCAATAGAGTGGGCAGACTTGATGGGCTTTGGCCCTTTTCTGCCATCATTTTTCTATGTTTCTATGTATGCTAATCACACCCATCCCAAAAGACCAAAAAAACTCACTAGCCCTGAAAACCAACTACAGACCGATAGCAAGCATCCCCCTATTCACCAAGCTACTCGAAGGACTGGTCAACTCAGAGCTAATGGACTATCTAGACAAATTTAGCATACTCAATGAACACCAATCAGGATTCAGAAAGGGCTTTAGCACTGAGACACTCCTAGCCTCGATTCTAAATCACCTATTCGGCATATTCAGCAAAGGAACAAGTGCTCTGATCCTACAACTAGACTTCAGCAGTGCTTTCGATCTTGTTGATCACGAAACAATGCTACGCTGCCTAGACGGAATAGGAATTACCGGAAAAGTAAGAAACTAGATACAGGGTTTTCTAACAAAGAGATCATACCGGGTGATTAGTGGTGGAACATACTCAAACACCTGGAAAAACCCCTCAGGAGTACCACAGGGTTCCCCACTATCACCCACCCTATTCAACATATACATATCATTCTTTGGACACTTCCTGGAAAAGCTAAACTTAAACTACTACATATATGCAGATGACATTTCTATTTTAATCCCAGTGACCAGCATAACAAACGAGACCTCAGAATACATTTCTCATATTATGACTGAAATAGAACAGTGGACATTAAATTTCAAACTGAAACTAAACACAGAAAAAACAAAAGTATTCCTAGCAAGCCCAACAGACAAAATTACCAAAACGACATTACGTGTAAAAGATCGCGACTACCTGATTACTAAAACAATAAAAATATTGGGAGTAACATTAGACACTCATTTAACAATGGTTGAACACACAAACATAGTCATAAAAAAATGTTTCCTGACATTATGGAAGTTAAAGACCATCAAAAAATACTTTGACCCATTATCATTTAGACTACTAGTGCAATCGCTAATGCTTTCTACATTGGCATCTACTTCGCCTGAGCGTTGAGCTGCACCGCAGGTACCGAGCAAGAAAAAAGCGGTACCGGTGCCATCGGGACCATCCCTGGATGAGCATATAGCATCCATTCTCCAGGTCCAACTTAAGGAGCAGTTACAACAACTTCTCCCAGCTCTTCTGACTCCGAACCTTCCAGTGTCGGTACCTGCTGAGCCTTCGGTGCCGCTCGTCGACCAGCCTATTTTGTCGGCATCGACGTTATCGGCACTGCTGCAATCTGCCTCTTCGGTATCGATGCCTATTTTATCGGCAGAACCAAGGTCTCTGCGTAGGCCGGTTCACTCAATCTCTGAACTGGTACCGCTTTCTGAACCAACCACCCGTACCGCTATCCATTCACCGGGTACGGTGTCGATGCGTTCTGACAAATCGGTACGCAAGACCCGACATGCAGCTTCCTCTACTCCTCTCTCCCAAGGACGTCTCCCATCAGTACGTGACCCTGATTTATGGGATGATTTCGAGGACCCTCTCGGTACCGATGATGACTTTTCATCGGATGAGGCTGATCCATCTGTGCAGGGGCCTGATAGTAAGCCAGAGCACACTTCATTCACAAAATTTCTTAAGGAAATGTCAGACACCCTTTCAATTTCATTAGAGTCTGATTCCAAAAAGTCCAAAGCATTTCTTGATGCTTTGGACTTTGACCAACCTCCGAAAGAATTTTTAAAATTACCCCTCCATGACATCTTATGGGAAACCTTTTATCAAAATCTTGAGACTCCTCTAACCATTCCTGGAGCTCCAAGAAAACTGGAGTCACTTTATAAGGTTATTCCCATTCCAGGGTTTGACAAGCCTCAGCTACCACATGAGTCCTTACTTATTGAGTCGACCCTGAAGAAAACTGCGGGCTCTAGTGTGTATGCTTCTGTCCCTCCTGGCAGAGAGGGTAAGGCCATGAATAAATTCGGTAAACGTCTTTATCAAAATGCTATGTTGGCCAATCGCTCAGGTAACTACGCATTCCATTTTTCTTTTTACCTGAAGCATCTTATCCAGCAGATGGCCACTTTTCAAAAATATCTTCCAGAACGCAAGCTCCCTGCTTTCCAATAATGTACTGCCAGTCTGTTCCAGCTCCGAAAGTTCATGGTCCGTTCCATCTACGACACGTTTGAACTCACATCCCGAGCTACAGCAATGTCTGTTGCTATGAGACGTTTGGCATGGCTTCGCATCTCAGAGCTTGATGTCAACCACCAGGACCGCCTTGCCAACGCTCCCTGCCTGGATGACGAGCTGTTTGGGGAATCTCTGGATACCACCACCCAGAAACTTTCTGCAACGGATTAGTGGGTGCTCTCCATCATCACCCACGGCTACTCCCTCAAATTTCAGGCTCTTCCTCCGTTAAGTCCTCCAAAAGAGTCTGCTTCCAACAGGTCTCAGTCCCTTCTTCTCGGTCAAAAAGTTCAATCCCTCCTTCTACTCAATGCCATCGAAGAAGTTCCTCCAGATCAGCGAGGTCAGGGATTTTACTCCCGGTATTTTCTAGTTCCCAAAAAGACCGGAGACCTCAGACCCATATTAGATCTCAGAGATCTCAACAAATGTTTGGTCAAGGAGAAGTTCAAAATGCTCTCTCTTGCCACACTCTACCCTCTTCTCACTCAGGACGACTGGCTATGCTCTCTAGATCTCAAAGAGGCCTACACACATATCCCTGTCCATATGACGTCCAGACAGTATCTGCGCTTTCTAATCAATCATGCTCATTACCAGTACAAGGTGTTACCCTTCGGTCTGGCCTCCTCTCCCAGGGTATTCACCAAGTGTCTGATTGTGGTAGCCGCCTATCTCCGCTCTCACAATTTTCAAGTCTTCCCCTACCTGGACGACAGGCTGATCAAGGCTCCTTCCCCTCAGGCAGTACTTCTTGCCACCAACCAGACAATAAGATTTCTTCAACTTCTGGGCTTCGAGATCAATTTTCCCAAGTCGCACCTCATTCCAGCCCAGCGACTTCAATTCATTGGCGCAATACTGGACATTGTTCTCATGAGAGCGTTTCTTCCATCCAACCGCCTTCAGACCATCCTTCATCTCTGTTTACAGGTGTTTCAACAGATTTCCATCGCTGCAAAACATATGATGGTGCTCTTGGGGCATATGGCATCGATGGTGCATGTCCCCCCCTTCGCACGTCTTCACCTGCGCACTCCTCAATGGACTCTAGCTACCCAGTGGTCCCAGGCGACGAATCCTTGCTCACAACACATATCTGTGATATCGTCTCTTCGACAGTCTCTACAATGGTGGTTGAAATCTTCAAATCTCTCCAGAGGTCTTCTGTTCCATCTACCTCCTCATCATCTGGTCATCACCACCGATGCGTCCCCCTATGCCTGGGGAGCTCACTTGAACGAATTCCAAACTCAAGGTCTTTGGACTGCCCAGGAAAAGAAACATCACATCAATTTCCTGGAACTCCGAGCGATGTTTTACGCCCTCAAGGCTTTCCAACATCTCCTCTTTCCTCAAGTCCTACTGCTTTGCACAGGCAATCAAGTTGCAATGTACTACATCAACAAACAAGGTGGGACGGGCTCTCGCCTGTTGTGTCAAGAGGCCCAAAAGATTTGGTCTTGAGCGACAGCTTGCCATTTATTCTTGAAAGCTGTCTACATTCAGGGGGAGCAGAACTCCTTAGCAGACAATCTCAGCAGACGTCTCCAACCCCACGAATGGACTCTCGATTCCATGACTCTCCAGTCCATTTTCGCTCAATGGGGCACTCCTCAGGTATCAACTGCCCCAATTTTGCTCCAGACTCTACTCCCCTCACCATCTGGCACCCGATGCATTTCTCCTGGATTGGACCAATCTATTCCAAGTTTCCAAGTTTATTAGTTTTTGATATCCCGACCATAAAACAAATATCTGGCCGGTTAACAATATAATTTAAAAGAGGGAGTAAAAAGAGAAAAATGTATAAAATATTTAAGTGGGACATAAATGACAAAAACCAGACAAACTTGACAGTGAGGATAGTAAGGGAGGAGGGGAAAAAGTTACATTTAATAAGAAGAAAAGGGAAGAGTGGGTAGGGAAAAAACATGAAGGTGAGGGCATGTTGTAGTAAGTAATTGCTTGCGAGAGGAGAGAAAATAGAAATAAAAGAGAAGAGGAAAAAGATAGATAGTAGAAAATCTAGGTTAGGTTAAACGCGTCATGAAATAGAAAGTCTTTAGACAGGATTTAAATTTAACAAGTTGTTGTTCGTCGCGGAGGTATTGTGGCATGGAGTTTCCATAATGTAGGGGCAGTTACAGCAAAATTTGTTTACGAGTATAATAGAAATCTTTTAGAGGGGGGATGAAAAGAAGTTTTTGATCAGAGGATCTTAGAGTGCGGGAGGGAGCATTGAGGTATCAGGAGTTTGTCAAGGAATGAAGGTTGATGAGATTGTTTAATTTTTAAAGCAGAGTAAGATGATTTTATAGGTGATACGGTGGGTGATAGGGAGCCAATGAGCTTCTTTTAAGAGTGGAGTAACATGGTCAAATCGGCCTTTTTTATAAATAAGTTTTATTGCAGTATTTTGTAGTATTCCTTTATGCATTTCCTCCTCTGCCTCTCATGTTGCGGACCTTGTTCAAGCTCAAGAGAGAACAATCCACCATGATTCTCATCGCTCCACGGTGGCCCAGGCAGCACTGGTTCTCCCTTCTCCTTCAACTCAGTTCCAGGGAGCCCATACTTCTTCCACTGTTTCCTTCTCTGCTTACTCAACATCAGCAATCTCTCCTACATCCCAACCTGCAGTCTCTGCACCTGACAGCTTGGTATCTCTCGGGCTGACCTCGACTCATTCACTTCTTTCTCAGCCGGTCCGTTCTATTCTTGATGCTTCCAGGAAACCGGCCACGCTTCAATGTTATCAACAGAAGTGGACCCGGTTTTCTTCCTGGTGTTTTCTGCATCATCATGATCCAACTTCACTAGCAGTAGAACTAGTGTTGGATTATTTCCTTTCTCTATCTAACTCTGGCCTCAAGTCTACTTCTATTAGAGTCCACCTTAGTGCCATCACTGCTTTTCATGAGCCTGTTCTCGGAAAACCTCTGACTGCTCATCCATTTGTTTCCAGATTCATGTGGGGACTTTTCAATGTGAAACCACCTCTCAAGCCCCCTCCTGTAGCCTGGGATCTTAATGTGGTTCTTTCCGCCCTAATGAAGCCTCCTTTTGAACCTTTGGCCATAGCTCATTTCAAATTTCTTACTTGGAAAGTGGTCTTCCTTATTGGTCTCACCTCTGCCAGGAGGGTCAGTGAGTTGCATGCACTAGTTGCCGATCCACCTTTCACTGTTTTTCACCATGACAAAGTGGTTCTGCGTACACATCCAAAGTTTCTCCCGAAGGTTGTGTCTGACTTTCACCTTAACCAGTCCATTGTCTTACCTGTTTTCTTCCCGAAACCTCATTCTCATCCAGGGGAACAGGCTTTACACACTTTGGACTGTAAGCGTGCTTGGCTTACTATCTAGAGCGCACTAAGCCTCACAGATCATCTCCTCAACTCTTTCTGTCTTTTGACCCTAACAAGCTGGGTCATCCTGTTTCTAAACGCACATTATCCAATTGGCTTGCTGCTTGCGTTTCATTCTGTTATGCTCAGTCCGGACTGACACTGGAAGGTTCTGTCACGGACCATAGAGTTAGAACTATGGCAGCATCTGTAGCTTTCCTCCGATCCACTTCTATTGAGGAAATCTGCAAGGCTGCTACTTGGTCCTCAGTTCATACTTTCACATCTCATTATTGTCTGGATACATTCTCCAGACGGGATGGACACTTTGGCCAATCTGTTTTACAAAATTTATTTTCCTAATGGCCAACCTTCCCTCCATCCCTCTTTTTGTTAGCTTGAAGGTCACCCTTCAGTTAAAGCACAGTTACTTACCGTAACAGGTGTTATCCAGGGATAGCAAGCAGATATTCTTACGTCCCACCCTCCTCCCCGGGTTGGCTTCTTAGCTGGCTTATCTTAACTGGGGACCGCGCGCCTCCGTCGGGCAGGAAGGCACTCGCGCATGCGCGGTGCGGCCTAGCTAGAACTTTCTAAGTTCTTAGAGTGCAATCACTCTAAAATTGTCCGTACTGGGGCTCCGTCAATGTCGTCACCCATCAGTTAAGAATATCTGTCTGCTGTCCCTGGATAACACCTGTTACGGTAAGTAACTGTGCTTTTCAAGCATGTCCTCTCCTGCGTATGTCTGAAATTTCTAACATCTGTTAAACTATCTGTATATTGTATTTTGCTATCTTTTTAAAGATTCTGCCTGCTATATTTCTCTTATCTCTGCATATTATAACTCGCTGACTGTCCAGCTCTCTTCAATGTAAACCGCCAGGAAGTCTCACGACTATGGCGGTATAGAAGAATAAAGTTATTATTATTATTATTATTTACAGTTTCCCTGAACAGTCTTTATAGATTTCCTCACTGAAATCTCTGCAGGCTTTATACTGAAAAACAAGGACCTCTCTGAATGGTCAAGCACTATTGAACTCACTCTGAGTTATGTTGGCAATTTTAAGAGGCTCATATTCAGTTAACCCTTACTTCTGTAATCTTAGTGTTATCAGCCGTACTCTGTAGTTCTTGAACAACTTTCTTTAATAACATGAAGTAAAGAATAAACACTTACAGTTGATGACTTCAAAAGCAGATGATGACTTCAAGGCAGTTCAACTTTCACAGAATCTTCTCACTGTACCAGCCCACCCTATTCAAGCTGGGAGTGTATCCACACACCTTGTGGAAAATAGCACTGTGCTCTAGACTTAGATATTGCAACTTAAGCTGTATTAGATTGTTAGAAATAAAGGGTGAAATCCTGGTGAGAGAACAATACTGAATTCATGTTCTCATATAGCCATGCGGTCTATAAATATGGCAATTGTTCTCTCTCAGACTGAAGAAGAAGGGCGGGCTTAAACTCTGTGGTTGCAGCCTAGCTCTCTGGGAGAAGCAAAGCTTTTTGGGAATTTAAGTCCACAGAGCACACTTTATTTATATATCTTTGCATAAACACTTAAACTTGTTCTTATACAAGAAACTGAGTAAATGCCTACTTAAAATGAGGTCAGAACAACATCACACAATTGCAGTCATATAAATTTTGTTTTTTATACCATCCATTTTCTAATTAGGGATCTTCTCTGCTCAGCCCACACCTTTTTGAATTCTATCACTTCACCATTTTTGTCTCTAAAACCTCCCTTGGGAGGGCATTTTAGGCATCGATCACTTTCTCTGTGAAAAATAATTTCTTCACATTACTCGTAAAGTCTACTACCCTGCAACCTCAAGTTATGTCCTCTAGTTTTACTGCTTCTCTTTCTCTGGAAAAGATTTATTTACAGATTGATATTGTTGAAGTATTTAACAATCTGTATCATATCTCTCCTATCCCTCCTTTCCCCTAGCGCAGGGGTGCCCACACTTTTTTGGCTTGTAAGCTACTTTTAAAATGACCAAGTCAAAATGATCTACCAACAATAAAATTAAAAAAAAACACAAAGCACACTGTACGCAGAGAAAATGTTAATTATCATTTATATTCGGGGGGTTTTCAGAGGTCAAGGCAGATGACTTTAAAATATGCAATGTCACCTCAGTAACAACTATACAAAAATAGACAAATATATCCCCTTCCCTTTTACTAAACCGCAATACTGGTTTTTAGCGCAGGAAGCTGCGCTGAATGCACCGCGCTGCTCTCAACGCTCATAGGCTCCCTGCGCTAAAAAACACTATTGCAGTTTAGTTAAAGGAGGCCATAGTGCAAAATATAGACAGCAGATATAAATTCTGAAAACGAACACATTTTGATCACTAAATTGAAAATAAAATCATTTTTCCTACCTTTGTTGTCTTGTGATTTCATGAGTCTCTAGTTCCACTTCCTTCTGACTGTGCATTCAATATTTCTTCCCTTCTTTCTGCCTCCTCTCCTCCAGACCTCATTCCATTCTCCAACCAAAATATCTCTCTGTCCCTCCATGAGTCCAACTTTTTCTTCCTCTCTCACTGCTCCTCCCCTCCCCTTTCTTTCTTTCTGTCTGTCTTTCTTTCTCTCTCCCTGCCCCCCTTTCTTTCTTTCTGTCTTTCTCCCTGCCCCTCTAAGGTACTGTCTTTCTTTCTCTCTCCCTGCCCCTCTAAGCCACCATGCGGGAGTGGTCAAGATAGTGGCACACACCTGGTGAACTCTGTGTGTCTCCTCTTTTGATTCACTACTGCAGAAGCAATGGTTTCAAGTCCCTACTGTAACAAAAGTAACCAACAAACAACGGACTTGATAACACTTGGTTATATGGTTATAGAATGAAGCCCTCAGATACCTGTGCTGCTATGTAATGTTAGAGCAGCTTAATACAGGTTGGCACGTTAACTTTCATTGGGCATTCATACCATTTTTTTGAATATTTTATCTATGCTTATTAAAATGCTCAAACAGAAAAACATTCGTGACACTTATCTTTTTTTGAAGAGTCGCATTGAGTTGAGCTAGAACTATCGGCCCGACGGGACCCGTTTCTCCAGATAAGGCTTCTTCTGGGGTCTGTGGGTTTGAGCGCACGCAGCGTGGTCTGCCTTTGCAGATCCAAAAATGGCGTCGACAAACTCCAGAGAAAGAAAGAAACGGGTCCCGTCGGGCCGATAGTTCTAGCTCAACTCACATGCGACTCTTCAAAAAAAGATAAGTGTCGCAAATGTTTTTCTGTTTGAGCATTTTAATAAGCATAGATAAAATATTCAAAAAAATGGTATGAATGCCCAATGAAAGATAACGTGCCAACCTGTATTAAGCTGCTCTCCTCTTTTGAGACAATATTTTCTTGCTTCTGTTTGCCCCAATTTAGTTGAACTATGCCGCATATTAAAAGAAAAGGGATAGTGTGGAGTACTACCTCACTTCATTGCACCTAATGTCTGGTACAACAGAGAATGAAGAGAGATTTAACCGGGAACCCAGCAGCACAGACCAGAGGTGAGAGCCCTGCATTTGCTCAGCCTGAAGGAGCGGCTACACCTTTGGGGCTTGATATTACTCTTTCTACCCCGCCCTTCTTTCTACTCTCTCCCTGCTCCCCCAGCCACCGTCTTTCTTTCTCTCTCCCTAACCCCCCAGCCACCATCTTTCTTTCTTTCTCTCTCCCTGCCCCCCCCAGCCACTGTCTTTCTCCCTCTCTCCCTACTCCCCCCAAGC
This sequence comes from Geotrypetes seraphini, assembly GCF_902459505.1. Classification (NCBI taxonomy): domain Eukaryota; kingdom Metazoa; phylum Chordata; class Amphibia; order Gymnophiona; family Dermophiidae; genus Geotrypetes; species Geotrypetes seraphini. The sequence continues at coordinate 97,546,394 of NC_047094.1, forward strand.
CACCGACAATGATGATTTCTCCCTGCTTCCCCGATGCGCAAAAGCCAGGCCCATGCAGCCACAACATAAGCCTTCCCTCCCAACGTCAATTCTTACGTCGGAGAGGAAGTTCCGGGCCAGCCAGGCAGTGATTGGCTGGCCCGGAACTTCCTCTCCGATGTCAGAATTGATGTTGGGGGGTGGGGGAGGCTGGTGTAGTGGCTGCACAGGCCTGGCTTTTACGCATCGGGGAAGCAGAATGCAAAGGCAATGCAAGTCTATCGCCCAGCAATTGACTCGCGTTGCCCTTGCGATCTACTGGTCGATCACGATCAACCTTTTGGGCACCCCTGCCCTAGGGTATACATATTCAGGTCTTCCAGTCTCTTCTCATACGCCTTTTGTCACCTTCAGTCACCTTCCTCTTAACTACTTCAAGATTTTTTACATCCTTAGTGTCTGAGGATCTCAGTGTGATAAGGTGGAGGCCTTAGCCAGAAAAATGTTAGGCTGCATAGAGAGAAGCTTAAACAGCAGAAGAAAGGAAGTTTTGATGTCCCTATACAAGTCAATGGTGAGACCCTAGCTGTTCAGTTTCAGAGTGTGGTATGCAGCCTATACCTGCTAGGCAGGTCCCCAGAGCAGTGCCTAGGTTAAAAGCAAACCCTTCCTATACTGATTCATTTAAACCTCTTTCTGATCCATCAGATGACTTTTCTTCCTTGAACTCTAGAGGGAGGCAGAGAGCAGAAGTGCAGGGTGCCCATCCTCCACTCATTCCTAAGGTTGCTCACCGGAAATCCTTTTCACCTGAGGGTTGGGGGCGGGGCTGCAAACTGCTTGCTCACAGAATTAAGCTCCTTGAGAGTCAGAAGGAAGGGAGTCAGGGAGAGGAGAGGCAGCAGCTCTCAGGGCTGAGAGTTCTGGATAATGGCCAACCACCAGAATGTATGGAGCTAATGGAGGCTGGGGAGGAGACAACTTCCTGTGTGATTGAAAAGCCTCAGGCCATGGAACTAGACCTGGAGCCAATTGCTGAGCCTGTGAATGAAGTCCTTCCCATGGAAGTTTGCTGCATGAAAGGCAAGCCGCTTGTTGTACCTGAGTGAGTAGCTGTTGCCTTTGCTGTGTGGATTACTTCCAAGTTTGTGTTGTCCCTGTGGGAGCTGTAGAGCGCTGAAGCTCCAGACAACCGAAAGGACTTATTTAAGTTTGTGTTTTTTTTTTCTTCTTGCTGTTCCTCTTTGTGGGGAGGAAAGGATTGTTGCCATCCCAGGCAGTGGGGTTTGCCCCGTGTATTCAGTGGTGGGATAGTGGGCCTTGTTGGGCGTTTTGTCACCACGTGGAGCACACTGCCTGACCAGCACGCTTATTGCTGGAATAGTCACAGCCGCAGCTCTGACTAAAGCTGCAGTGTTCAGCCCCAAAGACTGTTTGTGTTTTGAGAAGTTTTTTTTTCTTTTGTATGAACTGAGTATTGGCTGGGATAACAGCCTAGTTTTGAGAAAGACCTGTGCTTGGTGAATTGGAGAACTATATTTTGGGACATTTCTACTTTGGGACAGTTTGCTGTTATATTTTTTCCATTGTTTTCTTGGGGACTACTCGCTAACGCAGAAACATCCTGACAGACTTTATGTTTATTTCAAATGAAAGAATAAACCCCAAGTTTTGCATAAGAAGCCTAACTTACCTGGTGTGGTAGTGTTTTTCTTCTGTCCATTTCCTTGTGGAGCCCACCGTGGCTCACAAGAGCAAAATTTTCTTGTCCCAGTCGCTCAGGGCCCATTGTCCTGAGACGGCTGGTGACAAGAGGCTGTATCTTTCCATCACCCTTAGATCCCTCTCCCTGCCTGTGCATATCAGCCTTTCACCTCCTAACACATATGGCTCCCTTGGATTTGTGCTTCCAAGTACATCATTCTACATTAAATTACAATTGATTTACTTATTCCATTCAGTTCAGAATTTTTATAGACCTCAATCATATCTCACTTTAGCCATCTCTTCTGCAAGCTGGAGTCCTAACCTCATTAACCTTTTCACGAGTGTTAATCATTTTGGTCATTCTTCTCTGTACCCTTTTGCAGTTTCACTATATGTATTTTGAGATGTGATAACCAGAATTGCACATAATATTCAAAGTCTGGTGTCTCTGTGAAGTAGTGGGGAGTATATGACGCAGTGGTTAAAGCTACAGCCTCAGCACCCTGGTGTTGTGTGTTCAAACCCACGCTGCCCCTTGTGACCCTGGGCAAGTCACTTAATCCCCCCATTGCCCCAGGTACATTAGATAGCTTGTGAGCCCACCGAGATAGACAGGGAAAAATGCTTGAGTACCTGAATAAATTCATGTAAACCATTCTGGGCTCCCTTGGGATTACAGTATAGAAAATTGAATGATGAATAAATAAATAGTACATTATAATATTCTTTGTTTTATTCTCTATTCCTTTCCTCATAATTCCCAAAATTCAGTTGCTTTTTTAGCTGCTGCTGCACACTAAACAGTTTTCAACGTATCATCTACAGTGATATCTAGATCTTTCTCCTTTGTGGCGATTCCTATCATGGAACCCAGCATCATATAGCTATAATTAGGGTTCCAGTGCAACAGGAATGGTATGCTGAACCTTAGGGTACTCTGTCCATTCCCATGAGCATACTGTAGAAAGATGTCAGTCACAGCTTTTGAAACTTTCTCCTTCTCCCAGGAGTCTGCGGCACCCTTCAGTTTCTCTTTTTGAAAGCAAGCATGAAAGGTGTCTTTTGAACTGCTTGATTTATTTCCTTTTCATTTTGCGATAGATTTATGGTTTTTTGCTCTAGTCATGGTCTTTATCATGAAATCAGAGATCCCTTTTGATAAGGGTCTGCTATACCTCCATAGAGAGGAGCAGATTTTAAATCTGCAGCTGGCAGGAGTATCCTTCGACCTGTTTCAGCCAGCCTGCTGAAGATTAGTGGAGCTCCAGGTCTGTTCCCCTGGTATTTGCTCACTCCTTTGACTTGGTCAGGGGCTGGATTGCAGGCTGTGTAGGTGCTAATAGCATTTTATCAGAGCACTCATGATGCTGGCTGCATTTCATATCTTCCCCCCCCTTCCCCCCTTTTTCGTGAGAGGTCTGGGGGTTTCAGGGGCAGTCTGTGGAGGTCTGACCGGCAGCCTGAAGATCCCAGTGAATTGGCTGAGTGACTGGAAGCAGAGGGCTTCTCCTAAAACAGCTATACCTGAGAGGAACTGAAGCAGGCAGCAGCAGCACCATTTCCCCAGCACATGGTCTGTGAGTAAGGCTGTGACAGACCAAATGCTGTTTTTAACTGTTTCTACAGCTAGGTACTTGGTCCCCCGCCCCTAAAATCCTGTTGTTTTTTTTTAAGATTTTGGTCAGCCCTGAGGTGATTTAAGTTGTTTTTTAGTACTAAAATTCACCAGCAGTGGCCATCTTGGATAGTCCTGATTTTTTTTCTACGTTCTCAGACTTCTCCAAAACACCTCATTTTGCTTCCAAAGTGCCAGTTCTCTGACTCTAATACCCCTATATCATGCCTTGTTTGTGAAGGATGGGTGGCAGAAGAGCACCCTTGCACCATATGTTATTTTGAACAAAGCGGGGAAGTTGGAATTTCAATTTTACTCCCATGTGGTCTCTGGGGCATGGCACATAGCTTTTGAGCCCTGGAACAGCAACACGGTGCACCAAACTGGAGCAGAGGCTCCGGAGTCAAAGAAAAGGCGTAATCTGCTCTGGCATGGCCAAAATATGCAATTTAGATCCACTCAAGAACTACCCTCAATGCATGCCTCTAAGAATCCTCAGAGTGCTGCTTCTATGGGAGTTCCTTCCTGACTCTGATTGTCAGGGATTCAGGGGACAAAAATTCAGTCTTAATCCCCTTATCTCAAAGTGAGGCCTCCCTGATGAGAGATTTGGCCTCCTATGTTGAGGATCAGGGAAAAGTCTTGGCCGCAGACTCAGGAGAGGATCCTTCAATATAGTTGCTGTTCAAGTCTTTGGCCCTGCCAGATATTATTACTGAGTTTCTTTGTGAGCTCAAGATTGATCTGCCTCAGCACAAATCATCTCCGTTCTCTTTTGAGTGGGGTCTAATCTCAGCTCACTCCTTTCCATGACACCCAGACATTATTAGATTCTTCAAAGGAGCCTTGAGGCTCAGGCCACCTATCCACGATCTCTTTCCTTCCTGCAATCTCAGCATTGTGTTGGAGGGTCTTCAGAGGGTCCAGTATGAGCCTTTGGAGGAAGCTTCTCTCATATAATTTCCTCAGAATTGCAGGCTTTGTCATGCAGGGAACCATTTCTGAGGATCACGGAAATGGGAGTGACCTTGCATACAGTATCTTCCTTTTTGCCAAAGGTTGTTTCAGCATTTCACATCAACCAGGAAGTCAGGCTACCAGCTTTTCATCTTACAGGTTCTAAGAAGAAACACAAGACTTTAAAGCTGCTGGACATCTGCAGAGTTCTCTTGCAGTGACTAATGATTTTCATCTTTATCCTAACCAAAGAGTCAACCCGAAGCAGACCAGTCTCCAAGGCCACAATTTCCTGGTGGATTCGGACAGTAATCTCTTCCACCTACATTATCTGCGACAAACAACTGCTGGTGTCATTGAAAGCACATTTGACCAGAGGTATAGCCTCTTTTTTGGGTGGCATTAAGGGTGATACCTCAGGAGGAGATATGTAAATCTGTGACATGGTCTTCCCTACATACCTTCTGTAGAGTGGATGTGGCAGCGCAATAGGATTCCGCTTTTGGATCCTCAGTACTGAAAGCAGGCTTATCTCTCTCACCTGGAACTTCAGGGACTGCTTAGGTACATCTCTAATGTCCAGCTTACCATTCCTATTGCACTGGAAAAAGAAATTAGGTTCTTACCTTGATACTATCTTTTCTAGTAGCTAGGAATAGTATGTTGAACCCCACCCCCACCCTGTCCAATAATTTCTAATTTGTTTGCTTCTGCCTTATGCTTCATAGTTCTCTCCAAAACTAAAATTTCTCTGACAGTCAGACTGTGGGTTCAGAATCATTTTGTATTAGGGGCATTCAATAATTTATCTAGGAAAGAAAAGAGCATTCAAGAAATTTTTGTTTTATTTTTCAATATAGTCCCATGATAGAACCATGCATGTCATCCACTTTTTCTGCAATGACTTCAACCCCTTTGAAAAGAATTATGTTTGACTTTCAAACCAGGACGTCACTGGTTCCTTGACGTCTTCAACACTTGAAAACTGCTGTTCACAGAGAGATTTCTTCAAAACTCGGAACATGAAATCTGAGGAAGCCAAGTCAGGACTGTAGGTTGGATGGGTCAGCTGCTGAAACCCACATTCTCGGATGGCAGCCTGTGATTGGTGAGACTATGGTAGAGGATTGGGGAGATGGTAGATATGGGAGAGGATTGGGGAGATTATGGTAGAGGAAATGATACAATGGATATAGGTATCTGACAGCAGTGAGTGGGAGTTAAGAAGCAGCACGCCTGCTGTGAGTTTTCTTCATCTTTTCTCTTTGATTGACTCCTGCAAAGCAATCATTGTGTTTGTGTAACTCTCCCCATTTATGGTTGTCATGTGTGGCATGATCTTCCAGAAGCAAAAGTCCTTCATCATTCCAGAAGACAGTTGTCATGACTTTGCCTGCGCATTTTTCTGTCTTTAACTTTTTTGGGGTGGGGCATGACTTATGCTTCCACTGCATTGACTCCATTTTGGACTCAGGATATCTGTGATAGACCCAAGCCTCATCTCTAATCACTAAACGATGAAAAAAATTTGCTTGGTCTTCACAGAGCATCTCCAAGTTCTCCTGACAGCACTGGAGCCTTTTGGCCTTCTGACATTGTGTCAGCAGTCTTGGAACCCATTTTGCACTAACCTTGGACATTCCCAACTTTTCAAAAATTATTTTCCAAACTATACCAAACAAGATGCTCATTTCTTCCGCTATTTGAGAAACCTTAATTTGTCTGTCTGACAAAATTAAATCCTTTACTTTCTTGTACATTTCTGTGGAAGTTGCTTTCACAGGCCGTCCAGTGTGAGAATCATCTTCAATGGACTCTCTACACCACTTAAACTGCTTGCTCCAAAATTTTACTTTGTAGGATGATGGGGCAAACTCACCATAAACTGCAATCATGCATTCATGGATCTCCTTTGGCTTTCCCCCTTCTTTTGTGAGAAATTTTATCACTGAACGTTGCTCCAAATATAGCAGTTTCTTACTTGATTCGCACTAGGACTCTCCTGACATCCTGTATCTTGGCATGTTAGACTTGCACTGAGTACTGTGCATGAGTAATCTTGAGACTTGTCACAACATGTTTGCTACTTTCTTTCACACTCAATTAGATAAATTATTGAATGCCCCTCATAAATAGAATTTAAAGAGATACTTGAGCTCCACTGATATTCAAGTTGGGTTTTTTTATGTGTTTTACTGTTCAGTGGTAATGTTCGTTCATTCATTTATACATTGCAGTTTTATTATTCACTGTTATAACATTATATGAGCAGTTCAGAACCTTGGTTTCGGGGAGTTCCCTGTGTCCCTTCTTCTCCTATTTTTTTAACCTAGAGCTCTTGCATGCTTTGGAATGAACTGAAGGGGGCAGCAGATTTCCTGGGAGAAGGAGGAGGTTTCAAAAGCTGTAATTGACATCTTTCTGCAGTATGCTCTTGAGAATCGACAGAGTACCCTAAGGTTCAGCATATTATTCTTGGAAGGAGGGTTCTTGGGTGGGCAGACTTGTTGGGCCGTCGGCCCTTTTCTGTCGTCATACTCTATGTTTCTAAGTTAAGAACCTAACCTCTTTTTTTTTCTTCCTAATGTGCATCACTTTGTACTTGTCCATATTAAATTTCATCTCCCATTTGGACACCCAGACTTCCAAGGTCCTGCAATTTCAAGCAGTCTGTATGCAATTTAAAAAGTTGCTATAGTTTTCTTGTCATCTGCAAATTTTATCTCCTCACTCATCATTCCCATTTTCAGATAATTTATAAATATGTTAAAAATATGTCACTACTCACCTTCCTGCATTGAGAGAGTTTGCCATTTCCCATCTTTTACCTAGCTCCCAATCCATAACTGAACATTGCTTACTATCCTGTGGCTTTTTAATTTTCTCGGAAGTCTCCCATGAGGGACTTTATCAGATGCTATAGATGCAGATGCTATGCCTGTCTTTCTCTTCTTCCCTCCAAACCAAACCTTCCCAGCAGAAACCTGATGGAGACTGAGAACCACAGATTTGTTGGTTTCAGTCTGTATAGTATCTACTATCAGTAAGCATTTCTAGAACAAAATAATGTATATCCCCTTATTGAAAAGAGGGCAAAGAAACAGCTGATAACCAAACCATTAGACAGTTCCTCAAGTAATAACCAAAACTAATCCAGCAATCTGCATGTATTTATAGTTTATCCCTGCTGAGCTCTCACCATGAAGGGGATGGCAGAGGCCACCATGGAGAAAGTGCTCCATTGTGGAGTTGTGTTTCACAGACTAAATGATGTTCAGGGCAGAGACAGATATTTCATTGACTTTGTGTTTCCCCATAAAGAAGAGTTCTTCCACTCAATACCATACTTGAAGAGCCCTGGTTGGGCACTCTATGTTCCACATTCTAGTATGTGGCCCTTGGGCTTTGTGATCCTAGCAGTGAGATATGTCTTAGGACTTAAAGAAGGCATATTCCGTTTTGGTCACAAAACTTAAAAATAACCTTATTGGGTTAGATTAATGGTCATCTAGCCCAGTGTCCTGCTTCCAACAGTGGCCAATCCAGGTCATAAAAACCTAGCTGAATCTCAAATAGAAGTAAGGTTCCATACAACCAATTCAGGAGAGGAACTTTTCCAACCCCTTTTTTTTAAACCCAGATATGTTAGCCAATGTAACCATATCCGCCTGCAATGAGTTCCAGAGCTTAACTATTCATTGAGTGACAAAATAGTTCTTCCTATTTGTTTTAAAGGTGTTACCAGTAATTTCATTGAGTGTCTCCTAGTTTTTGTACTTTTCACTAGTGTTTTCATTGAGTGTCTCCTAGTCTTTCTACTTTTCTCCATTCTAAACCACTCTGTCATATCCTCTCTCAGCTATCTCTTTTCTGAGATGGAGCCCTAACTTCGGTAGCCTTTCCTGAACCGGAAATGGTTTTCAAGGATGATGAGGCGAAGGAACTGAAAGAAATCTTGGTGAATCTGGAAGATGTTCTAAGCCAAATTGACAAGTTAAAAAGTGATAAATCACTTGGACCGGATGGCATACATCCCAGGGTACTGAAAGAACTCAAACATGAACTTGCTGACCTGCTGTTAGTGATCTTTTCTATATAAAACCTGTCGCTAAAATTGTCTGTAGTACTTGAAGATTAAGAATGTTATAATGCCTCTGTATTGCTCACCTGGAGTATTGCATTCAGTTCTAGTCTCCTTATCTCAAGAAAGATGTAGCAGCACTAGAAAAGGTTCAAAGAAGAGCGGCCAAGATGATAAAGGGGATGGAACTCCTCTCGTATGAGGAAAGACTAAAGAGATGGCTCTTCAGCTTAGAAAAGAGACTGCTGAGGGGAGATATGATTGAAAATCCTGAGTGGAGTAGAACGGGTACAAGTGGATCGATTTTTCACTCTGTCAAACAATACAAAGATTAGGGGACACTCGATGGTACAGGGAAATATTTTTAAAACTAATAAGAGGAAATTTTTTTTCACTCAGAGAATAGTTAAGCTTTGGAACGCATTGCCAGAGGTTGTAGTAAGAGCGGATAGCGTAGCTGTTTTTAAGAAAGGTTTGGACAATTTCCTGGAGAAAAAGTCCATAGTCTGATATTGAGAGAGACATAGAGGAAGCCACTGCTTGCCCTGGATCGGTAGCATGAAATGTTGCTATTCTTTGGGTTTTGGGCAGGTACTAGGGACCTGGATTGGCCACCATGAGAATGGGATACTGGGCATGATGGACAATTGGTCTGACCCCTTAAGGCTATTCTTGTGTTCTTATCATTTTGGTTGTCTGTCCTTTGAAACTTTTCTAATTTCACTATATCCTTTTTTGAGATACAGCAACCAGAATTGCACACAGTACTCAAGTTGAGGTTGCACTATTGAGCAATATAGAGGCATTATAATTGTCTTATTTTCCATTTTCTTCTTAATAATATCTAGCATCCTGTTTGCTTTTATGGGCACCGCCAAACACTGGGAAGAAGATTTTAGCAGTTCATGGGTTCTGTTTTCAGTTCCAGGCATTGCTGTTCATTCTGGCAGTGGTGCCTTGTACCTTCTTGGAAGTGACGTTAGTTTTGGCTGCCGTGCTTCATGATGAGGCCATTTGGATGCACTTGTATTTTGGATGTCTGACTTATCAGAATGGAGTGAACAGTAGAAGGCTGTTGTACAGCCATTCAGATGGTTCAATTGTTGCAGAAATTTGGTTGTGTTGTTGACTTCACAATAGTTTGGAGCCATCAAAGCACATGAAATACTTGGATGCCAGCTTTGGTTCTTAGAAGTGGAATGTGTTCCTAATCAAGTATAAAGTGTTCAATTTTTGGGACCGATGGTAAGGTCAGTTTGGTAGAAGAGCGCCTTGTATGTATGATTATATATATTGGGGTCCATGGCAGCAACAATTGATTTGATTTCATGGTCCTGAGCTTAAGGCCATTCCAGAGGTCTGTTCTGCAGCATTAGCTTAGTTATAGATCTAGGAGATCCTTCTTCGGTGGACACTGATGGCCAGGACCAGATTGGCTTAATAGCTATATCTCCAGTCTTTGCCTAGAAAAAGGTATTGTTGTGTCTTGCTGGGTTGTGACAATGGTGTATACCAATGTTCTGGAGATAATTTATTAAACACTGACATATAAAACCATGAAAATTCAATTAAAAAGTACAATGGTAAAAAATACTGTGATGAAAATCCAACCGGACCCACATCACAGTATTTTTTACCATTGTACTTTTTTAATTGAATTTTCATGGTTTTATATGTCAGTGTTTAATAAACATCTGTATCCACAGTTTTTGTTTTCATCGGTGGATTGTTTTCACTGTGGATCATTGGGTCTCCCCATTTTTCTTTGTAATGGTGTATACCAGCCTTATCAGCTAGGAATTCCATTGTTAAAACTGGGTTCATGGAGAGATGGATGATGGCCCATGCCAGTTGGTTGAGGATTACATGAAAGATTGGGCCATTCAGATGACATTGCAGGACTTCAATCAGAAGGCTATAAATTTAAAAAGTCAATCTTTTAGCTCGTGCCATGGTGGTCACATATATCAGAAAGCAAAAAGCTATATGCAGTTTAGCAGTGGCTTCAGGCCTTTCAGCAACTTGCATAATAGGATTTTAGAATATCCAAATGGACTTCCTAGTCAGTACTAGTGCTATTCGATTCATGATTTGAATCAATTTGTTTTTTTCTTAAAAAAAAAAAATCACTCACCAGTTCAGGCACCGGGGGGTGTATGTGCGCGCAGACTATAAGGGGTTGCTCCCGGGGTCGGCATCCAAACTTCTTCCCCTTCCAGCAGCAGCAGCCTTCACCCAGCATCGGGCCTTCTTTGCTGGGTCCTGCCTTCACAGAAACAGGAATTAGGCAGGACCAGCAGAAAGTAAGGCCCAACGCTGACAGAGCAGCAAGTTGTGAAGGCTGCCGGTGATAAGAGAGAGAAGTACTCATTGGGGGAGAGGGGGCATAGAGAAAAGCTGCATCTGATTGAGGGGAGGGAGGGGTAAGGAAGAAAGCCATCCAATTGGAGGGGAGAGAGAAGGAAGAAAAGAGAGAATGATGCCAGACCATGGGGAAAGGAGGGTGGGAAAGGAAGGAGGTGAGATATCAGAGAATGGAGGGGGAGTGGGAGATGAAAGGGAAGGAGAGGAAAGAGATTCCAGAGCATGAGGAGAGGAAAGGGAAGGAGAGGGGAGAGATGCCAGGGAATGGGGGGAGAGAAGGGAAGCAGAGGGGAGAGGTATCAGAGCATAGGAAGGAAGGAGAGGAGATGCCAGATCATTGAGAAGAGAAGGAGGGAAAGGAAGGAAGGAGAGGAGATGCCAGAGCATGGAGGGGGAGGGAGAGATGGAAGGGAAGGATAGGAGAAAGATGCCAGGGCATGGGGGAAAGGAAGGGAAAGAGACAGATGCCAGACCATAAGGTTGGGATGGGCTGGAAGAAAGGGAAGAGAGAGAGAGAGGATGTTGGCCATATAGGGTGGATGGGGTGCTGGAGAGAAGGGAGAGATATAATGCACTGGGGGCTGGGGCTGGAGCTGGAGGGGAAAGGAGAAACGGTGCTGGACCCTTGGGGGAGTGTCAAACCTACAGAGAGGAGAAGGGAGGTACAGAGATTGAAGATGGATGGTGAGCATGGAGAAAGAAGAAAATGTCAAAATGGGCAGAGGACCCTGGTGAGCGAGTTAACAGAAGACAAAGAGAAATCAGAGCCTGGGACCAATATGATTTGAATAATAAAATTACCAGACAACAAAAGGTAGAAAAATAATTTTATTTTCTATTTTGTGATTACAATACGTCAGATTTGAAATGTGTATCCTGCCAGAGATGGTGTTAAGACAACGAACATGAACTAGGACCTAATAGTGTTTTTGTTTTGTTTACACATGACAGTGCTAGTGCGGGATTGGAGAGGGCAAAGGGGGGTGGGCTGGGTGAAGAGGCTGCAAAATAAACCCCACCAATTAATTTTAAAGCTATATGATAAAAAGCAAATCGAGGAAAAATTGAATGGAAAATGTTTTTTTTTTTAATGGACAGCTCTAGTCAGCACTTTCTGGGTCATTGGAGGAGAAATTAGGAGGAGTGTGTGGCGCAGTGGTGGAGCTACAGCCTTAGCACCTTGGGTATGTGGGTTCAAACCCCCGCGCTGCTCCTTATGACCCTGGACAAGTCACTCAGTCCTCCATAGCCCCAGGTACGTTAGATAGATTGTGAGCCCACCTGGGACAGATAGGGAAAAATGCTTGAGTACCTGATTGTAAAACCGCTTAGATAGCCTTGAAAGGCGGTATATAAAAACCTAATAAACTTGAAACTTCTTGCTTTTCTGTGTATATTGGAGGGGAGAATTGTGATATCCTCTCAGCTTTTTGGTAGAGAAGGGAATGGGGGCTGGCAGGCCTAGAGGTGTTGGATGTAGCTGTGACTCCTGAGACAGGTTTTGTATGTCTGGCCTCCATAGAGCAGCTTCTGGTTTGAGTATGATTGTGGATGATGTCACATCAGAAGTTAATTATTCTGGTGGAACCAAATTGGTACAGGAGGCTGTGATATGTGGTCTTAGTCAGGCTCAAAGCAGGGAAGATATTGAGGATTCTATTTGAGGGGCTACACCTTGATAAGAGCCAGCTGCAATGAAGACCCCCCTCTCCCTTATGGCTTTGGAAATCTCAGTGCAACAACTATTGCACTACAGTGGAAGCTCTTCACTTCATTAGCTAGACCAGAAAGTGGAGAAAATTAAAGGCCTGGTATGGGAAGCATGGAATTCTTTTATTTCAGGCCACAGCGCCCTATATTTTGGCTTTCATACAGTGCGGGGGGATGTTTGGAGCACCATGGGGGCACCCTTTAATTATTCTACCTGAATTTTGGGCCATCCTTAAAGGGGTCCTACTCCTCTTATCCCTGATCTAAGACTGTATTATTAATCTGGTGCCTTTTGTGCTTGGTTTTTCTTTGTTTGAGCTTAGGTGGCTTTTGGTTTGGTTGGACATCTCTGCAGTGGTTTACTGAGGCAGGAGGTTTTTTCTGCCTGTTTGATTCTCATTTAAGGTGGTGGTGGTGTTTTCATGGTAATCATGTGTTATTATTGTTGTGTTTGAGTGAGTGAATTATGGAGAGAATTTTAGAGGTTGATTTTTTTTTTTTTTAAACCTGCACAGGGTTCTTTTTTTAACCTGCACAGAGTTCTTATGCATTTAACTTGAAATCAACAGTAGGTTTGGAGGTCTCACAAACTTTTTGCTCTCTTTAGGGGTCCAAAGAAGGGGAAGCCCACAACTCAGCTATAGTGGGGTGGCTCAAGGGTTACATTTGTTGACCTACTGTATGTTCTTTATACCCAAAGGACTCTGGGTGTAGAGGCTCAAACAGTATCTCCCACAGAGACTTGTAAAGCATATACTTAGCACTTGTGTTCAAAGCTTTATGAGGTGTAAGTTCCCATCAGAAAGAGTGTGGCCTTTCAGACAGCCATGCTCAAAACATGTGTTCTGCATTCTCACCCAGTGTGAGGGGTGCTTTGTATTACATACATCTGGACTGGTCTGGATGACAATAATTATCTTTTCTTATGGCTCATCATGTTTGGTGATCTCTTTGATCTGACTTTTGTTGCTGGTGATTGTTCATTTGAGCCCTGTAGGCTACACTGGTGGTTTCAGTGAGAGCCATGTGACCTTACCCCCTGCTCTGTATGGGAGTTGTTGAGGGAGGTGTACTAATTCTATCTCTGAAACTATTCCTAAAGCTTCAGAAGCCATAAACGTGATGGAGCACTGGATGACAACCTTTAGGCTCAAACTTAATTCAGAAAAGACAAATTTCTTTGTTGCTTCGCCACATCTGCTTGACACCAAATCACCACTATGTATCAATAATCTTAATTACCCTATCCAACCTACCATAAAGATACTAGGTGTAACTTTGGATCAGTGCCTAACCATGAGAGACCAGGTGGACTCCATGATCAGAAAGGGATTTTTCACTCTCTGGAAACTCAGATCCATTAAAGCTTATTTTGATACAGCGGCATTCAGAACCCTAGTTCAACCCCTCGTACTGAGTCTACTTGACTACTGTAACATCGCCTATTTAGCAATTTCCCAAAAGAACATGCAGCGTTTACAATTGATGCAAAATGCAGCGGTCAAACTGATCTTTGGGCTGAGGAAGTTTGACCACGTGACACCCTACTACCGGCAGCTGCATTGGCTGCTAATGGAGGCGCGCGTAAAGTTTAAATTTGCCTACTTCTGCTTCAAAGCACTACACGGACTTGCCCCTAAATATATAACTGACCTTTTCGTCTTCTCAGCCAACAGACACAAGAGAAGCTCACATTCCAACTTCGTTTCCCCCCCAGTGAAAGGTTATAAACTGAAAAAACAACATGAACATCTTCTCTCGCACCAAGCAGCATCATGGGGTAAAGACCTAGAACAATTGCTTTCGCCCACTACTTATGAGGAATTTAGGAAACGTCTGAAAACACACCTGTTCCTAAAGTATCTAGACAACTGATCCTCTCTTCTCTCTCCCCTCTATAGCGATTAACTTGTTCTATTGATCACTCTCTCCTCAAACATGGATTTCCTGTCCTATTAACCCTCTTTCTTCCTCCCCTCTTAAAGTCAATCAATTAGTACCTTTGCTTAATCTTTGTAAACCGCATAGAACTTCATAGTATTGCGGTATATAAGCTGTTATTATTATTATTATTAATAATGAAGAGCAGTTTGGTTGCATGGTGCCATATCGAGGGCAGGTCTTACAAGCATGCATTCTTTGTCTCCATCTGGTGGCAGGCAGGTGAAGTAAAAGGCTGCTTTGTTTACCTCATTGGAATAACTACAAAACGGCATTGTATCTTCCAAAACAGAGAATATTTGTTTATTGTTAGTATAAAAAATTTACAGTATTACAGCAGCAAAGACATATTGGAAAAAAATATATTGTCAGTTCAGAATATGCAATGGAGAGAAGAATTTGCACCCATATGCTTAGCAGGGAGCTAGCAGTTCCCCGTAGCATAAGTAAGTGAATCTCTCTGGCTTTACCTAGAATGCACGTGATTTTTATACAGATAAATTCTTCCTTTGTTCCAAAAAAGTCCATCCCCGAATTCTGGATATGTAATTCCCTATTGGTACATAAAAATAATGTAAATCTAACTCCTCCCTTCCGTCCACGCCTCTCTCACCTCCACACCCCCCCCCTCAGTAAAGGGGGGCCTTGCAGAAACAGAGAACTTGGTGAACTTTCTTTCCCAAGCGCTGAGATCACTTTATCACTTTGTAGATGCTAATTAGTGGTTTTACAATTCTGTGCATATTCAGGATGGTGTCCTTGTAAGATGAAAAGTTGGCAAAGGTGACCTTTCAACAATCCAACTGTCTGGTTCCCATAGCTTGGTTCAGAGACAGAGAGCAAATGTTTTGGTACCAAGATCTTTCATCTCGTTACACCCACATGAGCAGGGCTCCTTGCTCATTATAAAGGTTTTATGGCTTTCTAGGGTGTCTGGCATAAGTCATACAGCACTGATAACAGTTCAGCAGAACCTTGGAGGGATATCTTCCCAGCAGGGAATGGAAACAAGAACATCATTGTTAGCATTGCAAAGGCTGAAGATGATTACAGACAGCAAGGTACAGGCTGGGCCTGGCTATGGGAAAATATGTCTGTAGTGTCCAGCATAGTGTCCAGCATACACAAGTGAAAATATAGGTCTGTAGAGTCCAATTGAATCATCCGTATGTCCAGGTTATACGTGTCACAGGTATAACCCGTGCACCCAGATTTGCCTATAGAACTTAAGGAAAGAAATTATCCTTGTAATTTTTATCATGCATCGTCACTTCTATCTTATCCTATTTATTAACATTTACTTTGTAGATTATGACCTGCAGGTAGCCATTACTGAAGCCTTATGCAGGATGACATCAGAAAAGCAAAGAGGAGATCTGGCAAGTCAGTGGTTTCCCATGGAATTTGTGATAAATGCATTTAAAGGAATCAAAGACTCTGACTTTGAAACGGTAAATCAAATGCACCGAATATAACCAAGGGAATGTAAAACAGTTTGCTCCTGTTAAATTATAATTTTAAATTTATTTCACCTTCCTCAGTCCTGTTTCTGTGATAGCCGTCATAGTGAGCTAACATTTTTTGTTAATCTTGCATTAAAATGGAAAGTTCTGGCAACTCTTCAGTACCCTGCTTGTAGACAGAAGCCTTGTTTTGTAGTACGTATGTAGTTTTTCTTTCACTGGGAGCGGAATATTGTAACCAGTGAGCCCAAATCCCACTGCTAGAAATAGGAGACTGGACATCTTAGTCTACATCTTCTGGATAGTTGCACCAGGTATCTTTTATAACACATTTTTTTCTCTCTCTTAATAGGACTGTAGGAAGTTTCTTAACCAGGTGAATGGCATGCTTGGGGGAAAAAGAAGGTAATAATGTAATGTCTTTGAAGAAAAGCTTTTATTCGGTGATAGGTGGTCTAGTTCTATGGAACAATATAAAGCAGAGGCTAAAAGCTTGGTCTATGCGTACAATATTTGGAAAATAATAGCTCTCTTGCAAACCTTTAGAATTACAATATTAGATCAATATGTATCACTGTGAAGAAAAACTCTAAAATGAATCATTTTGTATGAATTAGCACTAAGAAAGCTTTTCTGATATTTTTTTCCTAGAGTTTTCACATATCCTTGTCTCTCAGTGTTCCTTGACAAATATGAAGTAAGAATTTATTTTTTTAATATATAACTAGCAGAAGGAACAATACTGTTAGTTTGAATCCTGGTGCATTTCTAATGACAAATATCAAGACCTTGCTCCTCCTGCTCACCACCACATAGCTCTCCCTAAGTTTTAATACTAACATGGTATAATATCCACATAACGAATTAGCTCTATTCAGTGGAGCCACATACATATGTTCAAAAATTATAAATGGGGCGATAACACACATATGGACATTAGTACAGTTTGCTAAACCTCTTTGCATATAACCAAACTTAAAACTCTGAGAAGTAAATGAAATATTTTATCAAAGAAATTGTCATTTTCCAAGCTGTGGTGGTTACTGTGTCCATCAAAAATTTATAATATTAGAATTTGAAATATTTGCATATATATTTTACTGTCTTAATATCTTTGTTTTAAAATATCAGTTAACCTATCAGCTTGCTTTGATGTCTGAAAATATTTTGAGGATCTTTATGACAAGTTGATTGTGTTATTTAACTGTATAATAGCTGCAGATGCCATCTGATGAAAAATTGGAAGAATTCTGGATTGACTTTAATATTGGTAGCCAAAGTATTTCTTTCTACGTTGCAGCAGATGATGGTGATGTATGTCATGAATTCTACTTCTTATATTTATTATTTATTTACAAAAATTCTTTCCCACCTAAAACCTAAGTGGGTTACAGCGGAACATACATATAAACAGTCAAACAAAAAACAGTATCATCCCTCTCTTCTATTATCATTAACTCAACAGTAGAACTCATGCACAAACAGATGTGTTTTAAGCAATCGCCTGAATTGCTCACTTTTTTTACATAGTCGTAATCTACCCGGCAATGAGTTCCACAGTCTTGAGCCTTCCACTGAGAATGCAGCTTAGCTTGAATCTACTAACAATTGCATTACTGTTTCTAGTGCAGTGTGTCTAGTGGTCCTGAAACGCATAGGAAGCGGTACACTTTTTTGTTTGTGGGGGACCCAAAAACTCCACCCCAGACCCCTCCCCCATAATAGTATTAAGTGTAGCATAATTTTTTCCATTCATTTTTCATATATACACAATATAATCTTAATAACACATAATGGTTAACCACAAAATTAAACTACACAAAGCACACTGTACGCTTCTCAGCATTCATTCCTACCAGAACACCTGGCCTTGGTCACACATGTAGAACACAGATAACCCTATGCAAATACAGGACTACAAACTAAAAGTACTAATATCTACTATAATAAAACCCTAAGCGCTCATGCGCACTAAGGGTTTCGTGATCCCTGCCGCTGTGATTTCTGGTCAGTGGCCGAATTCTATTTTAGAACACGGCAGCAGGGAGCACTCCGGCGACTCCCCTCCTCCTACCCTCACTCACCAACCGCTGCTGCATTAGGAAGCACAGGCAAGCTTTCTCCCTGCCGGGATGAGCTAGGTCCCCTGAGACACGAGCACCTGCAGGAGGAGGCCCCCACCATCGCCCGCCAACACCTTCCCGGTCTCCTGAGCCACGTCCTGGCCCCCCCCCCTTCCGATTGCCGGCTGCGGTAGCCACCGCTGCGTTTGGGGTGAAATTGCCCAGGGTGAAATTTGCCGCACGCGCCCTATCTTCTGACGTTTTCAGGCTTCTGGCGCATGCAGGCATGTCAACAGCGGTGGCGAAGGAGGGTGTCGTGCAAAAGGGTAAGGGAGCCAGCCAGAAACAAACATGCTGCTGCACAGAGAAGTGGGGTGGGGGGTGAGGAGGGAAATGCTGTTG
This sequence comes from Geotrypetes seraphini, assembly GCF_902459505.1. Lineage (NCBI taxonomy): Eukaryota > Metazoa > Chordata > Amphibia > Gymnophiona > Dermophiidae > Geotrypetes > Geotrypetes seraphini. The sequence continues at coordinate 97,564,676 of NC_047094.1, forward strand.
TTGCTGCTGCTGCTGCAGCACAAGGAAATGGAGGGGGAATGTAGAAATGCTGCTGCATAGGGAAGTGGGGGGAGGAGGAAATTTCTGCTGCTACACAGGGAAGTGGGGTGGGGAGGGGAGGGAAATGCTGCTGCTGCTGCACAGGGAAATGGAGGGGGAGGGAGTGCTGCAGCAGCACAGGGAAGTGGGGTGGGGGGAGGGAAATGCTGCTGGACAGGGAAATGGAGGGGGAGGGAATGTAGGAATGCTGCTACTGTAAAGAAAAGTGGGGGGAGGAGGGAAATGCTGCTGCTGTATAGGGAAGGGTGAGAGGGAAATGCTGCTGCTGCTGCACAGAGAAGTTGGGGTGGGGGAGAGGGAAAGAGGGCCAGGGAACAAACTTGCTTTGCTTTGGGGGAGGGGTGTGCTGGGGGGCAGGGAGCAATCTTGGTTTGCTTTAGGGGGGAGACAGAAGGGAGCCACAGAGAAAGACAAAGAAAGGCAAGCAGGGGGCCACAGAGAGAGACAGAAAGACAGACAGGCAGCGCATCAGAACGAAAGACAGCGGGAAGGGAGAAAGACAGACAGACAAAGGTGGCCAGGGAGAGAGACAGACAGAAAGAAAGACAGACAGCGGGAGGGAGAGAGACAGAAAGAAAGGAAGAAAGAGACAGGGGCAGGGAGAGAAACAGAAAGACAGACAGACATATATTCTAGCACCCATTAATGTAACGGGCTTAAACACTAGTATACAAATAAAACCCCAAGATGCAAGACTCTGCATGCAGTACAACCCAAGAGAAATAGAAACAAATACATTTCATCCTGAACAAAGCAAAATATAGACAGCAGATATAAATTATCAAAACTGACACATTTCAATCACTAAATTGAAAATATAATCATTTCCCCTACCTTTATTGTCTGGCGATTTTTATTTTTCTAACCATCTTTATCCAGGGCCTTCTTATCCATTTGCTGTTTTTTCTCTTCTTCACTTTCTGCTCTACATCCATCTTTAGTATTAACTTTTAACATTCAACTTTCTTCCATTTTTCTGTTTTCTTCTCAAAATCTATCTACTTTTCCATGTCTTCCCTTCCCATCTATCCATGTGTACCATTTCCTCCCTCTTTCTTCTCCCCTATTCCCATCTATCCATAAAAAGCATTTCTTGATCCAGCAAACCGGGGAGATCAATTAAAAATGGTGTCAGGAGCGAACGCCTGAGAGGGGGCTCCGCTATTGAGCCACTTCTAGTCTGCTGTGTAATTCTCCCCTACCTTGGAATGGGGAAGAGAAAGGGAGTGACCAGCATAGTCCCTCCGGCGGTGCTGGCAACCCAACAGCGGATGGTCCAGGCGACTATAGCAGAGGCGTTCTCCCGCTCAGGCGCGTCTGTGGTTACAACTTTGGGGGGAAGCCTGGAGATCTGCAGGTAAAAGGGGCATCTTTGATGGTGCTGCTTCAACCCAGAAGCACACTGGTGGTGCGAGAGTTGGAAGCTTCGTTCCTGAGGATGGAATCATCCTTTTCCGGCTTGGGAGGGAGCCCAGCTCAGGCCCTAGTGGAGGAGGGCGAGCTTGGAGAGAAGATCATTTTTCACACACCGGGTCAGAGGTGAGAGGTGCTTTGGGAGGGGTCAGCTTGCAGTTTGGAGCATTGGAGAGACCCGCAAAAATTGACTTGGAGGCACTATGGTAAGCTATATCGGTTATAAATGCTAACCTTAAAGTATTTATTACTACTTTATCCACTGACTATGAAATAGTCTTTTCTAAGGTTGAGCAGCAAGGAGTAGATATTGCTCAAACGAAAGAGAATTTAGGGAAACAAGGAGATAAAACTCTCTGAAATAGAACAAACAAAATTTGGCTTATTAAAAGAAAGAACTTAATATGGCTAGGAAAATGGAGAGTTTTGAAAACCAGTTGAGGAAGAATAATTTGAGACTTTTGAACTTTCCTAAATCTCCAGTCATCTCTCCTATGGAGATGGTTAGAAAATATTTCAGGGAAATATTGTTTATCCCACTGGATAATTTACCTCCGATAGTAAGAGTTAATTAGTTGCAGTTAAAAGGTTCTGTGGAGGCTTCTACTCCTAATGAGATTCAAGGAGATAAAGGGGAGATTTAGATTTGACAATCTTTTTAGAAAGTTCACTGGAGGTGGTAACTGAGAGAAGAACTCTATTAGTTACTTTAGCATTGGAAAATGACCGTGATTATGTTATGCGTTTGTATTTCCGTCACTTGAATGATCAGTTTTTTGGGGCCAAAATTTGTGTATTTCCTGATATGGCTCAAAAATCCCAGAAGCGGAGAAAGGAGTTCTTGGCATTAAGGCCAAGAATCCTGGCTTCGGGTGGAATATTCTTGTTAAGATTTCCTGTAAAATGTTTTATTATCAAACAACACTGTTTTATTTATTATAAACAACAATGTTTATTTATTATAAACAACAATGTTTTATTATCATACAACACTATCAAAACAAGAGTTACTTATTTTTTGAACCTAAACAGTGTTAGAATTTATTGAATTGAGAGGAGGAGGAGCACTTGTGGCCGATAATGTTTAGCTTGCTATACCAGCTGTAGGTAACCCAAAGCTATGCCGCTTTCTCATTAATTTGTTTATTCTATTTGAATTTCCTGTTGATCTCCTTTAATATTGTGGACTAAATATTTAATAGTTTTTCCTGATTTTATGAGTTGTTATGTTATTATGAGTTGTTATATGAGTTATTATGTTATATTGATCTATTCAAGCTGTATGTATTCCGCTTGATTGTAATTAGAAAATTGCAAAAAAAAGAATTTCATCTTATATCTTCCACTGCTGTGTGCCATCTCCTCCCTCTATCTCCCCTTCCCTTCCATCCCTCTGCACCATCTCATCCCTCTCTTGTGGTCAGACATCTGTCTTCCCCTTCCCTCTCCAATGGTTTGGCATCTTTCTCCTCTCCTTCCCATAGCCTGGAATTTCTCTCCTCTCCCATGGTCTGGCATCTCTCTCTCCTTCCCTCTCTCTTCCCATAGTCTAATATCTATTTCCTTTTCTCCTCTACTTCCTGCAGTCTGGCATATCTCTCTCCCCCCTCCTTCCCTTCCATTCCGTGGACTGTCATATCTCTCTCTCCTTCCCATTCCAGTGCTCTGACATCTCTCTCTTTCCTTCTTCTATCACCCTTCTCTGAAATCTGACATATCTCCCTTGTTTAGGTCAACTCTCTTCCCTCCCAGTGTAACATTTCTTCTTCCTTCCTCTCCACCACTATCATGCCCAACAATTCTCCTTCTTTCTTCCTTTCCCCATGTATACCATCTTGCTTTCCCTCCAACTCCATACACCTTGTGTTCAACAATTCTCTTTTCTTTAGCGTCCCTCCAGACTGGCACAGAAACAAATGGTTCTTTGTCAAGCTCTCCAGACCGGTATAGGCTTCACTGATGAGTAATAGCTCATCATGACCAGCAGGTGGAGACTGAGACCATACTCTTGGTTATAGTACATAAGAGCTGACCCTTTCACTATCCATCAGTCTTCTCTCAGTCTCCAAGCAGGTGGATTGGTGAGCTGTACCCATCTCCCCTTGTTTAGGGCTGTTTAAATTTGTTTAGGGCTCCTTGTCTCCATTCTGGTGCCGGACTGAGCTCGGAAGGGTCTTTTTGGGGGTCTGTCTTACCTCAGGGGTGTCACACCCAGCGGATCTTGTGCTGGATCCCTCCCCCCCTTCCTCCACCTCCCCAAAATTTTGTAGAGGTGCTTCAGCTGTAAGCCTTGCAACCAATACAGGCAAGGCATATAGCTGTGAGAGCCAGTGGAGCCAGTTCTGTGAAAAAAAAAAAATCCTGAGGCAGTGCCGGTCTGATGATGTCGGCCATGGCTGCACAGAGCATCCAGCCCCTCGGACTGCACATTCCTGCGCTGACTGAAGAACCGAGGTGCTTTGGCGTTGACACCCATGGCCATCGGGTCCATGACCAATTGACCCCAAGTCTGCACAATCAAATTATTGGCTGTGGGACCAAGACACCACTCTCTGGGATCTAGCACGTGCCGACTGAGGAAGTCTGCCTAGACATTATCCACTCCTATGTGGGAAACTGAGATGTCCAGAAGATGAGTCTCTGCTCAGGCCATGAGCAGAGCCACCTCCTGTGCCACCAAGCCAACTCCTGGTTCTCCCCTGACGATTGACATAGCCACCGCCGTGGCATTGTCTGAGAGAACCTGAATAGACTTGCCTTTCAACAAGGTCTGGAATGCCAGCAACACCAGACGAATGGCTCTGGTCTCCAGAACATTGATTGACCAAGACGCTTCCTCCAGTGACCGAGTGACCAAGATACTGAGCTCCCCAACCGAGGAGACTGGCGTCTGTGATAAGAACTTGGCGAGTCTGGGATCTTCTGGAAGCACTGGATGCAGGCAGGTATACGTACACTAGATGATGTTTTATCAAATGGGAAAATGCTTGATTTTTCACAATTGCAACAATCTTTTGGCATTGCAAAGTCTCAAATTTACAAGTGGTTGCAGTTGAAGCAGGCCATTCAGAAGGGGTTCCCTGATTGGCGTAATCTAAAAAATCATTATAGCTTGCAGGTCCTGTGCTTCCAGATGGATTTCCTAGGGCATCAGGCCACTGAATAGTGTAAATTAATATCTGGTTATATGAATAAGAAACCAAAAACTAGTCTTAGAGACATTTAGAGCATTGAGATAAAGCAGCAAATTTCTGCTACTCAATAGCCATGAATTTGGACTTGGAGGATGAGTTGTATAGCGTCAGCATCTAGAACTTTGGACCACAATTAGACAGTTCTAAATCTAATAGATGCTGGCACTGTCATCTTGATATAGGAACACTGGATCATCTGCTGTTCTATTGTCCTTTGATACTCAATTTTTGGAAGTCGATATGGGGACAGATTAATGCAATACTTGAGTCATCAATTCCATTGACATATGAGGTAGTCATATGTGGAATGAAATTACATCTGAAGCCTTCATTGGACAGATATAAAGGTCGGCTTTTCCTTATTATGACAGGTATAGCCATGCAAATGGAATAATTGGAAGAACTGGGATCGCCTTAGCTTTACTTTTTGGTGGGCAAATTTATGCTTAAGTTATAGGTATGAGAAGATGAATGCCGATATTCTGGGGCATACTAAGAGATTCAAGTTAATTTGGGGCCCATTGACGTTGGGAGTGTAGACATTGCAAAAAACCATTGGCACTGGCCACAATTCCCCTACTACAATCACATACCATCCCTGTTTTTCAACAATGACCCTATGGACCTGCAGGGGCAGTTTTTTGTGAGAAAGAATGACCACACCCCTCTGTCTCCCATTAAAAGAAGAGGACCAAACCTCCCCCATCCACCCCCTCTTCAGTTTAGTATGTTCAGACATAGGGCAGATACTCCATATATTTCAACGTGTCAAAGAAAGGCTCAGACGATAGAAGGTCAGTTTCTAGAACTCAAGTCAGTCAGTGTAGCACAAAAGGTTTCACACTTCCACATGGAGGCCATTTGGTTGGTCATAGCGGCAGTGGCGCCAGAGGGATTTCTTGCCTCCCTCGATCTGAAGGAGGCCTATCTTAACATTCCCATCTTCCCGGCCCACAGGAGGTACTTGCAATTTCATGTGCTGCAATAGCATTACCAGTTATCTACTCTCCCCTTCGTCCTGGCCACAGCAACTTGCACCTTACTAAGATGATGGTGGTGGCAACACATCTCTGCAAAGCTGGGATTCAGGTGCATTCCTATTTGGATGATTGGCTCATCAGAACTCCATCCAAGAAAGAAGGCGAACTGATGAATTTGGGTAGTGTAACTCCTCCAAAACTTGGACTGGAGAGTCAGCTGGAACCAATTCAACACCTGTAGTACCTGGGAGTCTTGTTCGATATGACCTTGGACCAAGTGTTTCTTCCAGAACCACGCAGACTTGAAACTCCAGAAGCAGATTTTGGAACTGCTACAGAGGCCAACTCCCAAGGCATGGCATTATCTGCAGGTCTTGGGGTTGATGGTGGCAACCATAGAGGTGTTTGCTTGGGCCAGAGCTCACATGAGACCCCTCCAAGACTCTTTCTCCTCTCTCGCTGGTCCCCTCAATTGGACCCACTACAACAACCACTCCCCTGGCTACCTACAGCAAAGAGAAGTCTGTGGTGGTTGCTGAAATCAGCTGTCCTTTCCAAGGGCATACCTTTTAACATCTCCTCCTGGGCGATCCTAACAACCGATGCCAGCCTTTACATTTGGGGGTGTTGGACGACTCAGCAGAAGTGGTACATAAATCATCGAAATCAAAGCCATTTGCCTAGCGCTTCAGGCACTAGAGAAGTCTCTGGAAGGCAAGGCAGTCATGCTTCTTAAACAATGCAACAGTGGTAGCGTATGTAAATGGGCAAGGAGGCACCAGAAGCACCATGTTGTGCCTAGAAGCTCAACTCCTCTTCCGTTGGGCAGAATCCCACTTGCAGGGTCTCTTGGCCATGCATGTGCAGGCCGACTTTCTCAGTCGATAGACTCAACCCGGGGGAATGATCACTATCTCCATGCCTTAATTTGGTGGTGGGGATCTGCACAGATGGATATGATGGCCTCGGCAGTGAACGCCAAAATGCCTCATTTTTACAGCCAAAGATATGAATTTGGAAATGAGGGGTTGGATGCATTAGTTCAACTGTAGCCAGAGACAGAGCTCTTATATGTGTTTCCCCTGTGGCCCATGATAGGTTGAGTCATTTGCAGGGTTGTGAGCTATCCAGGATTAGTGGTCCTAGTGGCCCCTGATGACCTCACAGACTAGGTATACAGACCTGGTTTGAATTCAGAGGGACGAAGGCCTGAGACTGTCAGTCCAAGTGGTGGCCTCGCAGACTATGGTATACAGACCTGGTCCAAATCTAGAGGGACGAAGGCCTGAGACTGTCAGTCCAAGTGGATCTTCTCATTCTTGAACCAGTTCCTAACGAGAATCTGGAATGCTTTGGGCTTACAGTATGGCTCTTGAGTGGGCGGACCTAACGAGCAAAAGTTATTCAGATGTGGTCATCACCATGTTGCTCAGAGCTAAAAAGCCATCAACTGTGAAAGCCTATGCTAAGGCCTGGAAATCCTTTCAAGCGGTAATGTGTGGTGAAGTATGTAGAGCCTTCGTGAGCTTCGATTTTGGTAGTCCTGGACTTCTTGCAGGAGGGTCTCCAGAAGGGGCTTTTGGTAGGATCGCTGAAAGTGCAGATGGCAGGCCTTTCCTTTTTCCAAGCTCAGGGGGAAAGAGGCTCCCTAGCCTTTCATCCAGATGTCAGCCGATTCATTAAAGGGGCTCTGGTTGCGCCCTCCGGTGCATTCCCCTTTCCCTTCCTGGAACCTTAACATTGTGTTGCAGGGTCTCAGTAGAACTCCATATGAACCCTTGCAGGAGGCTTCCCTTTTCGATCTTACAGTCAAGACAGTGTTCCTGGTTGTGATTATGTCAGTGAGATGAGTTTTTGCGTTACAAGTTCTTTCCTGCAGGTAGCCGTTCTTTTGGGTCATGGAAGAAGGGCTCTCCTTGCTTACGGTTCCATACTACCTTGTTAAAGGGAGGATATAACTAAATAAACCATAAACCATCTTTCTTACCGAAAGTGGTCTCAGCCTTCCATGTCAGTCAGGATATCTGTTTGCCCACTTTTGCCCTACAGGGTCTAAGAAAAAGATAAAGCATTACATTTGATGGATGCCATGTGAGTGCTTCTCCAGTACTTTGAAGTTACCAATCAGTTTCACGTATCTGATCATGGGCAGAGACTAGGGCTGTCTCGCCTGAGGAGATTTGTAGAGCAGCTACATGGTCTAGCCTCTATACCTTTAGCGGGAAGGACACCGCTTTCAGGGCCTCCATCTTAAAGGCAGATGCAGCGGGCCCACCCTAGACTCTGGGGACTTCTTTGGAATGCCCCTATCATTTCAGGACCACTAGACATATTGCACTAGAAAGAAAGATTAGGTTCTTACCTCAGTAATCTTTCTTATAGATATGTCTAGTGTTCCTGAAGCTTTGTACTGTGAATGAACTTCGCCTACCTTCTGCCTTAGAATCAGTCTGGATATGAAGAATTCTCTATCTCACAGAGGAGCTGATAGGATATATATATATATAAAAAAAAGATAATGCACAGGAAATCCTCAAGACCATACTGCCTGGTTTAAGTCTCTACTTGTTAGCAGGACATGTAAGTAGCTATGAGATGTATACATAGTTAGTGCTGGTTGCACAAGTTTGGATATTGCTCGCAGCCGCATTTTGAACTGTTGAAGTCCCTGATATTTATCTTTTTCTTTATTTTTGTTTGGCATCAGTGAGAGTGGGGAGGGGGGGGGCTGGGTTGTGGGTTGGGTTGGTGGGGTGGGTTTGTTGGATTGTTGGATTTTTGTGTAAAATTTGGAGCTATTTGTTTTTCTTGGTGCTCAATAAAATATATTTGACGATAATGTTGATTACTATGTTTATTATAGAGCAGGACAGAATTGTATTATTGGGAATTGTTCCCCTCCTTTCTGTTATGTCTTTTATTACAGTACTACTTGATTGCTTTTGTATGGACTGAGGGGGCAGAAGCAGCTCCCTGTGAAGGAGGTGGAGTTCAAAACATGATTGACAATTTTCTGCAAGCCACTTACGAATTGGAATACAGAACCTTATTGTTTCAGGACCACTAGACACATCTACAGAAAAGAAGATTACCAAGGTAAGAGCCTGATCTTTCTTTCTGAACTTAATGATCTACTTGGTCAAGAAAAATAAGGCTTTCAGAAATTTACTGTAGAAAACATGGTTAAATTTAACCAAGCTATGATTACAGAGAGCCTTCAAAAGATGAGATTTTCAGCAGAATTTGAATATGGCCAGAGAAGAAGTATCATGCACCAGTTCAGGAAGACTTCCAGGAATATGATGCAGCAAGATGGAAATCATCTGATTGAGAATTGATTATGTAAATGAAGACCATAAAAGTTGCTCTACTGAGTCTGACAAATGGTCAATGAAGCACAACATTCTTTTTCTTTTTTTTTTTTTTCCATTATTTTTTATTTTCAAATTTTACATAAAGTGTACAAAATATTAAAATACAATTGATAAATATATAGTATCACTTTTATATCTAATACATTATACATCTAAATTTAATTTTCCCCCTCCCCCTCCCCCCACCCTTTTATTACTTTAATATAATATTTTAAATTTTTAAATTTTACAGAAAGTATACATGTTAGAATACAATTGATGAATATTCAATAACATTTTATATCTAATATATTATGTTCTAATAAATTTTATCCCCTTTCCCTCCCCCCACCCTTCTATTACTTTTCATTCATACATTACATATTGTATAATATATTATATCATATAATATAGAAATTATTTTCCTTACCCCCCCTCTATGTGTGTCATAAAAAAAAAATCCTGAAAAGAAAAGAAGAAGAAAAATCCTATTATTTATTCATTACAACATTCTTTTTCTAAAAGTAATCTATTCATGCCACTTGGGATAACCGGTATATCTTAAAGGGCTGGGCTAGCCCAAATATTAGGCAGTTGCTTAGAGCAGCTGCTAGAACAGCATCTTCTTGAGAGCAACAAAGAGCAGCTATAGTCAAAGCAAAATAATAGATCCTGACAGCCAAAGAAACGGAGCCATTATTACATACTTTAATCTGCATTTTATAGGATGTATGTGTGATGATGATGATTGAAGCTGCAGGCTAGAGGCATGATACTGGGCTATTGTTCTGACCCAGTATGGCTTTTCTTAATGTACTTATGAACAGAATTCAAGAAAAAGAGTGTAGGGGGAGAAGACAGGATAAAGGTAAGCAGAAGCTGTAGACTGAATGCACTTGTATGTGATCAGGAAGAGAGGCTTATACTGCATGTGGGACCTTAAACATGGATTACTTAGAACAAAAGTGTCTCAACAGTGTAAATAATGAATTGGAATGGGATTTTGAATATCAATAGAGACTTTGATAAAGAGAGCATGGTATTAACACCTTGAAGCCTGTAGGTTCTTTGCTGTTTATATTCTAAAATTTATCTATTAATATACCAGTTTCATCTCTGACCAGTAAAAGCATGGAACTTGGAAAAGCAAAAGGAATTATATTAACTGTATTAAAAAGTATTGACTAGTTTGATCAGAGGTAGAGTTTATTCTTTTTAACACATTGAGCTTTAAGTCATTAACTTATTTTTATTCAGGATCATCAGTGGGAAACGGTCAGCATTCCAGAAGAGGAAGTAGAAAACTATAGCATTGAAGGTATTAATATATAGAAACACAGAAACATGATGGCAGCCAAATGGCCCATCCAGTCTGCCCATCTGCAGTAACCATTATCTCTTCCTTTCTCTAAGAGATCCCATGTGACTATCCCTTTCTTGAAATCAGACACAGTCTCTGTCTCCACTACCTCTACTGGGAGATTGTTCCATGCATCTACCACCCTTTCTGTAAAAAGTATTTCTTTAGATTACTCCTGAGCCTATCGCCTCTTAACTTCATTCTATGCCCTCTCATTCCAAAGCTTCCTTTCAAATGAAAGAGACTTGAGTCATGCACATTGGAGTGTATATTAAACCTGCTTGGTATCTTGCTGCAAATAATGCTTTTTAGTGTAGGATATATATAACGTAGTGGACCTGTTTCAGGTACATATTTCATTTAGAGGAGAGATGAGTACCAGACAAGACTAAATCAATTGTTCCACATGGATTGTTTATCCACTCTAGAAATGTATGCCCTTAAACAAAATTTTATTTGGTTGTTACAGTTTTAAAATAATTTATTTTATAAAAATTAAGTGGACTTGGCCGCAAGTCTCATGCATCCTATTTCCCCAGGGTGGGGTTTTTGCAATCACAGTAATTAAGTCAGTGAAGATTAAAGAAAAATGCCAAAGCCATCAGTATGATCAGAAATCTTGCTACTGCTTATGTGATCTCAGGTCCTGATCCTTTGTTCCTTCTTTAGTCATGATATTGTTAGTCGAGAAATGCTTATGGTCCCTAATCTCTGAAAAAGCACATAAAATTAGAAGTTAATTGCTTCAGACTTTAGAAGACACCACAACTACCGTATTTTCACGTAGATAACGCGCACCCGTGTAAAACGCGCACACGGGTATAGCGCGCGAAAAACACAAATCTATGTACAGAAATTTTTATATACTGTGCACACCCGTATACCGCGCATGCTTCCCGACTCTCCTGTCGCCGCCCAACTCTCCTTTCGCCCGCCCCGACTCTCCTCTGGCCGCCCCGACTCTACTTTCGCCCGCCCCGACTCTCCTCTCCCCCTTGAAGTCCTGTCCCCACCCTGAAAGCCTGATGCCCCCCCCGACGTCCTATTCACCCCCCCCCCCCCGCAGGACCGCTCGCACCCCCACCGCGAAGGACTGCTCGCACGCACCCGCACCCCGAAGGACCGCTCGCACGCACTCCCACCCGCACCCCCACAGCCTCCCGACCCCCCCCCCCATCATGTAGAAGCTCCTACCGGTGTCCTGCTGCTTCCTCTTGGCGGTCCCGACACCTGACATGATCGGGGCAAGAGGGAGCTCAAGCCCTCGTGCCCCAGCCAACCGCGGCACACCCGACACGATCGAGGCAAGAGGGAGCTCAAGCCCTCTTGCCCCAGCCAACCGCGGCACCCCCGACACGATCGGGGCAAGAGGGAGCTCAAGCCCTCTTGCGCCCCCGACTCCCCGACACGATCGGAGTAAGAGGGAGCTCAAGCCCTCTTGCCCCAGCCAACCGCGGCACCCCCGACACGATCGGGGTAAGAGGGAGCTCAAGCCCTCTTGCCCCAGCCAACCGCGGCACCCCTGACATGATCGGGGCAAGAGGGAGCTCAAGCCCTCTTGCCCCCCCGACTTCCCGACACGATCGGGGCAAGAGGGAGCTCAAGCCCTCTTGCCCCAGCCAACCGCGGCACCCCCGACACGATTGGGGTAAGAGGGAGCTCAAGCCCTCTTGCCCCCCACACTCCCCGACACGATCGGGGTAAGAGGAAGCTCAAGCCCTCTTGCCCCAGCCAACCGCGGCACACCCGACACGATCGGGGTAAGAGGGAGCTCAAGCCCTCTTGCCCCAGCCAACCGCGGCACCCCCAACACGATCGGGGCAAGAGGGAGCTCAAGCCCTCTTGCCCCCCCGACTTCCCGACACGATCGGGGCAAGAGGGAGCTCAAGCCCTCTTGCCCCAGCCAACCGCGGCACACCCGACACGATCGGGGCAAGAGGGAACTCAAGCCCTCTTGCCCCAGCCAACCGCGGCACCCCCGACACGATCGGGGCAAGAGGGAGCTCAAGCCCTCTTGCCCCCCCCGACTCCCCGACATGATCGGGGCAAAAGGGAGCCCAAGCCCTCTTGCCCCGCCGACTCCCCAACTCCCCGACAATATCGGGCCAGGAGGAAGCCCAAGTCCTCCTGGCTCTGGCGACCCCCGCCCCCGCTAGTTGTTCGGGCCAGGAGGGAGCCCAAACCCTCCTGCCCTCGACGCAAACACCCCTCCCAACGACCGCCCCCCCTAAGAACCTCCGACCGCCCCCCCAGTCGACCCGCGACCCCCCTGGCCGACCCCCACGACACCCCCACCCCCCTTCCCCGTACCTTTGTGTAGTTGGCCGGACAGACGGGAGCCAAACCCGCCTGTCCGGCAGGCAGCCAACGATGGAATGAGACCGGATTGGCCCATCCGTCCCAAAGCTCCGCCTACTGGTGGGGCCTAAGGCGCCTGGGCCAATCAGAATAGGCCCAGGAGCCTTAGGTCCTTCCTGGTGGCGGGGCCTTGGGCACATGGTCGGGTTGGGCCCATGTGCCTCAGGCCCCGCCCCCAGGTGGGACCTAAGGCTACCGGGCCTATTCTGATTGGCCCAGGCACCTTAGGCCCCACCAGTAGACAGAGCTTTGGGATGGATGGGCCAATCCGGCCTCATTCCGTCGTTGGCTGCCTGCCGGACAGGCGAGTTTGACTCCCGTCTGTCCGGCCAACTACACAAAGGTACGGGGAAGGGGGGTGGGGGTGTCGTGGGGGTCGGCCAGGGGGGTCGCAGGTCGGCTGGGGGGGGCGGTCGGAGGTTCTTGGGGGGGCGGTCGTTGGGGGGAGGGAGGTTTGCGTCGAGGGCAGGAGGGCCTGGGATCCCTCCTGCCCGTAATGTAGTGCGGGGTGGGGGTAGGGGGTCGCCCTGGCCAGGAGGGTTTGGGCTCCCTCCTGGCCCGAACAACTAGCAGGGGGGTGGTCGCCAGGGCCAGGAGGACTTGGGCTCCCTCCTGGCCCGATATTGTCGGTGAGTTGGGGAGTCGGCGGGGCAAGAGGGCTTGGGCTCCCTTTTGCCCCGATCATGTCGGGGAGTCGGGGGGGCAAGAGGGCTTGAGCTCCCTCTTGCCCCGATCGTGTCGGGGGTGCCGCAGTTGGCTGGGGCAAGAGGGCTTGAGCTCCCTCTTGCCTCGATCGTGTCGGGTGTGCCGCGGTTGGCTGGGGCAAGAGGGCTTGAGCTCCCTCTTGCCCCGATCATGTCGGGTGTCGGGACCGCCAAGAGGAAGCAGCAGGACACCGGTAGGAGCTTCTACATGATGGGGGGGGGGGGGTCGGGAGGCTGTGGGGGTGCGGGTGGGAGTGCGTGCGAGCGGTCCTTTGGGGTGGGGGTGCGTGCGAGCGGTCCTTCGGGGTGGGGGTGCGAGCGGTCCTGCGGGGGGTGAATTGGACGTCGGGGGGGGGAACTATGTAAAAAAAATTTTGTACAATGCGCTCACGCGTATAACGTGCGAGGGTATGCGCGGTATGTAAAAACCACGTATAACGCACGTGTTATATGCGAGAAAATACGGTATTCAACACACAGAGGATCTACTTATCAAAAAAGTTAGCTAATGAATTATTTTCCATCACATAAGCCCTTCTAGTGCACTGGGTATAGTAACTGGACAAGTGAATTATTTCCCAGAAACCGCAAGTTTCTTGCAGGACATCATTCACATCTTTCAGCTCTTCCTCCTTTCTCAGAGGGCAGTACTGTGGCCCAGATGCGCTAAAGTCAGCGATTGTCTAACGATCGTTGCTAAACTGTTTTTGACTGGTTTAGCGACAATCTGATTTGCTGACCCAGTGCACAAAATGTCTCACTGCATGGTTTTCTGCCATGCAGATAAAATCATTAATATTGAAATGCCATATAAACTAGCTAAGAAAAACAAAGAAACCCAAATTGCTGCTTAATATCTTAAGTCACTAACTGAGCAGCACTTGCCAATAAAGTGTGGGGAAGGAATTACAATGTAACACTAACACTAAAATACTATAGTAATGATAGTGAAGTAAGTCCTCAGTGTGAGACTGCAAGCTTGAGGTAGCCAAAAGTTCAAAAAGAACTACAGCCACCACACTTACGGTAACCTTCCTGGGCTTTTTCCAGAGTGAAATAGAATCACAATTTAGCCCCACACCATCATAGGAACATACTGTGAATAAATGTAGTGAATAAACTTATATAGTGCAAATTACTCTTAGCATAATTCACAAAATAGCAGTGAAAATCCTGCTCCAGCCGAGAAAAATAAAGTAAGCAAGCTGAAAAAGTCAAAAATATCAGTACTTAGCAGATAATCCCATTCTTCAGGAACTGATAATAAAGGTCAGGAGAGAAAAGCTTGTTGTTGCAGTACGAACGTTCATTTGGCTCATTTTGAGAATACTGTACTTAATTTTTTGTTTTATTTTGAATGTATTTTGGTCTTGTGTTTTTAATGTATGTTATTTTGTTACCCGCCTAGATTTGTAGATTGGTGGATTATAAATAATTTTAAATAAATAAATCTCTCCTCCAGTCTCCAGGGTTCGACCAGGCTTGGTTTCAGGGACAAAAGCCCCTTCCTCAGGAACCAAACATAAGAAGGATCCACAATAAAAAACTTGATTGCACTGCTGTAGATTAGCTTGCTGAATACTCAGCAGGGGGAGGAGAGCAGAGCAGAGCAGCAGGGAAGCTGCCAATTTAGAGAACCTGATGACCTCAAAATTTAAAGAAACACATCCCTAGAGGGGAAAGCCCCTCTCCTGGTCGAAGCCTGGAGACTGGAGAAAAGTTTTACAATAAGATTTTCTTTCCCTGTATGGCTGGATAGTTTTTTAAGTATAAGCACCAAATATCACTGGTGCTCAGATAACTTTTAGGTCCACTCAGACTGTGCCCACAGACCACTATGGAATTAAGCAGAGTACGCTGTGGTCTTTAGTGATGTTCGGTTAAGTGCCACTCAATATTAGCAACTGCGATGGGGAGAGCAATTTAACCAGATAATAGCCTTCTTTCCTGGTTAAATCACTTTGCACATTGGCTTGTTAGTGTATATAGACCCCAAACTGCTAGGAATGTTCTTAGGAAGAAGACAAATCTTGGATTTTAAATAATTATGTGGATTGATATTTTGCCCATGGTTTATCATTTTTTTTGTATAGCACTTGATATGAAGCAGTTATTAACATTAATTCTGAGAAACCCAATAATTGTGGGTTGCAAAGAAGGGAGAAAAATGTTAATATATTTTGATTCAGCACTGGACATCCTGGAAGTGGCTAAAAAGGTTTATGACACAAATAAGTATAAGGTAAGGCATAAATATTTTTCATACTTGAAGCTATAAGCAATAATTGTTTCTCGTTATATGTTGATAATTTTATTCTCAAAGTACAGTGGTGCCTCACACAACGAACTTAATTGGTTCCAGGAGCAAGTTTGTTATGCGAAAAGTTCGTTATGTGAAACGCGTTTTCCCATAACAATACATGTTAAAAAAAATAATTCATTCTGTAGCATAAAATATGCTAAGATGACATAAAAAAAGATAAATTTTTTGTTATTATTTTTATTTAGATACATCTAAAAACATAATTGTTTTTTAAAACAACACACATTTTTTAAATTTAAAGACAGACTAAGTAGAGTCTAATTTTACAGTGAGAGAGGGCAGTTAAGCGCAGTGCCATCAGTTATCCTGCCCCTCTCAGTGAATTGCCTGGGATGGAGGGAGGGAGAGAAGAAGGCAGATGATGGAAGTGGGAAGAACTTGTGCCGTCAGCATCAGGCACAAGCGGGAAAGCAGCAGCGGTGAGGGGCTAGAAGTTATCTTCCTTTCATTCATGTCCTTGCCACCCCCGTCCCTTGGTCGGTCCCACAATTTCACAATTTCCTGCATATCTCCTCCCTCCATTCTTGTAGCCCATAATCTCCTCTCCTGACATCTCCCTGTCCTTTTACTTCCACTATCTTCCTATCCCATCTCTATTCCCTTTTGTCCCTCTCCCCATGATCAATCATCTCACCACCTCTCTCTTCCCTCACCCTCAGGGTTCAAGATTGCTTCCACTCTTTTTCTTCTTGTTCTCTCTGCCTGTCACCCTATGATTTAGCATCCCTTCTGCCCTTGTCCAATATTTCCCCTTCTCTCCCTCCCTCTCATCCCCTGCTCCAACATACAGTATTTCGACTGCCCTTCCATCCCCAGGCCTGCCAACTTCCACTCATTTACTGCTTTCTCCCACCTCTGCCAAAGCCCGCCCCCCCCCCCCCCCCGCAGTGATCGGCAACACCAGGCACCCCCCCTCAATCGGTGAAACAGGGCCCCCCCTCGATCGGTGAAACAGGGCCGGCGACTGCTTTCTCCCGCTGCTGTTGAAGTCTGTAAACAACTTTAACACAAGCCACGAGGCTCTAACAGTGCGTATGCTGCCAACGGCTTCCTTCCTCCTTCCTCTCCCCTCATGATGTAACTTCCCATTTGGTTGATGGAGGAGGAGGAGGGTAGCCGGTAGCGTCACGCACACTGCGCGGAAGGATGCAGCTCGGGCGACTTCGTTGTGGGAAGCAAGACCTGAAGTTCGTTGTGCGTAGCGTTCGCTGTGCGAGGCGTCCGTTATGCGAGGCACCACTGTATATGTCATTTTTCTATTGCATAGTTTTGTTTAGAGAACAGGGAATTGTGCAATGTGCATGGGAAATGCTAGTCTTCATAGGCCATGCAGGAGAATGCAAGTACACTCAAAGATGAACTTTGGAAAATCCACTGTTTATTTCTAAGATAAGCAGCATAAAATCTGTTTTACTCTTTTGGGATCTCACCAGGTACTTGTGACTAGGATTGGCCACTGCTGGAAGCAGGATGATGGACTTTCGCTCTGAAAGGATCCCAGGAAAGAAAGTGAAATAATGGACCTGGGAGATGAGGAGAAGGAGGGGAAGAAAAGAATGGGAGAGAAGTTAGACATGAGGATGGGAGGGAGGGAGATTGTTAGGGGAAGATTCTCAAAACTTACCATGCCTTTAGCAATGGTTGCTAAACCGGCTCCAGCCAGTTTAGCGTGGCAGTATTTTACCAGCCGATTATCAGAACAGCTCACTGTGGTCTCTTCCGAGCTTCCTGGCAGACTCCGATTTTGCCATGCAAATGTATTACGAGGTCATAAATATTAAAGTGTTAGTAAAATGGGCTCATCAATATTTAAAGGTACACTCCTGGTGATTCTTTATCATCAGCGAGTGAGTCCCCAAGCTTGGCGCTGGCTTTTGACAACCAAAAATTACCAGCTGGTCTAAGGGTGCGGTTACTGTGCAAAGTGCATCTCAGGCTGTGTTTCTGGCTGTGGCTTATCATAAAAAATACACCTTTCTTCAGTGTCTCTTCAGACCGACACAGTTCACTCATGGGTAATAGCTCACCATGACCAGCAGGTGGAGACTGAGACAAACTTTTGGCTGTAGTACAAGTGGCTGTGTAGTCCCTAATACCTCAGTCTGTTCTCAGTCTCCAGCAGGTGGTGGTAAGCTGTTGCAGTATTCCCTGTTTAAGGGAAGGGCTGTTGGAAGTTGTTTAGAAACATAGAAACATAGAAGATGACGGCAGAAAAGGGCTATAGCCCATCAAGTCTGCCCACTCTACTGACCCACCCCCTATCTATGCCCTAATGACCCAATTTCCTTAACTCGACCCTCGTAGGGATCCCACATAGGTATCCCATTTATTCTTAAAGTCTGGCACGCTGTTTGCCTCGATCACCTGCACTGGAAGCTTGTTCCAATGATCAACCACTCTCTCTTTGAAGAAATACTTTCTGGTGTCGCCATGAAATTTTCCGCCCCTGAGTTTGAATGGGTGCCCTCTTGTGGCCGAGGGTCCTTTGAGAAGGAAAATATCATCTTCCACCTCAACACGTCCCGTAATGTACTTAAATGTTTCAATCATGTCTCCCCTCTCCCTACGTTCTTCAAGAGTGTAGAGCTGCAATTTGTTCAGTCTCTCTTCGTACGAGAGATCCTTGAGCCCCAAAATCATCCTGGTGGCCGTCCGCTGAACCGATTCAATTCTGCGCACATCTTTACAGTAATGTGGCCTCCAGAATTGCACACAGTATTCCAGATGAGGTCTCACAATGGCCCTGTATAACGGCATTATGACTTCAGGCTTTTGGCTGACGAAACTTCTATTGATACAACCCATTATCTGCCTTGCCTTAGATGAAGCCTTCTCCACTTGATTGGCATTTTTCATGTTGCACTAATGATTACTCCTAAATCTCGTTCTGCTGAAGTCCTAATTAAAGTTTCCCTGTTCAAGAAGTACGTCTTGCATGGGTTTCCGCTTCCGAGGTGCATGACCTTACATTTCTTAGCATTGAAACCTAGCTGCCAGGTTGAGGACCATCTTTCTAATGTAAGCAGGTCCTGCGCCATATAATTCTGTGAATTGCATTCACTTACTACATTACATAGTTTGGTGTCATCGGCGAATAATGTTATTTTACCTTGAAGCCCCTGAGTCAGATCCCCTATGAATATGTTGAAAAGGAGTGGACCCAGGACCGAGCCCTGCGGTATTCCACTGGTCACCTCCGACGTTTTAGAGAGGGTACCATTAACCACCACCCTCTGAAGTCTGCCACTCAGCCAATCATTGACCCATGCAGTTAGTGTCTCTCCTAACCCCATTGATTCATCTTGCTTAGCAGCCTGCGGTGTGGGAAGCTGTCAAAAGCTTTACTGAAGTGGTTGTCTTGTCCCCGTCTGGTGCTAGACTGAGCTTGTGGGGACCCTCTCGTGGGTCCGACAGGTCACGTCCCTCCCCCCATTTCCTCTTCCTCGCCAATATACCGGCGGCGGCAAGGCATATGTTTTAGAGAATCTCGGCGAGAGGGAGAATTAGAAGTCCTTGAGCATTTACAAGGAAATTTTAAATAAAAAGATGCCTCAAGTGCTAATACTCTAGTTCTCAATTTCAGAAATTCTTTTCTCCTTAACTGCGTAGCTCTTGAGACATCAGGAAAAATACTAACCAAGTCTCCACAAAACTTTGTCAGTCTATTTTTAAAATAAAGTTTCATTATCAACATTTTATCTGTCTCACTCATACATGTTAATATCATTGTGGACCCAGTCTGGATAACATCCTGAGAGTCTTCCAAAACTCTGTCAAATTAACTTCATCTGTTACCAGATGGTCCACCTCCTGGACAGTTTTCTTTTTCTTCTGGGGAATATAATAGCAATTATTTATTGGGAAGCAATCCGCATTGGCTAATCCCAGTATTTCTTTGAAATATTTTCTTAACAGTATTTCTGATAACAAATGAGTCACTGGGAAATTAACCAAGCGGAGATTCTTTCCCTGATGCATTTTTCTAACATTTCCATTTTTAAATGTAACGACGTAGAATCTTTAACTGTGGATAGTGAAACAGCTTGCAATGTGTTACTTTGAGTTTCAATCACACCTAATCTTTTTTCCAAGCAACTTAAATTGGAATTTCTGTGTCTCAATGGCCACGATTTTGGTCCTGGAGATTAAGATCTACAAGGTCAGCATCTATGAGTCAAACATGGATGTTTTTGTTATATAGAGTTTTATGGACCCCTACGCGCTTACAAAAGATAGATAGTACTAGATCTAATAGATGCTGGCATTGTAGAATAGAAGTTGGGACGTTAGACCGCTTAATTTATTTTTGTCCCTGTGTAAATGCATTTTGGAAATTAATTTGGCCCCAAATTAATGAATTACTAGAAAATCATGTAGGACTCTCATATGATACTATATTATTTGGTACAGCAATGAGAACTCAGGCCCTGATTCTCCAAAGTGCATCCCGATTTTAGGCGTCCTACAGCTGTCTAATCAGCCAATCGGGATACACGTTTTTTTAAAAAAAATGCTCCCCAGGCAAGCCTGAAGGCGCCTCCGGGAGCCTAGGGAGACCCGCAAGATGCCTAAGCTCGTCTAAGGGCCTTAGGCGGGCCTTAGGCTGAACCTAGGCGGCCCTACGCGTCTCCCTAGTAGAGGAGAAGCTTAAAATGTAGGCCAGCAAAATGCTGGCCTACATTGTAAGTAGATACGGCCGCTATACTTATCGCGGCAAGGGATCTCTCTGCCGCTATAAGAATAGCGGGCCGCGGCCCCCTGACCAGGAGGGGGCCCAAACCCTCTGCCCGAAGATGCACCCCCCCGACACTACCGACCGCCCCCCCCCGACATTACCGATCTCCCCCCCCCCCCGACAATATCTTTCGCTGGCAGGAGGGTGCCCAATCCCTCCTGCCCGAAGACGCACCCCCCCCCCCCGGCGCTGTCAACCCCCAAACCTCCACTCCACCAAACCTGTTCTTAGATGGGTCTTGCACGTCTTGAGCCGGCAGGCACGCCTCGTCGAAATGAAGCGGGCCCGCCCCTTCCCGGCCCATCCCACCGAAGCCTAAGGCCTGATTGGCCCAGGCTCTAGAAGCCTGGACCAATCAGGCCTTAGGCATAGCGGGTCCGCCCATCCCCACTTAATCTAAGGCCTGATTGGCCAAACAGACCTTAGACTTAAGGCCTGATTGGCCAATCAGACCTTAGACTTAGTGGGGATGGGCGGACCCGCTATGCCTAAGGCCTGATTGATCCAGGCTTCTAGAGCCTGGGCCAATCAGGCCTTAGGCTTCGGCGGGCTGGGCCGGGAAGGGGCGGGCCCGCTTCATTTCGACGAGGCATGCCTGCCGGCTCAAGACATGCAAGACCCATCTAAGAACAGGTTTGGTGGAGTGGAGGTTTGGGGGTTGTTAGCACCGGGGGGGGTGCGTCTTCGGGCAGGAGGGATTGGACACCCTCCTGCCAGCGAAAGATATTGTCGGGGGGGGAGATCGGTAATGTCGGGGGGGGGGCGGTCGGTAGTGTCGGGGGGGGCGGTCGGTAGTGTCGGGGGGGCGGGCGGTAGTGTGTGTGGGGGTGCGTCTTCGGGCAGAGGGTTTGGGCACCCTCCTGGTCAGGGGGCCGCGGCCCGCTATACTTATAGCGGCAGAGAGATCCCTTGCAATAAGTGTAGTGGGCCGTGTCTAATCCCGTTTCTCTAACCCGCGTCTGTAACATGGACGCCGGTTACAGAATCGGGGTTTAGTTTAGGCCGATTCTGAATAGGACGCCTCTCCCGGGCGTCCTATTCAGAACAGGGCCTAGGTGGCTTGCGGGCCTCGCCTTCAATATAGGCGGCCTGCCTGGGGAGCATTTTTTTTAAAAAAAACGTGCATCCCGATTGGCTGATTAGACAGCTGTAGGACGCCTACAGCTGCCTAATATCGGGACGCACTTTTAGAGAATCAGGCCCTCAGAGTCCGATTTCAGCAAATAATAACAAACTATTAATATTGACAGGGGTCGCCATGCAACAAATTACTCAAAATTGGAAGGATTATACCAAACTAAATTATACATTTTGGTGGAATTCAGTCTGTCATATATACAAAATGGAAAAAATAATAGCATTACAACAAGGAAATCTTCATAATTTTAAGAAAATTTGGGAACCATTGACTCGTTATTCCAATGATCAGATTTCATAGCACATTAGTAATAGTTATGTTAGAGTGGAGAGGGGAATGTATATTATGTGAAAATAAGAAATGAAAAAAGGGGAGGGTTATATTTTATATGATAAGATGAATTATTTGTAATCACAATTTTCATGTATTAATTGAATATAATATGTGCAATGCAATTATTGTAAGAATGCAAAAATCTATAAATAAAAATTAAAAAAAAAAAAAAGAAATTTCCTTGTAAATGTCTTGTTAAGTTACAAGAGACTGAATTTGTCTTTTGGGACCCCATTCAATTGCAACAATTTTTATTAGCTCGTGAACAGAAGTGAGACCTTGTTTTACCTTATTTTTTTTTATTCATTGATGAGAAATTTGGTTGGATGTCAGAGTCCTAATATAGTAGGAAATGATTAGGATTCATTAGAATTCAACCCATTTCTTTGTTTTCCTTTTAAACAAAGTTAGTTAAAATGCAAATATGTCCCCCATTTGTGGGCTTGTAAAGGATTGTTTTGTATTGTTTGTTGTGTTGAAAATTTTGTATAGAAACCCTTTTTTCTTTTATATCTTTTGATATTGTAAATGTATTAAATTTATAAATAAATAAAAACAAAGAAGTCCTTGAGCATGCGCAGATGCATGCTCAAGGCAGGCAGAAGCCGGAAGATCTTCTAGGCACCGGCACGATCTGTGCCTGCGTGCCGGTGTCAGATGGGGGGAGGAGGTAAGTTTAAGTTGTTCGGACGGGGGGGAGGCGGTTCGCGCAGGGGGGGGCGGTGCGAGCAAGGGGGCCTTTGTGAGCGGGGTGGAGCGATGCTGGTTATCGGGGGGGGGGGGGGGTGCTTGCAAATCGAGTCAACACTCGGTTTGCGAGTCAAAAGTTTGCTGAGTGTTTTGCTCGTCTTGCAAAACACTCGCAAACCGGGTTACTCGCAAACCGAGGTTTGACTGTATTTGTAAAACTTATTCCTTAATTGTAATGCTTAATTGTAATCTTTATAAATCTTGCTTTTCTGTAATATTAAGCTTTTATTTCTGCACACTATATATATTCTTTATGCAAGCACTCTTAATGGTCTTTGTCAGTGATTTTACTTTCTAATGAATCTTCTGTGAGGATATTGAACCCGGGACCTGGCGGATTGTAAGGCCGCCTCACATTACCCCTCCAAACCTGACCTTTTGGAGGGTCAAACCTTACAAACCCCTTGCTCCAGGGATCTGCTCGGCCTCCCACTCTTTTCCTATGCATCAGGATATTCGGGATATTGTTCTGGTGCAATGGAAGGTGCCAGAAACGCCTTTTCGTTTTGTGTAGTCTATAGCCCGCCTGTATCCTATTCTGGAAGGAGGTAGGGATACCTTGAAGTTGCCCATGGTGGATGCAGTGGTTTCTGCCATTGTGAAATGGCATACGGTGCTGGTAGAGGGTGGCTCGGCTATGCGGGACTCTGTGGAGCGTAGGTTGAAGTCCCCTCTTAAGCAGAGTTTTGATGTGACTGCCCTGGCGGTCCAGGCGTTGATGTGTGGGGGGTTAGTGGCTCGGGCTTGTTTTCGATGGTCTGAGCAGGTCCTTGACTGGGAGTCTGATGACTGGTCCTTGGTCGATCAGGAGTTAGCTAAGATTGAGATGAGCGCTTCTTATCTCTCGGATGCCATGTATGATCTGTATCATGCATCATACCCTGTGGCTCCGGGCTTGGTTGGCGGACGTGGCATCGAAGGTGAAACTTATGAAATTTCCCTTTTGGGTGTGTTTCTTGTTTGGCGAAAATCTGGACAAGTTAGTACAGACCTTTCCTGACTCTAAGGTGCCCTGTCTTTCTGAAGATCGTGCTCGCCCGCCTGCACGGGGTGGTGTTGCTTGGGGGCATTTGTGTGATTTTTGCCAATAACAACCTGGTCGTAGAGCGGCTCCTTTTCCTTCCACCAGGTCTTCCTTTTTTTTTTAATAAGATTATTCATTTATTACAACAAATAAAAACTGTAAGCAAGTACAAATCAGTTCCAGGAAACAAAAAGAAAAATCATTCACCAACTTAAATTTCTAGTCCACATTATTAGGACTACTGTTAACCCAGTGGAGGAACACCTATAAAATAATTCATATAAAAAGTATATACAGTATATAATCACCTTATCTACAGGCAAGAAATTTATTCAACTTCTTTTGTATCTCCTCTCTTCAAACCTCTGAATTAGTCTGAGGTAAATTATCCAATTTAGATTTATCTTGCAAAAATATCTCCAACTGAGATGGATCAACAAAAATGTATTTATTATTCTCATATGTGACCAAGCACCGGGTCGTCCTAGGGTCGTTTCTTTCCTCTGCCGGTCCCTCCACTGCCTGCCCTGCCCAGTGACTCTTTGCGGGCTCTTCCCCTGGTGCTGGTAGGCGCACGGTTGTGGGAGTTTTACCAGGGGTGGGCCAAGATCACGATGGATCAGTGGGTCCTGGATATGCTCTGGAGTTTTCCCGGCCCTTGCCAGATCGCTTCCTATCTTCTCCTTGTCAGGCAGCATGGAAGAAGCAAGCTTTTTGTCAGATGCTACAAAGCGGTAGTTCAAGTGCCTCCTCAGGAGTTTCGTACCGGCAGGTATTCCATATACTTCGTGGTACGCAAGAAAGAGGGGTCTTTTCGGCCCATCTTGGATCTGAAGGGAGTCAACAGGGCGTTCCGGATTCCTTTCGTGTAGAAACAGAGATCTGTCATTCTTGCAATTCAGCCGGGGCAATTCCTGACTTCTCTAGATCTGACGGAAGCCTATTGCATGTTCCGATTTGCGCCTCCTATCAGAAGTTCCTTCGTTTTGCATCCTAGTACAGCACTATCAGTTTTGTGTGCTTCCCTTTGGCCTGGCCACGGCTTCAGGGATGCTCACCAAGATTATGGTGGTCATGGCAGTGGCCTTGCGCAAAGAGGGCATTCTGGTTCATCCCTATCTGGACAATTGGTTGGTCCGAGCAAAGTCTTTTTAGGAGAGTTCCTGTGTTACGGCTCAGTTTGTGGAGTTTCTGCTGTCACTGAGATGGGTGTTCAACCTGTGCAAGAGCCAGTTGACCCCGTCTCAGCTTCTGGAGTACTTAGGGGTTCTATTTGACACCCGCTTGGGGAAGGTCTTCCTCCCAGACGCTTGGTTGAATAAGTTGCAGTTGCAGTTTTGCCTATTGATGGCTTCCCGGTGTCCTCGAGCGTAGGATTTTCTCCAGGTCTTGAGGTTGATGGAGGTCCCCCTGGACGTGGTTCGGTGGGCCCGGGCTCACATGCACCAACTTCAGTATGCTCTGCTTCAGCAGTGGTCACCGCAGTTCCACGATCTGGACTCTCCTGTGCCTCTTCAGGGGTTAGTTCATTGCAGCCTCCATTGGTAGCTACAGTCTTCCAATCTGGTGCGGGGAGTGAGTCTGGATCACCCTAGTGGACAGTGCTTCTCACGTATGCCAGACTCCTCATCTGGGGAGCTCAGTGTCTTGGTTGCTCGGCTCAGGGCAGCTGGTTGCCAGAGGCATCTTGGCCAATCAGTGTTCTGGAGACGAGAGCCATCTGACTGGTGTTGCTATCGTTCCTGACTTTGCTGACAGGCAAGTCGGTCTGGGTTCTCTCGGACAACGCCATGGTGGTGGCTTACGTCAATTGTCAGGGGGAACCAGGAGTCGTCTGGTGGCATGGGAGGTGGTTCTGCTCATGATCTGGGCAGAGGCTCATCTTCTGGACATCTTGCCTTCCCACATAGCGGCAGTGGAGAATGTCCAGGCGGACTTCCTCAGCTGTCACATGCTAGATCCTGGAGAGTGGTGTCTCAGTCCCGCAGCCTTCAAGTTGATTGTGTATGCTTGGGATCAGCCAGTCATTTCAAGTAATGTGTAAAAGTTTCAAATGATGTAATATTGTGTACTTGATGTAAGATGAAAAATGAAAAAAGAATTTGAAAAAAAGACAATTCCAAAGCACCATGGTTCTTCAGTTAGTACAAGGATGTTTAGGCCGAGGGGCTGGATGCGCTGGTGCAGCCTTGGCTGGCGGGGGGCCTCCTGTATGTATTTCCTCCATGGCCAATGGTGGGCAGAATGTTTCTTTGCAACATCACAGCCACATGATCCTGGTGGTTCCTGACTGGCCCCAGTGCCAGTGGTACGCAGATCTGGTTCGTCTTCTCATGGCAGATCCTCTTCCACTACCCCTGTCGCCCGACCTTCTGTCTTAGGGCCCCATTCCGATGTTTGATCTTGGTACCTTTTGACTTACAGCTTGGCTCTTGATAGGGAACGCTTAGGTAAGAAAGGTTATTTGGGTAAGGTGATCTCTACTCTCTTGGGGTCCCAGAAACTTTCCACTTCTCGGGCTTATGTGTATGTCTGGTGAATCTTTGAGGAGTGGTGTGCTACGCGTGGAGTGGTTTCCATTTGTGCTTCTTTGCTTCACATCTTGGAGTTCTTTGCAGTATGGCCTGGACAGGGGCCTGGCCTTCTCTTCAGGTTCAGTTTGCGGCTTTGTCTGTGTTTCGTGGTCTGCTGCAGGGTAGACGTTTAACATCTAATCTGGATGTGATTTGCTTTTTGAAGGTGGCCAAATTGCTTTGGCCTCAGTTGCTGTCTTTGGTTCCGGTCTGGGATCTCAATCTATTCCTGTCCGTACTCATGCGCCCTCCCTTTGAGCACATAGGTTCTTTCTCATTGAAGGATCTTACTCTTAAAGCGGTCTTCCTGGTGGCCATTACTTCTGTGAGACGTGTTTCCGAGCTTCAGGCATTTTCTTGTAGACCTCCCTTCCTGGAGTTTTCTACAGAGTGCGTTCTGCTGAGGTCAGTTCCTTCTTTTCTGCCAAAGGTGGTTTTGCCTTTTCATGTCAACCAGTCTGTAGTCCTCCTGGTTTTGGGTAGGCAGGAGGGCTCTGTGGCGCAGAGGCAGTTGCGCAAGTTGGATGTCTGTTGGGTCCTTCATTCTTATGTTCAGCAGACCCAGGAGTTCCGGAAATCGGATCGTCTTTTACTCCTCTTAGTAGGTTCTCGTAAGGGAGACGGTGCTTCCAAGGCTACCATTGTTCTGGATCAAGGAGAGTATCGCTTCAGCATAGCTTCTTCAGAAGAAGCCTATTCTGGATTTTCTCAAGGCACATTCCACTCAGGGGCAGGCAGCTTCTTGTGCCTCCAATGGATATCTGTAAAGCTGCGGTTTGGTCTTCTCTCCATTCCTTTGTGCGTCACTACCATTGGGATGTTTAGGCGCATTGGGATGTGGTGTTCAGTGAGAGTGTTCTTGTGGCGGTCCTTTGGGGGTCCCACCCATGATGGGTACTGCTTTGGTATGTTCCATCAGTGAACTGTGCCGTTCTGGAGAGAAGCTGAAGGAGAAATTAGGTTCATACCTGCTAATTTTCTTTCTTTTAGTCTCTCCAGGCTGGCACAGTTCCCACCCTGTCTATCTGTTGTTCTTTTGGAATTCATGTGAAGAGTGCTTTTTTTTCCTTCGGGATCTCGTGTTTTTAGTAGGGTAGGGGAGATTAAAAGAACAGTGGCTTTTGGCTCAGCTGGCATAGATGATGAGCTGTGGGGATGTTTGCTGAAGATACTTCTTCTATGCAATTTCCAACATGCAGGGAATTCTCCTATGCAATTTCCATATGCCTCTATTAGTTGTTGCTCCTTTTGAGGCTGCTGTTACTGTTATGAATAGCAATAGTACTTCTTAGTTTATTAATTCTGCTTGGCTATTCGACAGACTGAGGTATTAGGGACTGCACAGCCACTTGTACTACAGCCAAAAGTTTGTCTCAGTCTCCACCTGCTGGTCATGGTGAGCTATTACCCATGAGTGAACTGTGCCGGTCTGAAGAGACTAAAAGAGAGAGAATTAGCAGGTAAGAACCTAATTTCTCCTTCACATAAATTATAATAGTTGGGGGGGAGGAAAAAAAGATCTCAAAAGCATGCTTCTCGAGTGCTTGTATTAAAGTGTGTCTTATGTGCACTTGTTGAAAGCCAACGTTTGCATCTCCCCTCCCCCTTTATCCAATAGCGCTGGAATGCCTATGATTGACACAACATAATGTTTGCTGGTGATGTGTGCATATATTGTGCTCCAAGAAGGCCCGTACATGATGTGTGCATACGGCATAGCTTTTCCCGGCATATGTATGCCTTATACCGTAGTCTATTCTGCGCCTATGCCAATCAGTATCACCAGTGACTCATCTCATGTAAATTTGGTAACCCTTCTCAAACATCATTTGTCTTTTTTAAATCATTACATTTATGGACGCGTCAGCGGCCCGTTGGATTTTACCGCCAATATTAGAGAATCTTCCTTTTAGTCTTTTAGGAAAGAAAAGGGGGATTGGATTTGAGAAGTCACCTTTCTGTGTTTACAATCAAAGCGATTAATGTATTTTATACAGTTTCTTATTTTGCACCTGGGACAATGGAGAGTTAAGAAACTTTCCCAGAGTGACAATGAGCTACAGTGGGAAATATTTTTTTTAATGGTTAACTGTGTGATTAAACAGAATAAAAAATTTTAATTGATAGGTTTTGTATGTTGGTTTTATATGTTGATTTTGAATTGGCACACTATTGAGAGAAATGTTGGAGAAATAAGTGAAAAATGAATAAATAATTGCATGTTTTAGGGATTCACCAAGAAGAATGCCATTTCAGTTGCCAAAACAGCAGTCCATATCATTTTTGACGAAAGTGGATCCCAGGTACTTGCTTTAATTCTTAAAGACAGTATTGTAAACAGTATGAAATAATCCAATTCAGTTTTAAATTGTTTAATTTCTCTTCCAAAAGTTGACCCTTTTTTTCCCCCCAAACATAGTGGAATTACAAGGTTTCTACTTGAAGAATTTAAACCATAGAATTTACACATGCAATTTTTAATTGGCACAAGGTGGATAAATGGGCTACCAATGTGTATACTGGGTATGATGTCTTTAAAAACTAAAATCCATATAATTGAATATTATATTCTAAAAAAAGGAACACTTGTCTGCATTTAAAAGGCCATTCTCCAATACTGTTTTTACTGTGGGTGTCAGAAGACCTGGAAACAAGAGGCAATTTATAGGCTGCAAAACCGATCTCTACCCAGTGTTTATATTATCTTAGGACAAGCAGACAGCATATTCTCACACGTGGGTGATGTCATTCATGGAGCCTGGAACGGACAGTGTGAAAAGTGCACTGCCACTTAAAGTTTTTAGAAACTTAGCGACTTCCCACACTGCACATGTGCAAGTGCCTTCCTGTCTGATGATGGCTCATGGTACCTCAGTTGTTCATTTTCTGCAGAGTGAAGAAGTGCTATTTTATCCCAGGACAAGCAGGCAGCATATTCTTGACTGATGGGTGACGGCACCGACGGAGCCCCGGTACGGACAATTTTAGAGTGATTGCACTCTAAGAACTTGGAAAGTTCTAGCAGGCCGCACCACCCACGTGCGAGTGCCTTCCCGCCCGACGGAGGCGCGCGGTCCCCAGTTTCTTAGTTTCCGCGGAGCTAAGAAGACGCACTTTTCAACAGCTGTTGAAAACTTTTTTCTCTTTCGCCTTCCCGCTCGCGTAAACTCGTTGGGAAATATTGTTTCCCTCATTTTATTTTCTTTTCTTTGTTAAAAAAACAAACAAACAACTTAATTTGTGTTTTCTTTCATTTTTTCGGTTTCGCCCCAGCGGGGCCTGTTGCCACCATCGAGGCCTCGGCCTTCGATTTGGCTGAAGCCGTTTTTACCTTCATGCCCCCTCAACCCGGGTTTAAGAAGTGCCAGCGGTGCGCTCGACCAATTTCACTCACAGACCCGCACAACTGGTGTCTACAGTGTCTTGGTCCTGACCATCGAGCGTCCACCTACACCCGCTGTGCCACTCTTAAAAAGAGAACTTTAAAAAATCGCCAAATCCAACAGCGATTATTATTTGGTACCGAGATGTCGGATTCAGCGGCACCGGTTCCGGCTTCGGCCCCGACATAGTCGGCACCTACTTCATCGACACAGCGCGATACCGCACCGGCGTCGCATCCCTCAGGTAAGCCGGCTAAGAAGCCTTCCCCGCTGGAGCGTCCTCCGGTCTCAGTGGCAGCGAGCCCAATCCTGCTGACCTCGAGGCGCCCACGGAAGCGCTCCGCTCTGATTGAGGTTAGCCCCTCGACATCGGGTTCCTCTTCGGAGTGTAGAGTGGCACCCAAGGTACTGCAGAAGAAAAAAGCGGTACCGGTGCCTTCACTGGACGAGCGCATTGCCGCCGTCCTGCAGGTCCAGCTCAAAGAACAACTCCAACAGCTGCTCCCTGCTCTTTTGACACCGAGCCTTCCAGTCCCGGTCCAGTCTGAGCCGCCGGTACCGGCAGTGGAGCAGCCTCCTTTATCGGCATCCACCTTGTCGGTACCGATGCATACCACTTCCTCGGTATCAATGCCGGTCTTAGCGCCGGAACCGAGATCCTTACACCAGGCTGTTCAAACCTCGGCGCCGACTCAGCCTTTAACATCTCCCGGTACCATTTCACAGAGGTCTGGTAAGTCGATGCATAAAACTCGACACCTAGAACCCTCCACACCGGACTCCCGGGACCGCAGTTTTCAGGTGAGGGACCCTGATCTGTGGGGTGATTCGGAGGACCCTCTCCTCTCGGAGGGAGAGTGTTCATCAGGGGAAGAGGATCCTTCTGGGTTAGATCCCTCCTCTAAACCTGATTCGACTTCTTTTACCTCTTTTCTCAAAGAGATGTGTGACTCTCTCTCTATTCCCTTGGAGGCTGAATCCAAAAAGTCCAAGGCATTTCTAGATGCTCTGGACTTTGACCAGCCTCCAAGGGAATTTCTCAAACTGCCTCTCCATAACATATTAAGAGAGACATTTTACAAAAATCTTGAGACACCCTTGACCATCCCAGGAGCTCCCCGCAAACTGGACTCCTTATATAAGGTCATACCTATTCCAGGCTTTGACAAGCCGCAACTCCCCCATGAGTCTTTACTGGTGGAATCTACTTTAAAGAAATCCACGGGGGCTAGTGTATACGCTTCTGTCCCTCCTGGCAGAGAAGGTAAGGCTATGGATAAGTTTGGCAAGAGGTTGTATCAAAATGCGATGCTAGCAAATAGATCAGGGAACTATGCTTTCCCTTTTTTTTTTTACCTTAAGCATCTCATTCAGACTTTGTCATCTTTTGAGAAATACCTCCCTGACCTTTCGCCAAACTTCTTCATCGCTCTTACAACTGCGCAAGTTCATGGTCAGATCAATCTATGACACCTTTGAGCTGACCTCTAGGGCCACGGCTATGTCGGTAGCTATGAGACGACTGGCCTGGCTCAGAGTTTCAGAACTCGATGTCAATCTTCAAGATCGACTGGCCAATGCACCTTGTTTGGAGGATGAGCTGTTTGGAAAATCCATTTACTCCACTACTCAGAAGCTCTCAGCTCATGAGACTCGATGGGATACTCTCCTTAAGACAAAGAAGAAGACCCCACCTACCAGGCCTTTTCGCCAGCAATCGGCCTATCAACATAGATTTGTGGCTCGTCCTTTACCTCAGGCCCAGCAACAACCCAGGTGTCAGACGCAACAACAGAGGCAAGCTGCTAGACCAGCACAGCAGCAACAGCAGGTGAAACCTCCCCCTTCACAGAAATCAACTCAACCCTTTTGACTTGGTTCTCCAGGACATAGCCAGTCTCCCTCCTTCTGCCCATCTTCCGCAGCCCATAGGAGGACGCCTTACTCATTTCATAAGCCGTTGGGAAATCATCACCTCGGATCAGTGGGTCCTCAGCATCATCCGCCACGGCTACTCTCTCAATTTCCAGACTCTTCCTGCCCAAAGTCTGCCAAGAAAGTCTGCTTTGAACACTCCTCAGTCTTCCCTCCTTCTTCAAGAGGTTCAATCCCTCCTTCTTCTGAACGCCATAGAGGAAGTTCCTCTAGATCAAAAGGGGCAGGGATTCTACTCCCGTTACTTTCTAGTCCCCCAAAAAACAGGAGATCTCAGACCCATTTTAGATCTTCGCGATCTCAACAAATGCTTGGTAAAAGAGAAATTCAAGATGCTTTCTCTGGCTACTCTTTATCCTCTTCTCAATCAAGGCGACTGGCTATGTTCCCTAGATCTCAAAGAAGCATACACTCACATACCGGTCAATCTGGCCTCCAGACAGTACCTCCGCTTCATGAACAACCATTGTCATTACCAATACAAGGTGCTACCCTTCGGTCTTGCCTTCTCTCCAAGAGTGTTCACCAAATGTCTGATTGTGGTGGCTGCCTTTCTACGTTCCCACCACCTTCAGGTGTTTCCTTACCTGGACGATTGGTTGATAAAGGCCACTTCTTCTCAGACAGTACTCCAGGCCACCAACCAGACCATCCTGTTTCTACAACTTCTGGGGTTCAAGATCAATCTACCCAAATCTCATCTCATCTCCACTCAGAGACTTCAATTCATTGGAGCGGTGCTGGACACAGTCCTCATGAGAGCATTTCTGCCGTCCAACCGTCTTCACACTCTCCAATCTCTGTGTCAGCAGGTGTTTCATCAATGCTCCATCTCTGCCAAGCAAATGATGATACTCTTGTGTCACATGGCCTCCACAATTCATGTCACACCCTTCGCACGTCTCCACCTGCGCACTCCTCAATGGACTCTAGCGACCCAGTGGTCCCAAGCGACGGATCCTTGCTCATGACACATATCTGTGACATCATCTCTTCGTCAATCTCTACAATGGTGGTTGATATCCTCAAATCTCTCCAGAGGTCTTTTGTTCCATCTACCTCCTCATCAACTTGTCATCACAACCGACGCCTCCCCTTATGCCTGGGGAGCTCATTTGAACGAATTCCAAACTCAAGGCCTTTGGACAGCCCAGGAAATGAAACATCACATCAACTTCCTGGAACTCAGAGCGATGTTTTATGCCCTCAAGGCATTCCAACATCTTCTCTTTCCTCAGGTCCTCCTGCTGTGCACAGACAATCAAGTTGCGATGTACTACATCAACAAGCAGGGTGGGACAGGCTCTCGCCTCTTGTGCCAGGAAGCCCAGAGGATTTGGGCTTGGGCCACAGATCACCATCTATTCCTGAAAGCTATCTACATTCAGGGAGAACAGAATTCCTTAGCGGACAAGCTCAGCAGAATTCTCCAGCTTCACGAGTGGACACTCGATCCTTTCACTCTACAGTCCATCTTCACTCAGTGGGGCACTCCTCAGATAGACCTCTTTGCAGCTCCTCACAATCATCAGCTGCCCCACTTCTGCTCCAGACTCTACTCTCCTCACCGTCTGGCAGCGGATGCATTTCTCCTGGATTGGTCCAATCTCTTCCTGTATGCTTTCCCTCCTCTGCCTCTCATGCTCCGGACCTTGTTCAAGCTCAAGAGGGAACAGGCCGCCATGATTCTGATTGCGCCACGGTGGCCCAGGCAACATTGGTTCTCCCTTCTACTTCAACTCAGTTCCAGGGAACCTATTCTACTTCCACAATTTCCTTCTCTGCTTACACAGCATCAGGAGACCCTTCTGCATCCCAACCTCCAGTCTCTGCACATGACAGCCTGGTATCTCTCGGGCTGACTTCGAATGATACTCTTTTGTCTCAGTCCGTTCGTTCTATTTTGGATGCCTCCAGGAAACCTGCCACTTTGCAATGTTACCATCAGAAGTGGACACGGTTTTCTTCCTGGTGTTTTCTTCATCATCATAATCCTATGTCCATTGCTGTGGAGACCTTGTTGGATTACCTTCTTTCTTTGTCTGACTCTGGTCTCAAGTCTACTTCCATCAGAGTCCACCTCAGTGCTATTGCTGCTTTTCATGAGCCAGTCCATGGGAAACACCTTTCAGCTCATCCCTTGGTCTCCAGATTCATGTGAGGTCTTTTCAATGTGAAACCACCTCTTAAAGCACCTCCTGTGATCTGGGATCTTAATGTGGTTCTCTCAGCCTTAATGAAGCCTCCGTTTGAACCTTTGGCCACAGCTTCTTTCAAATTTCTCACTTGGAAGGTTCTCTTCCTGATTGCTCTCACCTCTGCCAGGAGGGTCAGTGAGCTCCATGCACTAGTAGCAGACCCACCTGTTACCGTCTTTCATCATGGCAAGGTGGTTCTGCGTACACATCCAAAGTTTCTCCCTAAGGTTGTCTCTGAATTCCATCTCAACCAATCCATTGTTCTGCCTGTCTTCTTTCCGAAACCTCACTCTCATTCTGGAGAACAGGCTCTGCATACTTTGGACTGTAAGCGGGCTTTAGCTTACTATTTAGACCGTACTAAGCCCCACAGATCATTTCCTCAACTCTTTCTGTCCTTTGATCCGAATAAATTGGGACATCCTGTTTCTAAACGTACGCTGTCCAATTGGCTCGCAGCATGCATTTCTTTCTGTTATGCTCAGACCGGACTGACACTGGAAGGTTCTGTCACAGCCCATAGAGTTCGAGCCATGGCAGCATCTGTGGCTTTCCTCCGTTCCACACCTATTGAGGAAATCTGCAAGGCTGCTACTTGGTCCTCAGTTCATACTTTTACATCTCACTATTGTCTGGACGCATTCTCCAGACGGGATGGTCACTTCGGCCAATCTGTTTTGCAAAATTTGTTTTCCTAATGGCCAACCTTCCCACCATCCCTCTTTTTGTTAGCTTGGAGGTCACCCATCAGTCAAGAATATGCTGCCTGCTTGTCCTGGGATAAAGCACAGTTACTTACCGTAACAGGTGTTATCCAGGGACAGCAGGCAGATATTCTTGCGTCCCACCCACCTCCCCGGGTTGGCTTCTTAGCTGGCTTATCCTAACTGGGGACCGCGCACCTCCGTCGGGCGGGAAGGCATTCGCGCGTGCGCGGTGCGGCCTGCTAGAACTTTCCAAGTTCTTAGAGTGCAATCACTCTAAAATTGTCCGTACCGGGGCTCCGTCGGTGCCGTCACCCATCAGTCAAGAATATCTGCCTGCTGTCCCTGGATAACACCTGTTACGGTAAGTAACTGTGCTTTTTGGACTCCGTCCAAAATCGCGTTGCCTTCCTGTCAACATTGTTCTTTTTGCCCTTCAGCTTTATTTCCTTCTTTGTTTTATTTTTAGAGTGTTCTTCAGTGTGTGTGTATGTTCTTCAGTGTGTGTGTTCTTCAGTATGTGTGTGTATGTATATATATATATATATATATATATATATATATATATTTTTTTTTATTTTTTTTTTCCTACATCAGTTAGGCCTTTGGGCCCTCTTTTCTCAACTTTGGCAGTTTTTCGACCTTGGTTTCACCATTGAGTCTTTTGATTTTGCCGCCGAGATTTTTCCATCCATGTCTAAACCTTCAAGCGGTTTCATAAAGTGCTGTCGATACCAGCACTTTATTTCAATCACTGACCTGCACAGTTGCATACAGTACAGAAATGCTCGTTAAAGGCTCGATGTATCCAACAGGAAAAGCTGTTTGGCTCGGCCATGGACTCTACTGATAAATTTGAACCATCGGTACTAGTGGAACCGACATCAACATCGGATGCTGTTTTCCATTGGATGTAAAATCAGATTATTGCTTTCTGTACAAGTGTAATACTAGAATTTTAAATTGAAAATCAATAAATACTTAATCAGAAAAAAACTTATTTTCTCCTGTTCTGTTGAAAAAGTTGCAAGAAGGGCTGCTGTAGTAAAAATTTCCTCTTCATAGAATCTTTAGCTGCCTCCTTTGAAATACCATCAACAGTCTAAGCTTTTGGCACAGAAACATATTTGCATTCAGAAATAATTAATTCTTCAACTTTATCCCAAAGCAATACCTCTTTCAAATAAATCTGCGTAACAAAATCTCAGGAGACAGTAGATAACAAATAGGAAAATTCAATAAACACATTGTTTTTGCTCTCATTTCAAGAAATTCTAATTGCCTGTGTATAATCAGACTGTCTTTAATAAAAGCAGAAGAAACTGATAATAAGGCAAATTTAAAGAAATCTGAGACAATCTGGTATCCAACTTGTCAATTTTAGTATCAACCTCATGAAATTTCTCCACTGATTGTTGAGAAAAAAAATATAACTGTGGTATAGTGGTCTTTATGCATTTCAGCAGATACTTTGTCCACCTGAGCTGTATCCTGTAAGGGACCATTCTCCGGCAGGCAAACAGTAGTAAATGGGGGGGGGGGGGAGAGTAGAATGTCCACTTGCTCAATGAGGCCCCTGAAATAGACAAATCTCCTATAGGCACTATAGGTGGCTTAGATTATATATGTTTGTCCATTGGAACAACAGTTTTTGGTGTACTGGTTTCTTTAGCCTTTCCCTTACATTTCACCTTTGTCATATAATAAATTTGTACCTCAATCTCCCATCTCCAATTATCTTCCACCAGCTCCTTTCGGCTCCTAAGGAGCCAATCGTACCCCTTGTGGTACGCCCCTTAGGGCACGCAACTGGCCGTGCACCACTAGTGCAGTGCTCTTTTAAAGCTACTGGTCCTGGCAGTGGCGTATGACATCAGATGCCGCCACCCTCTGTCCCACTCTGGTGCCACCCAGAGTCCTTTGGCAAGATGACTCTTCCACTGGGCCACTAACACGGTGCTCTTTAAAGCTGCAGGTCCCTGCCCTGTGTCACACTCTGGTGCCACCCAGGGTCCTTTGGTGAGATGACTCATCCCTTTTATTTTTTTCTTTGAGAGATTGTTGATTGAAAAAGAAGTTTCTGTTGTGGAGTAGGAGATTTAGAGGATGTATTAAATACAGAAGGACGTTTTGGTGTGAAAGGATGATAGGGTCCATATTTCTTGGTTGTTATTAATAATTGTTATATAATTTCTTGATGCCTCTTCCCATTAATGTGAACTATGTATTTTATACATCATTTGAAATACGTAATAATGATTAATTAAAAAAAAAAGCCAGAATTAATTTTCTTCTTAATGGCCAACTCTCCCTCATCCCATTGCAGTAAGCTAGGAAGTCCCACATGTGAGAATATGCTTCCTGCTTGTCCTAGGATAAAGTTACTTACCGTAACAGGTATTATTCATGTACAGTAGGCAAATATTCTCAAATCCCTCCCACCTCCCCTGGATGGCTTTTTAGCTTGCTTAAACAACTGAAGTACTATGAGCCGTCGTCGGACAGGAACATAAGAATTGCCGCTGCTGGGTCAGACCAGTGGTCCATCATGCCCAAAGGTCCACTCATGCGGCAGCCCTTAGGTCAAAGACCAGTGCCCTAACAGAGACTAGCCTTACATGCGTATGTTCTGGTTCAGCAGGAACTTGTCTAACTTTGTCTTGCATCCCTGGAGGGTGTTTTTCCCTATAACAGCCTCCGGAAGACCGTTCCAGTTTTCTACCACTCTTTGGGTGAAGAAGAACTTCCTTACGTTTGTATGGAATCTATCCCTTTTTAACTTTAGAGAGTGTCCCTCGTTCTCTCCACCTTGGAGAGGGTGAACAACGTGTCTTTATCTACTAAGTCTATTCCCTTCATTATCTTGAACGTTTCGATCATGTCCCCTCTGTCTCCTCTTTTCAAGGGAGAAGAGGACCAGTTTCTCTAACCTCTCACTGTACGGCAACTCATCCAGCCCCTTAACAATTTTGGTCACTCTTCTCTGGACCCTTTCAAGTAGCACTGTGTCCTTCTTCATGTACGGCGACCAATGCTGGACACAGTACTTCAGGTGAGGGCATACCATGGCCCTGTACAGCGGCATGATAACCTTCTCTGATCTGTTCGTGATCCCCTTCTTAATCATTCCTAGCATTCTGTTCACCCTTTTCACCGCCGCCACACATTGTGCGGACGGCTTCATCCACTTGTTGACCAGTACTCCCAAGTCTCTTTCCTGGGGGGGGGGGGGGTCTCTCCAAGTACCGCACCGGACATCCTGTATTCGTGTATAAGATTTTTATTACCGACATGCATCACCTTACACTTATCCATGTTAAACCTCATTTGCCATGTCATGGCCCATTTCTCGAGAGTGTTTATGTCACGTTGCAGGTCTTTGCAATCCTCCCGCATTTTTTACTACTCTGAATAACTTTTTATCGTCTGCAGATTTAATCACCTCACTCGTCATACCAATTTCCAGGTCATTTATAAATGTGTTGAAGAGCACAGGTCCGAGCACCGAACCCTGAGGCACTCCACTGGTGACGCTTTTCCAGTCCGAGTATTGTCCATTTACCCCCACTCTCTGTTTCCTATCCGCCAGCCAGTTTTTAATCCACTTGAGTATTTCATCCTCGATTCCATGCGGAACCTTGTTGAACGCCTTCTGAAAATCCAGATATACAATGTCGACTGGTTCACCCTTGTCTATCTGCATGTTTACTCCCTCGAAGAAGTGCAGCAAGTTCATCAAGCAAGATCTTCCTTTGCTGAAGTCGTGTGCACATGCAGTGCGGGCAGTCATGAAGATTCTAAAAACTTAACACTCGTTAATGTGCTTTCAGTGAAACCAATTGTGTACACTATATAGAATAGATAAACATGAAGCCAGACACGCTGCTTCAGGTGATCCTGTATTTTCACAATTTTTTGCTTAGATCCTTGTTCCAGAAAGTCAAGTCATACCTCCCTCTGTGCAAGAAAAAGGTATAGCAGAATATGGAGCGCAACTAACCATGATAAACCAGCCTCCTGTTAGCACTGTGGATCAAAATAATATCGGTGGTCAACTGGAAGGCAAAGATACTCCATACAAGGCACGTACCAAACCTGAACAGACAAAATTATATCGTTACATAGAAACTGTAATATATATGATATCAGTTGGCATTTATATCATCAGTAGCAATTCTTTATTTTTACCACTCAAGGTGACTCCAAGTAAAACAAAAATGTCAGAAGCATCAATGGTTATTCCTGGTGCAGGTGGTTTGACTTTGAGAAGCCCTGTGCTCACAGCTAGGACATGTAAGTTATATATGAAAAGTTTTATAATGACTTTTTTAGGTTGGTTTGAAACATGAATTTTTGGTCAGAAAGCTACACAAATCCTTGTAATTTCTAATATTTAAATATGTTTTTTGCAAATGAAAATATGAAACTAACAAGCAAAATGCAATTAAATACTTCTCAAACAAGTAAACGATTAAACAGACATAACATATGCAGTACACACTGTCACTTTTTATCCTTTACCCCCCTTCCCTTCCTCCCCCCCCAACTCCCGCACAGTCCTGTGTCCCTTACTAGTACTGAACCTACTGTATCTTCTATCCTCCCTTCCCTGACCTCAGGGAATACAAGACAAAAATTGTGCATTTAAGTGGCATGCTGCAAAACGTAATTGAAAGTTTAATATTCTTCTCCGTGCTGCTCTTGTAAATTTTTATAAAACTTAAGGGCCTTATTACTGAAGTGTGTTAGTTTTAGTTATCACAGTTGCTAAAATTACCACACAGTAACTGCAGAACAAGTGTTGGGGATATTCTCAAGATTTGCCTGTACAATTAATACAGAGAAAATATATTTAGCACAGATTAACTGTACTGCAGACTACACAGGTAAGTTTCTGTGTTAACTGCAAGGTGTAGTCCATATTTAATGCCAGGCAGTTAAGTCAGCAATTACAATGATGCCTCAAGTAGATCAGAGAGAAGTAAGAGAGGAAGTAGTTGAAGGAGTATTGTGGCAGGACTATTGCAGCTGAATTTTTGTACCAGTGAGATGTGTATTTTTTGTGTTTAAATAATCTGATTTTGCCTCTGATGCAGCCCTCGGGCAAAACGTGGCCATGTCAGACACATTTTACATTTTGGTCTGCTCTTTGTTCTACCCAGGTATCAAGCTGTCATGTTTACTGTTAGCTTAGTCATGTGGTGACTGCATGTACTAATTTCTGTGCTAATTGCTTAATGTACTTTAATAAATAAAAACCCTTTAATCTATTGTTTCTAACATCACAGTTAGGAATGTAGAATAAGAACATAAGCAATGCCTCTGCTGGGTCAGACCAAAGGTCCATTGTGCCCAGCAGTCCGCTCACGCGATGGCCTGTATAATAATTCTCAATCCCCTTTTCCTTCAGAAAATCATCAAATCCCTTCTTGAAACCCAATAGCGTACTCTGTTTTATCACTTCCTCTGGAAGCATATTCCAGGTGTCCACCACCCTTTGGGTGAAGAAGAACTTCCTAGCATTGGTTCTGAATCTGTCCCCTCTCAATTTTTCTGAATGTCCTTTCGTTCTTGAAGTTTTTGAAAGTTTGAAGAATCTGTCCCTCTCCACGTTCTCTATGCCCTTCATGATCTTGTAAGTCTCTATCATATCCCCTCTAAGTCTCCGCTTTTCTAGGGAAAAGAGTCCCAGTTCCTCTAATCTTTCAGCATATGAAAGATTTTCCATACCCTTTATCAGTCGTGTCGCTCTTTTCTGAACCCTCTCGAGTATCGCCATATCCTTCTTGAGATACGGTGACCAGTATTGGACGCAGTACTCCAGATGCGGGCACACCATCGCCCGATACAACGGCAGGATAACATCCTTCATTCTGGTTGTAATACCTTTCTTGATAATACCTAGCATTCTGTTCGCCTTCTTTGAAGCCGCTATGCACTGTGCCGACGGCTTCATCGTTTTATCAACCAGTACCCCTAAGTCCTTCTCTAGGCTACCCAAAGCCATATTAGTTCAAGGCGGTTTACAACAAAGAAAGGCTGGACAGTCAGCAAAGAGGTACAATCAGCGAAAGGTACAATCAGCGAAAACAGGTAAAAAATGTAGGAAGCAGGAGACCGGAACAATAAAAGGGCCATGAGAAGGTGGGCAGGAAAACAGGGGTAAGGCATAAGAGATCTTGGGAGGTAAGGGTCAGGCAGGAGGTCTTAGGTTACAAATCGGTTAAATAGGTTAGTTTTTAGTAATTTTCTAAAGTTTAGGTAGGATGAGGAGTGCAAGATGATATTGCCCAGCCAATCATTTAGATGACCAGCTTGGAAGGCAAGGGTTCTGTTCATGTATCTTTTGTAGCGGCAGGCCTTCAGAGTTGGATGGCTGAAGAGATGAGCTCTGCGAGCGGGCCTGGATGGACAATCTAAGATAAAATGGGGAACCAAGTATAAGGGGGCCGAATCAAGAATGGATTTGAAGCAGAGACAGGCAAACTTGAACTGCGCTCTTGCTTCCAAGGGTATCCAATGGAGTTTTTGTTAGAAGGGAGTTATGTGTTCCCACTTTTTTAGCCCAAAGATCAGTCAGATTGCCGAATTTTGGATGATTCGGAGTCCTAACCCCACTAAAAAGTTTTGTGTCATCTGCAAATTTTATAACCTCGCACTTCGTCCCTGTTTCTAGGTCATTGATAAATACATTGAACAGCAGCGGTCCGAGTACCGACCCCTGCAGAACACCACTCGTGACCCATCTCCAGTCCGAGTAGTGTCCCTTCACTCCTACCCTTTGCTTCCTACCCGCCAACCAATTTTTGATCCATCTATGTATGTGCCAAATAAAACTTGAAAATATATCTATAGACAACACAACATAACACAGGCCAACAACAAAAAAAAATGTTTTTTTTTGGTGCCTTGGGTTTGTTGACCTGTTCCTGGGGTTATTTGGGGCGCTGATTCAGAAAATTGCATTGGATAAACCGCATGAGCTCTAATTTCTTAGATATGGTGGCTATACAAAGTATCCTTGCTTTGTATGCCTGAACATGAACATTGGACCAAAAAACATGAACATTGGGCCAAAAAACATGCTATGCAAACAGAAGCACCAGAAACAAATCATGGATCTCTTGGTGATCCTGAGTCCCACTGCTTAGCTGTATCTTCAAGTCCTGGGGTCCATGGCAGCCTCTCTGGAGGTAGTGCCCTGGGCCCAAGCACACATGTGACCACTACAGCAGCCTCCGAGGGAATATATGGTGATTGGAGGACAAAATGTAATCAATGAACCTTTGGTAGCATGAGATAGAATCATACTTCCTCCATTACATATAAAGCTAGGCCTGATGAAACAATTTATAAAGGCTTTGAATAAAGATGTTTCGTGCATTGACTACGCGAAGGGGCATAATCCAAACAAAATCAAAGTCTGTTTTGGGCGTTGGGAGCTAGTTGCCCAAAGTTGGCAGCATCCAATGTCCATTCTTGAAAAATACATCTATATGGCAGTACAGTGAGGTTGTTTTTTTTTTTTGGTGGACTCATATTTTCCATCATGAATACAGTGATTAGAGTGGCTTATGGACCTGGGTCCTCCTCTCTATGGTTCACTAGCCCCCCCCCCAGACTGCTTAAGCCACCTCTGTGCAGCTCTACTTGGCTTTCCTATGCCAGGTGCTGATGTTCTGGAGGCAGGTATGTATGTTTTTTTATTTTGATATTTATTGCGGTGTAAGGAGGGGGGGTCAGTGATCACTGGGGGAATGTTTAGGAGTCTGTATTTTGTGTCTTGTCACACCCCGAGTTCCTGCAGGAGCAGCAAACCCCGGGCAAAGTGACCCAGACTCCAATCCTACGTGTCCCTTGCTACTAAGGGATCCTCCAGGTCTTACTTTTAGGCATGCATGTAAGGAATACAGGTTTCAGTCAGAATGTGCAAAAACCAAAAATAGCTTTATTCCAGTAATGGTAACATAATTCAAAACAATTCAGGCTTCAGCCTTGCAGTGCAGTATGCAGTCACAGCACATGACATCAAACTCACAAAGGTTCATCATAAAATATTCCAAAAACAAAACTTGAATAACACTGTATTACAGGCAGTCCCTGCTTCTGGGCTTGCAAGCTTATGAGTCTCAGTTCTCTTCACCAGAGCAACAGTGTTTTTAAATCAATATTCTTTTATCCAAGCAGTTCATTTTTATGTTCAAAAATCATTGGTATATCACTAGTCTTCAATAGCACTCCTACGTTCCCCTTCTCTGCAATGGTGCACTTGGGATTAGCCATAGCTGAGAGAAAAGCAACGTGCTGGCTCAGCTTGGCAATCAGCCAGGAAGTACAAACACACATACAACTTTAAATTGTTCAGGGCTTCACAGAAAACTTCTGTATCAAGCTTTCAGGGAGAGTTTTAAAACTGAAGTATCTAAACTTTCAGATTCCCTAGCAGCACAGAGGAATAAGCATCATGAGGAAAAACCCAGGTTTAAACTCAGTGTATTTCCATAGGCAATGGCTGGGTTTCAGTGCATGCCTGGCTTGCCTGGGTGTCCATTGCTTCCTCCTCTGGCTGCTCCCAAGGCTCCCTGATATGAGCCGAATCATTTGCTTCTATCATGGGCCAGTCTGAGAGAGTCTGGCTCTCTCCAGCTTCATACCCTCCTGGGTGTTCCTCTCCCATGTGCCTCGTGAGTCGGGCTTCCCTTGGCTCCTTTCCCCTCTCTGTTCTCAGCAGGCTCATTATATCCGGTGGAAAACCACTCCCCTTCTGAGAATGTGGGGGAAGGGTTTTC
Source organism: Geotrypetes seraphini (assembly GCF_902459505.1). NCBI lineage: Eukaryota > Metazoa > Chordata > Amphibia > Gymnophiona > Dermophiidae > Geotrypetes > Geotrypetes seraphini. Next base: position 97,607,983 of record NC_047094.1, read on the forward strand.
CACCCACTGACTTGTTTCCTGCTTTCACAAACAGGATACTTTCTAGCCCTGGTTTTAACTGGCTGTTCAAATTTCCTGAGATATTTAACAGTGGCAGGATAGGGTTTGCATAGAGTGAAACTTTCAAATTTATCCTGCCCTGTTTCTGCTATTTCCCTTTCCATGTCAGAGCTAGTCAGCTTGATTCATTAATTGATCAGTCACCTGATCCGCTCTCCTGCAACTAGGTGGCTTGTGCACATTCCTGCTCACTGGGGCAAAACCAGGAACGGATTCGAGTTTATTGTGGGTAAGACCCGAAATGGACCTGGGTTTGTCACAGTCTGCAGTGGTCATCGGGTCACTTTGGATACCTTCTGGGCACTTAGACCTGTTTTTATATCACCTAAGTTACAACGTATAAGTTCCGTCCCGGCAGCCTCTTCAAACTTTCGATTATCCCTGCAGTTACAACTAAGTCTAGGTTGGCCCACATCCCACCTTAACCACTCCTTCAAAAATGCCCCTTTGTGCTCTAGGCGCACAACTGGATTCAGAGGCCTGGATACATCTAAAAAACTATTTTGATTATCAGCACTTGGATGGACATGGTCATCCAAGTGCCGATTTGGGTGGGTTTTTAGACGCATTTGTTTCCAATTATGATCCCCATAGTGCTTATGTTACCTGGACTTACCATGGAAAAAACTGAAGGCAGGAATTTTCGATAGTCCACAGATCAGACTACTTATAAATGACCTACATTTCATAGCATCAATGAATGAAATTGAATCATGTGCCTGGTCTTCATTTGTTCTTGTTGTGAAAAACTTTCTTAGCAACAAGAAGGCAGACAATTACACACAATTAGTAGAGACTATGCTCTTTCATTTCAACAGGCTTGGCTGTAACATGAGTGTTAAAAGTCCATTATCTGCACAGTCACTTAGATCGCATTCCAGAGAACCTTGGTGACTTAAGCAAAGAGCAAGGTGAAAGATTTCACCAAAACATAAAAACAATGGAAGCCAGATACCAAGGAAGATGGGATGCACACATGATGTGTATCTTCACTTCCCCGCCCTCGGGGAATACAAGACAAGAATTGTGTATTTAGGTGGCATGTTGTAAAACGTCAGCAGCTGTTTGAACAGTCGAAGGTGGATTCAGCGGTGGCTCAGGTGGGTATTAAAGCGGCGGCAGCTGCCTCCTTTGCAGCATGGTGCTAGAAGGGGTCGATTATGTGTCAGATACCTTTGTGTCAGATTATGTGTCAGATGACTAGACTAAACTAAACTAAACCTTAGGTTTGTATACCACATCTTCTCCACAATCGTAGAGCTCGGCACAGTTTACAGGACTAAGACAGAATGGAACTCCAAAGGATGATTGGGGATTAAGAGTAAAGGAGGAATAGAGGGTTTAGGTACCAGAGAGGGGGGAGGTGTTACATTTTTGAGAAAAGCCAAGTTTTCAGATGTTTTCGGAAGAGTTGGAGGGAGCTCGAATTTCGGAGAGGGGATGTAAGGTTGTTCCAGAGCTCGGTGATTCTAAAGGGGAGGGATGTCCCTAGTTTTCCAGCATGGGATATACCTTTTATAGATGGGAAGGATAGTTTTAATTTTTGGGAGGATCTGGTGGAATTGGGATTAGAGGAATTCCAAGATAGTGGAATAACGGGAGGTAGAATGCCGTGAAGGATCTTGAAAGTTAGGCAGGCACATTTGAAGTGGACCATGGAGGTTATTGGAAGCCAGTGAAGCTTGGACAGAAGTGGTGAGACGTGATCAAATTTACTTTTTGCAAAAATAAGCTTAGCCGCAGCATTCTGAATCTGTTGGAGTCTGAGGAGGCTTTTCTTAGTTAGGCTTAAGTAGATAGAGTTGCAATAGTCTAATCTGGAAAGGATGATGGATTGTACAAGGATGGCAAAGTGTTTTTGATGGAAACAGGATCTCACTTTCCTCAGCATATGAAGGCTAAAGAAGCATTTTTTTTACCAGGTGCAAAGAAAAGTTTAGGCGTATGCTTTTCAGCTTTCAGAATGTTCTGAATCTGCCACTGGGCTGAAGATTCGGCCTCCAAGGTGACTCTTAGTAGGCTTCCCTTTAAGGGTCAAATGCTTTTTGGCAAAGGATTAGATGTTTCTCAGCAGGAACTCTCAGCCAGAGATCTGTATCAGAAGTAACTTCAGTACTTATATCTTTAACCTCCCTGATGATGGACTCAACTGAAAGCTGGAGTTGGAGGCTTATGCTGATTGAACAATTAAGTACCGTATTTGCCGGCGTATAAGACGACTTTTCAGTACCTTAAAATCCTCCCCAAAGTCGGGGGTCGTCTTATACGCCGGGTACTGTTTACATCACAGTTCTTCAACCGCCGGTCCGCAGAAAATTCCTGCACAGGACCGGCGAGATGGACCCGTTAAATTTTCTGCCCCGATGGTGTTTGCAGAAATCTTCTGTTCCTCCCAGCCTCGGGCGATCAAGACAGGCGGTCATTCCCTCTGTGAGTCTTGCCTATGCGGAAACAGGAAGTTGAAACAAAATAGGCGGGACTCAGAGAGGGAAGGTCCCGACGTTTGCAGCCTGTCTTGATCGCTGCCCCTGCTGAGTCGCCGAAGAGGGCCGCGGGGAAAGTGCAGGCAGAGAGAAGATGGTCAGCGTGCGCGGGGAGGTCAGCGTGTCGATTGGGGCCATCAGCAGCGTTTGTGCTGAGTCTGCCCACGTGCAGGATGCGACGGGTAGGGGCCTCCGACTCGTCTTGGGCGGCTGGGCCTGCGGTGCAAAGCTGTTTTTGCCGGCTTGGGGGGGGGGGTCGCGAATCGGAAGAAGGGGTAGTCTTATACGGCGAGTATATAACAAACTCTATATTTTAACTGTAAAAGTTGGGGGGGTCGTCTTATACGCCGGCAAATACGGTAACTAAAACTGGAAAACAATAAGGATTAAGAAGAGAGAACTTCAGAACTGATTAAGCATTTCATAGTGAATCATAAGTATACGGATTACAACTCAAGGAGATATTGGGACTTTAATTGACTCATCATCAAGTTAAGTGAACTTTATTGGGTCTGAATGGCTTCAATGCTTAACATCATTAAGAGCCTTGAAGATTGATGGATGGATTCTATTTAAAAGCTTTAGACAGTACCTGTAGCTTTTCCCAGCCTATGATTTTGTCATTAGTAGCACTCTGCACTTTGTATTACTTGTTGTAGATTTTAAATGTAGATGAAATAAATTTTGTTAGTTTTTAGGATATGAATTGAATTAAAGAAGTTAATAAATTAACCATTTAATTAATTTTATGTTTTGGTATTCTTGGTATAGCAAGGGATTAGATGACCTAATGAATAGTGTGACAGACTGCCATCCTAAGTCCCTCCTGGACAACAAGCTTCAACATGTCCCCGGAAGAGGTTGCAGCAATTTTTGTCCTTCATACTGGTTGTGCCAAAATTTATTGGGCTCATGTGGCCAGAAATATTCCCAAAACTACAGACCATGCTATAACAACCCTAGTCACCAACAGGCTTCGTGTACACACTCCAGCAACTCCTCTAAGATGTCATAATGACGCCAGGGCCTCAGCCACATTTCCCCGTTTTGGAGGCTTTCGGCGTTCCTGCAGGAGTCAGATCTCCTCAGACAAATGGGACACAAGATAGACTTCTTTTGCCTCCCTCCAGATTTGTTTCTGGACTCTCCTGCAGGGAGATTGGAGAAAGTGCTGAAAGTCGAGGTGACTCTGCAGTGTCTCTTGGGCATTCAAACTGTAGGACCAGTTCCCAAAAGTGAATCAGGCTATAGCAGATACTTGTTATATGTTATTGTGCCAAAGAAAGACTCAGAAGACTGGAGACCCATCCTGGATCTCAAGTCAGTCAATGTCTTTCTGTGGATTCTGCACTTTTGCATAGAAACTGTGCGTTCAGTCATAGCGCCGGTGACTCTGGGAGGATTTCTGGCTTTGCTGGATTTGACAGGGGCTTATCTGCATATTCCTATCTTCCTGGGAAACCAGAAGTACCTGAGATTTTACATTCAGCACCATTTCCAGTTCACAGCCCTGCCCTTAGGCTTGGCAACAGCTCCCTGCACCTTCACCAAAGTGGTGGTGGTGGTGGCAGCATTCCTCCGCAGAAAGGGGGTTCTAGTTCATCCATATCTGGATGATTGGTTGATCAGGGTGCTTTCTAGACTGGAATACGAGCAGGTGGTAGAGATGATAGTGTCTCTCCTACAGTGTTTAGCTGGACTGTCAATTTCAAAAAGAGTCAGCTAACCCCATTGGACTGTCTGGGAGTTTGTTTTGATACGATCCAAACATGCAATGCAAACAGAAGCACCAGAAACAAATCATGGATCTCTTGGCGATTCTGAGTCCCACTGCTTGGCTGTATCTTCAAGTCCTGGGGTCCATGGCAGCCTCTCTGGAGGTAGTGCCCTGGGTCCAAGCACACATGTGACCACTAAAGCAGTCCCTCCTGTCCAAGTGGTCTCCACAGCATCATCAGATGTCCCTTCCCTGGTTAGAGTCAGTGCAGAGCAGCCTACGCTGGTGGATTCAGGGAACTGCTGTTGAGAAGGGAGTGCCCCTCAGGATTATGGAGTGGATTACTCTTATGTCTGATGCCAGTCTATCGGACTGAGAGGCTCATTGCGGGGATTGTTCCATTCAAGGCCTGTGGACTCATCATCAGAAGGACTGGCTAATAAATAATCTTTAGTTCTAGGCCATTTGGTTGGTGCTCCAAGTTCTCCAAAACACTGTGGAAAGGAAGGCGCACTGGGTCGCTAGTGCTGTTTAGCACTCTACAACATCGGGACAGGCAGTCCCGCTGCTGCCCGACCCTGCCAGCTGAGAGGGTCCTTGGGAGATCCTTTTAACAACGGTCCAGCCGCGGTACGTGGCCCGCGGTCGCGTGCCCCGGGTCGTGAGCTGAAGGGGCGTGGCTAAAGGGGCTTGCCCCTTTTGAGCCCCTTCGGAGCCCAAGAGGAGTAGGGAGTAGGGTTACCGAATTTTCAATATGGGTAAGAGGAAAGCCAAAGCAATACCAACTGCTGGGACAACAGGCCCGATGGACTGCCATCTCATGGTTCCTATCTTGCCACATGCTGAAGAACAGGTAACTTCTAACATTCAAGCTATCTCTTTATCCTCTGGGGAACCAACACCACCTCCTCAACCATTATATTCTTCACGGTTAGAAGAAACGCCTTCCCCTTTTAAGGAAGGAATAAGTTCTTCTTCCCCTCAATTATCTTTATCACCTGGTCTGGAGGTTTCAGGACAATCCTTGGGGCGAACTAAAGAACTTACCCCAGTACAGATGATTGCTGGGCAAGGCTCGGACGCTCTCCCCAGGGATAAAGTGATCACTCTAAATGATGTTTGGCTTAGTATTAATAGAATAGAGTCATCATTACAAAAAAACGTTTTGAACTTATGTCAATTTTCATCTGATGTAACTGTGAAAATTAAAGAACAAGATATTAAAATTGGAGAAACAGCTGTGAAGGTTGAAAAGATAGATCAGGCAGTAGGTAATTTACAAGCCAGTGCTGTTTCTAATATAAAGGATAGTATGATGATACATGCTAAATTAGAAAAAATGGAAAATTCTATCAGAGTTAAATCTTCGCTTGTTAAATTTTCCAATCACACTTTACCTTTCTCCGATGGAACTCTTGAGAATGTATTTGAGGGAGATATTACAATATAATAAAGTGGAGACCTTTGAGGTTGATAACCTATATTACATCTCAAGAGCTTCCAAGGAAAAGGCAGATGAAGGTGGAATGGATAGAATAGTGCTACCTGATAGTTTGAATGTATCACAGTTTCTGGAGTCATCTAAAGACATAATTGATAAACGAGCAACTCTTCTCGTGACCTTTAAGACAGAGCTTGAAAAACAAGATATTTTAAAATTATATTTCCTGAAAAAACAAGAGATGTTTTGTGGTCAACGGGTGATAATTTTTCCTGATGTCTCTAGACAAACTCAGTTCAAGAGGAAACAGTTCCTTCAGCTAAAGCCTAAGGTTTTGGCAGTTGGAGCTACTTTCTTTTTGAAATTTCCATGTAAATGCCTGATTTCGTATGGAAGTGATAAATATGTGTTTTTTTGATCCAGTCCAGTTGGAAGATTTTATTAAAGAGAAACCTTTGTTGAAAGTTTAATTTCTAATATCGAGTTTACTTTTGGAGGATGATGTATAATATATATAAAACTAGATATAACAGGGGATTCAATCAAATAAATCAAAATGTATACAAGGACGTATTGAAATCAGATTTTAGTAGCTGGACATCATTCACACCACATTAACAAAAACTTTGTGACCACACACCATCAATGAGACAACATATGAAAAAATATATATATAGGACAACGGAGAAAAATGAACCTCAATTGTGAGAGGCCAGGACTACACAAGTACCTGAGCCAACTCACATCATCACGGGTTCATAAAAAAACTCCGTGTACATTTAAATAATTCTCATTCATACGTTTTTTCAAAAACTATTCTTCTTTTTCAAGCTTTTTATGTGTGAGCAAAGTCAACAGTATTCAAAATCTATTTTTCAGTGTGAACCGAAACCAAACTGACCAAAAAATTAACGAGGGCAACAGCTCAACTTCACAGGTGTAAACAGTTGTAGAGGTCCCAGAACAGTCCCAGAACCATTTGGAGAGGAGCCAGCTTTATAGTGATTTTGTTGGAAGAAGCGGGAAATTTTCTGGACAATGCAATACTCCCCTGAAGTAGCCTTTTAGGAGAAACAGAAAGACTTTTCTGTTGGGACATGAACTGAGGAATCTTTAGAACCATCTTGTTTTTTCAGATGAGTGAACGTTTTTTTCTCTTGTTGCTGTTATAATTTTCATGCCTCTACAACTGTTTACACCTGTGAAGTTGAGCTGTTGCCCTCGTTAATTTTTTGGTCAGTTTGGTTTCGGTTCACACTGAAAAATAGATTTTGAATACTGTTGACTTTGCTCACACATAAAAAGCTTGAAAAAGAAGAATAGTTTTTGAAAAAACGTATGAATGAGAATTATTTAAATGTACACGGAGTTTTTTTATGAACCCGTGATGATGTGAGTTGGCTCAGGTACTTGTGTAGTCCTGGCCTCTCACAATTGAGGTTCATTTTTCTCCGTTGTCCTATATATATTTTTTTTCATATGTTGTCTCATTGATGGTGTGTGGTCACAAAGTTTTTGTTAATGTGGTGTGAATGATGTCCAGCTACTAAAATCTGATTTCAATACGTCCTTGTATACATTTTAATATATATAAAAGCCATTTGCCTGTTCCTAGATAGTAGACAGATAGATTTGATTTGATGTTTTATTTTAAAATTCTGGCGATCAGCTATAATGTGGACTAGGACATGGTTGATTTAGTTTCCTTATATATTTTGTTGTTCCTTGTATGGAATTTACATTTGCATCTTCTTTGTGTTCATTCATGAATGTTTATTACTAAGGTATTGTAATGAATAATCAAATAAATAAAGATTAATAAAAAAAGAAAGGAAGGCGCACTGCCTTCCTTTCCACAGTGTTTTGGAGAACTTGGGTGTTTTCTGACAGTGCCTCAGTGGTAGCATACATGAATCATCAGGGAGGCACCAGAATTGCTTCCATGAGTCAGAAGGCTCAAATGCTGTTCTGGAGGGAGGAGGTGCATCTTCTGGCCCTTTCTGAGGCATATGTGGCCAGCATGGAAAATGTGCAAGCAGACTTTCTAAGTCGTCAAATCCTGGACTTGGGAGAGTGGTGGTCACTCTCGGAGCGTTTTGTCTTATTGTGAGTCACTGGGGAAGACTGACAATGGACTTCAGCCAAGAACTCCAAAGTCAAGCGCTTCTTCAGTCAAAGCTCAGAGCCCAGAAGCTTGGGACTAGATGCGTTGGTTCAGCCTTGGTCAACTTGGGCACTCCTTTATGTCTTCCCACCATCACCCATGATAGGTTGAGTCATACGCAAGATTGCAACTTGTTTGGGCCTGGTGATCCTAGTGGCATTAGACTGGCCTCACCATCCAGGGAATGCAGATTTGGTCCATCTTAATAGGCCAAGAAGCTCAGGTTCCCTTTTCATCGAGACCTTCTCAGTCAAGGGCCTGTTCCTATGGAGAACCCCCAGCGCTTTGGTCTTATGGCTTGGCTCTTGAGCGCAAAGCCTTGATGCAACAAGGATACTCTAATGTGGTGATTGCCACTCTCTTGAAGTCTAAGAAACCCTCTACAATGGCGACTTACACCAAAGCTTGGAAGGCTTTCCAGCAATGGTGTACAAGAGAGCAGGTGGTGCCTTTGAGTGTTCCAATTTTGGTGGTCTTAGCCTTTTTGTAGGCCAGTTTGGAAAAAGGCTTAGTGATGGCCTCCCTGAAGGTACAGGTGGCAGGTCTTTCTTGTTTCAGAGCACACAATGGTTCCAGTTTGCTTATGGTTCATCCTGATGTGACCAGATTTTTCAGGGGGGGCAATTCATTTGTGACTGCCCCTGCGTCAGCCTTTTCCAATCTTGCTGCAGTTCCTTTTGAGACTCTCAAACATGCATCTCTTAAGAACATAAGAATTGTCATACTGAGACAGACCAGAGGTCCATCCATCCTAGTATCCTGTTTCCAATAGTGGCCAACCCAGGTCCTAAGTACCTAGCTGGATACCAAGTAGTAAAACATGCTGTTTATCCTAGGAATAAATAGTGAATTTCCCCAAGCTATCTCAATAATGGCCTATGGACTTCTCTTTTAGGAAATTATCCAAACCTTTTTTAAATCCTGCTAAACTAATTGATTTTGCCTCATTTTCCAACAATGAATTCCAGAGTTTAATTACATGTGTGAAGAAATATTTTCTCTGGTTTGTTTTAAATCTACTACTTAGTAGCTTGATCTCATGCCCCCTAGTCCTAGTATTTTTGTAAAAAGTGAACAAGTGATTCACATCTACTCTTTCTACTCCACTCAGAATTTTATAGACCTCTATCATATCACCCCAGAGCCATCTCTTTTCCAAGCTAAAGAGCCCTAATCACTTTAACCTTTTCTCATAGGGAAGTCATCCCATTCCTTTTATCATTTTTGTGGCTCTTTTCTGTATCTTTTCTAATTCCACTATATCTTTTTTGAGATATGGTGCACAGAAATGCACATAGTATTCAAGATGTGGCAGTACCATAGAGTTATACAAGGGCATTATAACATTTTCATCTTTGTTTTCCATTCTTTTTCTGATAATTCATAACATTCCATTTGCTTTCTTAGCTGCCACCACACATTGAGCTGAGGGTTTCAACGTATCTTCAAAAATGACTCCAAGATCCTTTTCTTGGGCAGTGACTCCTAACCCGGCATCAGGTAGCTATAGTTTGGGTTCCTCTTTTCCACATGCTTACATTAAACATCATCTGCCATTTTGATGTCCAGTCTCACAAAGTCCTCTTGCAATTTTTCACAATTTTCTTGTGATTTAACAACTTTGACCTAGATTCACTAAACCTCCCTTACCTTTCCAATCCGTGGACAAATCTTCCCGGGCGACCGATCCACAAAGCATCCTCATGTAAATCACGGTGATCGGAGACATGTCCCACACTGACCACACGGATCGCTGCAGAGTAATCCTGACACATGCACAGACCATCTTCTTTGTCTGTAGATGGTCTGCACATGTGCTTGCTCTCCATGGCAAAACTTTTCTTATTTGATTTTTAGCTTTTTTGTGCTTTTACTCATGAGCCCGTAGTTTTAACCCGGGGGTTTAAAGCAGGTCTGCAATGTGTCTTGTTCTGGAACAGAACAGAAACACACCATAGTGCAGCCCTGCTTTAAACCCGTGGGTTAAAACCACGGGCTCGTGAGTAAAAGCACAAAAATTGCTAAAAATTAGAAAAGGGAAGGGTGGCAGAGAGCAGGAGAGTCCTTCCCTGCAGTGCGAGCCAGAAGAGTCGGGGAGGCAGAGAGCAGGGTGGTTTTGGGGAAAGTTTTACTTTGAATTTCAGTGCTGCAGGGCTGGAATTTCAGGGCTGCAGGGCTGGGATTTCAGGGCGGCAAATAGCAGGACAGTCGGCAAGGATGTCGCTTCTTTTTTGATCAGCCAGCCTAATCGGTGTTCCTTTTTCTTTTTAGTGAATTGCTGCCTTCCTTCTTTGCATGCCATTTCCCATCATTTGCATGTGTGGATCGGATTGGGAGGAAGGTTAGTGAATCGGGTTGGGGTCATAAAGTGGTTGTAAACTGGTCGGGATACAATCGGTGGGCTTAGTGAATCTAGCCCTTTGTGACATCTGCAAATTTAATTATATCTCTAGATCATTGATAAATATGTTAAAAAGCAATGGTCCCAGCACAGACTCCTTACACATTCGAAACAAGCTGTGAATCAGTCACTGGAGTCAAAATAGCATCATGTAGCAATCATCAGAGGAGGAAAAGCCTCAGAACCCCATTAGGAAAGAACCCTTCTTTAACTTGAGAGGGTAGATCACATCATCGGCACAAAAACCTTCTTTCTTCTGTGTTACAGCTGATATTAGAATTTGCACTGAAATGACAACTCTTTTAGCAGTATTGCTAAGCAGATGCAGTCCTGAAAGATTGTTAGTTGCTGTTAGCAAAAACCAAATATAGTTTTAGCGGACTGTTAATTGCTGTTAGCAGTGCATGTTAAGCTAAACAAAAAACTCAACCCCAAAGCCAGCTAAATGTTAATAGTTAGTGTTGCAGCAGTAGTACATAAAACTTATCTGTGGCTTGTTAAGGCAAAGGTCCCTGCCCCCACTGACGATGGCCAAAAGCGTTTCGCCTTGCAGTTGCTTCAGGGATAGGGAGAGAAAGCTTCGTCCTCGGCACGAAAAGTTCTCACTGCCCACTTCAGTCTTTTGTTTGGCTTACTACTAACAGCAATTAATAGTCCTTTAAAACTATATTTCAGTGCAAATTTTAATATCAGCTTTAACACAGAAGAAAGGAGGTTTTTGTACCGATGATGTGATCTACCCTCTCAATTTAAAGAAGGGTTCTTCCCTAATGGGGTTCTGAGGCTTTTCCTCCTCTGATGATTGTTACACACTGCTATTATGATTCCAGTGATTCACAGCTTGTTTCGAGTGTGGTTATGATTTTTAGCTGTGTGTGGGTTGTCTAAAGTGATTATAGAACCCCACTATTTACCCTTCTCCATTCAGAATATTGACTATTTAAACCTACTCTCTGTTTTCTGTCTTACAACCAGTTCTTAATCCATAATAGGACATTACCTCCTATCCCACAACTTTTTAATTTCCTTAGACGTCTTTCATGAGGTACTTTGTCAAATGCCATTTGAAAATCCAAATACACAATATTACCAGTTCACCTTTATTCACATGTCCATTCACCCCTTGCGGTCAAGTCAGTATTCCTCGTAGCGATGTCTCAGCTAGGCGTATTTCAGAGTTGCATGCTGTCTCTTGTATAGGACCCTTTCTCCAGATCACAGAGGCTGGTGTATCCCTTTGTACCGTTACTTCTTTTTTTCCGAAAGTGGTTTCGGACTTTCATGTCAACAGGAAGTTCATCTACCTGCTTTTTGTTTCATTGTGTCAGAGGACAAGGATAAGATCCTGTGGAAACTGGATATCCGAAGAGTTTTGCTTCACTACTTGGAGAGGACCATCGACTTCTGTCTTTCTGACCATCTATCTGTCCTCACTAGTCAGTTCAAGTGGGGCAGGCTGGTTGCCAGATGGATTTGCTTTGCGATTTTGTTAACATACATCGCCTGGGACAGGTAGCTGCCAGTATTTCTCAAAGCTCATTCGACCAGCAGCATTGCCACATTGTGGGCGGAGTCTTAAGCAATTAATTTGGCTGAGATTTGTAGAGCGTCCACTTGGTCGTCTTTTCATACCTTTACCAGATTTTACATAGTGGATGTGGTGGCTTGGCCCAATGCCACATATGGGGCCTCGGTGTTGCAGGCAGGCTCTTCTGTCCCACCCTAGATGTTGTCATTGCTTTGGTAGGTCACCTTTAGTATTGAGTCTGAAAGGGATGTAACAGAATGGAAGATTAGAAACATAGAAACATAGAAAGTGACGGCAGATAAGGGCCAAGGCCCATCAAGTCTGCCCACACCAATGACCCTCCCCTACCTCCCTTTGCGAAGAGATCCCACCTTTCGATCCCATTTAGCTTTAAAATCAGGCACACTGCTGGCCTCAATCACCTGCATCGGAAGACCATTCCATCGATCCACCACCCTCTCGGTGAAGAAGTATTTCCTGGTGTCGCCATGCAATGTCCCTCCCCTGATTTTCCATGGATGCCCTCGTGTTGACGTGGGTTCCTTGAAGAAGAAGATATCCTCCCCCTTTGGTAATCTTCTTTCTGTAAGTCCCTTATGGAATCATTACAGACTGCCCTTTGTCTACTCTGTCTTTATCAGTATCACCTGCCTATTTCTGCCTTGGAAGTTTCTCCTTTTAGGCTTCAGTATCTTCCAGCCAGCAGACATTCCCTATGGGAAATTTTTCTGTATGAACGAATCCATATCAGTCAAAGACAGGTTTCCAGTTTGTGCTTGTTGACCACGGCAGGTTGATTCCATGTTGTTACCATGTTCTTGCCTATGTTTCTTGTTGCCTGTTCATTAATTGTTCTTTTATCTTGCAGAGCAGAACTGTTGTAAAGTGGGTGATTCTCCTGCCCCCTTTCTTTACATTACATTACATTAGTGATTTTTATTCCACCATTACCTTGCGGTTCAAGGCAGATTACATATGAGGTTATCTGGACATTTCCAGAGGTATTACAAAGTACAGCGGGTTGCTTCAGGGGATTGAAATGTTTCCTGCGGTATTAGTTTGTCTTCATGGATTTCTTGAATAGCAGGATTTTTATTTGTTTTCTGAAAGTTTTGTAGTCTGGGGTCGTGATCAGTAGATTGGAGAGTTGGTGGTCTAGTTTTGCTGCCTGTGTGGCCAGTAGGCCATCGTACAGTTTTTTTTCGTTTGACGTTTCTGATTGGAGGGTGCGTGAAAGATAACTGGGTTTTCCTATGTCTGGTTGTGGTAGTTTGGATTAGGCAGTTGTTCAAGTAGGCTGGGCTGTCTTCATTTATGATTTTAAAAAGTAGACAGTGGAATTTGAATAGTATTCTTGCTTGTATTGGGAGCAAGTATGAGTTGAGGTATGCCATGGTTTTGTGGTCGTGTTTCCTCGGTGAATAGATCAGTCTCTGAGCTGTGTTTTGTATTGTTTGAACACTCTCCATATTCGCTGTCGTAGGGGACTAACAGAACCGCAAATACAGACAAACTGCAAATAACTTTTTCATATGTTATTCGCTGTTTTCTATTAAAAACCATCGTGAATATAGTGAAACCGCGAATAACATGGTGGGAGACCTGGTCTGTTCCTGAAGGAGAAGCAAAACACGGTGAAGAAAGTGCTGGGAATCAGCGATTTTCTCTGTAAACGCTTGGAATCAGCAATTTCTCTATGCAAGATGATGTAATTTGGGGGGAGGAGCCAGCAAGCTAAAAACCATGAATAATCGAAACCGCGAAAACGGAGGGAGAACATAAGAATTGCCTCTGCTGGGTCAGACCAGAGGTCCATCATGCCCAGCAGTCCGCTCAAGCGGCAGCCTTCTAGTCAAAGACCAGCACCATAACTGAGACTAGCTCTACCAGCACACGTTCTTGTTCAGCAGGACTTGTCTAACTTTGTCTTGAATCCCTGGAGGGTGTTTCCCCTATAACAGCCTCCAGAAGAGCGTTCCAGCTTTCTACCACTCTCTGGGTGAAGAAGAACTTCCTTACGTTTGTACGGAATCTATCCCTTTTCAACTTTAGAGAGTGCCCTCTTGTTCTCCCTACCTTGGAGAGGGTGAACAACCTGTCCTTATCTACTAAGTCTATCCCCTTCAGTACCTTGAATGTTTCGATCATGTCCTCTCTCAATCTCCTCTGTTCGAGGGAGAAGAGGCCCAGTTTCTCTAATCTTTCGCTGTATGGCAGCTCCTCCAAACCCTTAACCATTTTAGTTGCTCTTCTCTGGACCCTTTCGAGTAGTACCGTGTCCTCCTTCATGTACGGCGACCAATGCTGGACGCAGTACTCCAGGTGAGGGCGCTCCATGACCTGGTACAGCGGCATGATAATCTTCTCTGATCTGTTCGTGATCCCCTTCTTTATCATTCCTAGCATTCTGTTTGCACTATTTGCCGCCACCGCACATTGGGTGGATGGCTTCGTTGACTTGTCGATCAGAATCCCAAGTCCCTTTCCTGGGAGGTCTCTTCAAGTACTGCCCCAGACATCCTGTATTCGTGCATGAGATTTTTGTTATCAACATGCATCACTGTACACTTATCTACGTTGAACCTCATCTGCCATGTCAATGCCCATTCCTTGAGCCTGATTATGTCACGTTGCAGATCTTCGCAATCCCCCTGCATCTTCACTCTGAAGTGTAGTTGTTTTATCATGGTTGCGGGGCAGGGGAGATAGAGGATGTTGCAGTAGACTAGGTACTGGACCATGAGCTGGAATTGTTTTCTGTCGAAGAATTTTCGAACTTGCCTTAGGTTTCTCATGACCGTGAATGATTTCTTATTGTTTTGTTGATTTGTGGCTGCATAGTACAGCATCTGTCTGTCATCATTCCCAGAAGTTTTAGAGTGGGTTGAAAGGGGTATATGATTGAGTTTATTATTAGGTTTTTTTATGGTTGGGATTTTATTTGTTTCGAGAAGTATGAATTTTGTTTTGTCTGGGTTCAGTTTTAGTTTGTGATCTTTCATCCATGTTGCCACTGTTTCTAGTGTTCTGTGTAGTGTGTCTTTCATGGAGGGGGTTGATTGATCAAAAGGAAGGAGAATGGTGATATCGTCTGCATAGCTATAGGAAGTTATGCCTAATTTGTCTAGGTAGGTGCCGAGGTATGCAATGTAGAGATTGAAGAGTGTTGGGGATAATGGTGATCTTGGGGTACGCCGCAGGGGTTGGAGCATGGATCTGATTTTTCTTTGTCTTTACTCTGTAGGTCCTGGATTGTAGGAATCCTGAAACCATGTGTGATTCCTATTGTATCTAGTATTAGTAGCAGGAAGTCATGGTCCACCAGGTCAAATGCTGCAGTGAGATCTAGTTGTATAATCAGCATTTTTCTGCCTATGCTGAATTATTGTCTAGCTGTGTCCAGGAGGGAACCTAGTAGTGTCTCTGTGCAGTAGTTGGTTCTGAACCTAGACTGTGTAGGGTGGAGTAAGTTGTGGTTTTCTAGGTAGTTGGTGAGGAGTTTAGCTACGAGGCCTTCCTTTAGCTTGACATATAGTGGTATTGAGGCTATGGGTCTATAGGTGAATGGTAGATCTGTTGCTCCTTTTGGGGTGACGATGATTTTGCTGAGCTCTTGCGGGAAAAGGCCATCTGTGTTTTAGTATAGTGATTTTCGGTGGCTTTTGGATTGAACTACAGGGAGCTCTGTGTTCCTCGGTCAAGTAGGAGGAGCATTGGAGAGAAAAATGTATGGATTTCTGCAAGACCTGGTTCGCGGGTTGGGGTGAATCACCTTTGGTATTGATTCTGTAAGGGACTTACAGAAAGAAGATTACCAAAAGTAAGAACCTAATCTTCCATTGTACTACAGTGGTGCCTCACACAACAAACTTAATTCGTTCCAGGAGCAAGTTTGTTATGCGAAAAGTTCGTTATGTGAAACGCGTTTTCCCATAACAATACATGTTAAAAAAAATAATTCGTTCTGCAGCATAAAATATGCTAAGATGACATAAAAAAAGATAAATTTGTCAAAATGGTGAAAATGGTGGTCTTGCTGAGGCCAAACTCTTTGACGAGGTCACACTGTTTTACCCCACATTCACTCCTTCTAATTATTTCCCGTTTCATTTCAACAGAAATCACCTTCCTGCTTTTTTTAGAAGCCATGATATATAAAAAATATTGAGTTTATCTTAAAAGGACGACTGTATACAGTGAGAGAGGGCAGTTAAGCGCAGTGACTAACGACTGCCTGCAGTGCCTGCGCGGAAGGATGCAATACATCGGCAGCTCGGGCGACTTCGTTGTGTGAAATGAAGTTCGTTGTGTGAAACGAAGTTCGTTGTGTGAAACGAAGTTCGTTGTGTGAAGTTCGTTGTGTGAAACGAAGTTCGTTGTGTGAATCAAGACATGAAGTTCGTTGTGTGCAGCGTTCGTTGTGCGAGGCGTTCGTTATGCGAGGCACCACTGTATATCGAATCTGGCCCTGTCAAACACTATTACTTTATGGCACACCTGTAGTTTTTCAGACACAGTCTCTATAGAAACATAACGTCAGATAAAGGGCAGATTGCCCATCTAGTCTGCCCATCCACCATCACAGACCTCTGCTTGCAAGGTTATCGCAAATAAATGACTTTTCACTGGTTGTTGCACTTAAGTTAAACCCATGGCTCACAGTTGTGCTTAGCAAAACTGCCTGGCTAGGACTACAGATCATCAGTTAGGTTTTCTAGTGCAATAGGCACATCATTCTTGAACCTTTGGGTTGTGTACCTCTGATTGTGAGATGTGGTGTAGAGAGCCTTATTTATATTTTTCCTGCTCCACTCTGGGCTGTCCTGTAATTCCTCAGTGTTACTCTTTACACGCGAGATGGTAGGAGCCATTCTGTTCTGCTCTTGTTTATTTTTGGGTTTTTATCCAGTCATGAGGTTTTTCTGTGGTGCAGAGGATCCCGGTTACGGGTCATCATTGGCTGCATGAAAACACAGACTCTGAGGGCAGTAGTCTGTAGCCAAGAGTCAGCCTGCTTTGCAGGGCACCTGCTTGCCAGCCTGCACTATCAGTTCAAGAACTCAGGGACCTTTCCTTTAGGAGCAAGGCTCACTCCAGGTTTTGTCTGCAGAGAGCTTGAGCGCAGGCTGCTTGGTCCCATAGCGGTTGTTCACCAGGATTAAATGCTAACCATGTTAAAGTTTTGAGAATCTTCCCCACAGTCCTTTTTACTCATAGTGGTGTAAAGTGTTAAAACAAAAAAAAAAATCCTTGGATAAAGGGATCTGCAATGCTGTAAAGAGGTATAAAAGCCTGAGGAGTAGCATCATTTTAATTGCATGGACCCTGCCCAAACATGATACCTGCAGATGTTTCCATTTTTCTAAAGCCTCCCAGATATCTTTTAATACTGTTGGGTAGTTGGTTTTATATGTCATCAGGGTCTGCATTAAGATATATCTCCAAGTATTTCACCGCAGTGGTAGCCCAGCCTAGCTTTTATGGACTTGCAGTCCCTGGGGCTCACTGAAATTTAAGGTTTCTGATTTATTCATGTTAATTTAAAAACCCGACACCCCCTATGACTTGTTAAGGCTGCCAGTACTCCAGGAAGAGATTCCCGAGAGAGTCTTAGGGTAAGAAGCAAATTGTTTGCAAAGAGTAGAATCCTGTGCTCCTGGCTTCCACTTATAATGCCTGGATATCTGTTGTGTATCGTATGTTCTGCACTAAGGATTCCATTGCCAGAATGAATAGTACTGTTGAGGGTGCATAGCCCTGTCTTGTTCCTTTGGCTAGCTCAAAAACCTCACCATATTCTCTGTTAATCTGCAAACTGGCTAGTGGTTTGGTATAAATAATCTTAATTCAATCTAGAGATCTGCCCATAATCCCTATCTTTTCCAGGGTGAACATAAGAACATAAGAAGTTGCCTCCGCTGAGGCAGACCAGAGGTCCATCTCGCCCAGCGGTCCGCTCCCGCGGCGGCCCATCAGGCCCATTGCCTGAGCAATGGTCCCAGACTATCCCTATAACCTACCACTACTCTTATCTGTACCCTTCAATTCCTTTATCCTCTAGGAACCTATCCAAACCTTCTTTGAAGCCTTGTAACGTGCTCCGGCCTATCACAGCCTCCGGGAGCGCGTTCCATGTGTCCACCACCCTCTGGGTGAAAAAGAACTTTCTGGCATTTGTTTTAAACCTGTCTCCTTTTAATTTTTCCGAGTGCCCCCTTGTACTTGTGGTTCCCCGTAATCTGAAAAATCTGTCCCTGTCTACTTTTTCTATACCCTTCAGGATCTTGAAGGTAACCCTTCAGGATCTTGAAAGAGCCACTGGACCCTATCAAAGGCCTTTTCTGCATCTATCTCCACAATTACCATTGGTGTGGCCCTAGTTCTAGCCAAGTAAATGGACACAAAAGACTCTTCTGATATTATCATAGGTCTGGTGCACCTTTACAAAGCCCGATTGGTCATCCTTAACCAACTTGCCCATATATTGTTGAAGCTGCTGGGCCAGAATTTTAGTGAAAAGTTTGTAATCTATCTCCAGAAGGGAGATGGGATGATAGGATCTGCATTAGAAGGAATCCTTCCTCGGTTTTGCTTCAAAGTGCCCCCTGCCAGTTGCCAGGAACATGGAAGTTCATCCCCAGCCTGCAAACAATTAAACATTTCCATCAGAGGTTAAAAAGATGATCCTTGAAAACCTTATAAAACTTATTAGTAAAGTCTTGAGGTCTGAGGCCTTAGTTAAAGGTAAAGTATTAATACCCAGATTGTCTCTGCTTCCTCTATTAGTCTCGACAACTGCTAGGCTTCTTACAAGGAGAGACACGGTAAATTAATTTGATAGAGGTAGGCCTCCAATCTTTTTTTTTTTGCTCTCTATCTTTTTTTTGTTTTGTAAATCTTTATTCATTTTCTTATGTTACAACAAGTGTTTCAAATAAGCTTATTAGAAACTTGAATATACACACTTGATTAACTCACATAATAACATCAATTTTAACATTTCTTTAGAAATTAATATTATATAAAGTTATAATAATTTATAAGAAATCCAAATAAATATATTTCTTATTGAATATAATAATCCCTCACCCCTCCTTCCCTCCCAATCAAATATATATAAATTCAACTTTATTGAGAATTCATTATATATTGGTACAGTATATAATAATCAGAAATAAAATCCCACCCCAATCCCCTCTACTTAATAATCTTATCATGGGAAAATTAATCATTACAAAAATCTGTTAACGGTCCCCAGACTTTTTGAAATTTACTCACATATCCTTTTTGTGTTGCAATGGTGAGTTCCATTTTGTATATATGGCATACAGAATTCCACCAGAAATTGTAGTTTAACATGTCATGTTTTTTCCAATTATATGTTATTTGCTGTATTGCTATTCCAGTTAAAATAAACAAGTTTGTTGTTGCTTGCCGAAATTTGACTTCTTGCTCTCATAGTTGTTCCGAATAAAATAGTATCATATGTCAAAGCTACCGGATTTTCTAACATCCTATTGATTTGAGGCCAAATTGCTTTCCAGAATGATAAGATGAATGGACAATAGAATAAAAGGTGGTCTAATGTCCCGACTTCAACATGACAATGCCAGCATCTATTAGACTTAGAACTATCTATCTTTTGTAAACGAACAGGGGTCCAAAAAGCTCTATGTAGAAGAAAAAATCAAGTTTGTCTCATAGATGCTGACACTGTACATTTTAACCTCCAAGACCAAAGTCATGGCCATTGAGATGCAGTAATTTGGTGCTTTATCTCAATGCTCCAAATGTCTCTAAGACCATTTTTCGGTTTTTTATTTACAAATCCAGATATTAATTTATACCACTGTGCGGCTTTATGATCTGTTGAATCCATCTGGAAACATAAGAATTCCAAACTATGATAATTAGTAAGAGTTTTCCATTCAGGGAACCCTACCTGAATGGACTGCTTCAACTGCAACCATCTAAAATATTGTGATTTATTAAGATCAAATTTATGTTGCAATTGCGAAAACTCCAGCAATTTACCATTTTTTATTACATCATCCAAAATACGAATACCTGCTATCATCCAATGTTTCCAGATGATTTTAAAACCGCCAATTTTGATCTTGGGGTTTAACCAAATCGTTTGAGTTGTTGATTTATTTATTGGAATAGGAGTTAGATTACTTACATATCTTAGAGTTTTCCAGGTATCCATAAATATTCTTTGCTCTTTATATAACCTTGGCATTTTGATACTAACTACATGACTAAGACGCAAGGGAAACATAAGTCTCCATTCTAACCAGAACCAGTCTGGAATATTATCAATGGGCTCTGGGAGGATCCAATACATACCTTGACGTAAAATATAGGCTTGATGGTCCTATAAAAATTGGGAAAATTTACCCCGCCCTCCACAATTGGCCTTTGCAACGACACTAAAGCAATTCTGGGGTTTTTACCAAGCCAAATAAATTTTGTCAAAATCCTATTTAGTTTTTTATAAAAAGATTCTTGAAAGAAAACTGGTATCATCCCCATTTGGTAACAAACTACAGGCAAAATCATCATTTTAACAGTTTGTACTCTTCCCTACCAAGATAAATGCAAAGGATTCCATTGCTCACACATTTCTGTCACCTTTTGTAATATGCATTTTTCATTACTTTTTATTGTTTCATCAACTGTTTTTGTAATCCAAATTCCCATTCCCAAACAAAAGAGAATGTATCAAATAAACCTTTTGTACAATGTACATTTAATGGAAGAACTTCTAATTTATTCCAATTTATCTTATATCCTGAAAACTTTCCAAATTTCTCAATCAACTCAAGTAAATATGGAATGGTAGATTCTGGATTCCTCAAATACAATAGTAAATCATCTGCATAAGCAGATACCTTATATTCTCTATCTGAGTGTGGTATACCTTGTATTTCCTTTACTTGTTGGATAGCTAATATTAAGGGTTCTAAAACAATATCAAACAGTAAAGGAGACAAGGGACAACCTTGTCTAACTCCCCTTTGTAAATTAAATTTTTCTGAAAAAGTATTATTAATATATAATCTAGCAGAAGGGGAGCTATACAATGTTTGTATTATTTGTATGAATCCAGGACCTATACCAAACCATTCTAATGCCTGTTACATAAAGGTCCATTCTACTCTATCAAAAGCTTTTTCTGCATCCAGAGAAACAGCAAAAGTAGGCTCATTCATTTTCTTTGTTAAATATAACATCTGGAATGCCAATCTGGTATTATGAGATGAATGTCTTTGAGCAATGAATCCTGTTTGATGCATACCTATAATATGAGGGAGAGCTTTAGCCAATTTTAACGCTAATATTTTTGCTAGTAATTTACCATCTACATTTATTAAAGATATTGGCCTATAGTTTGAAACCAAAGTGGGATCTTTATTTGGCTTTGGCAAAACAATAGTTAAAGATTCTGCTATAGTGCCATTAATAGAACCTTTATTAAGTTGGTATTGATAAAGATTTAATAAATAGGGCAATAGAAAATTTTGAAATGTTTTATAGAACTCCACCGTATATCCATCACCACCTGGAGCGGATCCAACTCTAAGGGACTTCAAAGCTTTTCCTAATTCTTTTAGTGATATTGGCTCTTCCAAACTTCGTTTTACATGTTCAGGAATTTTTGGACCCTCTAACATTTTCAAAAATTCTAAACCATCTTTTTCTTTATCTAAATAAGTCTCGGAAGAATAAAGAGATCTATAAAACTTTAGGAACTGTTTTAAAATAGGCTCAATTTGTGTAAATGTGTCACCATTTTCATCTTTAATAGCAATTAATTTTGATTTGCTTTTTTTCGCTTTAAGATAATTTGCCAGTATTCTTCCCAACTTATTTGAGTTACCATAATACAATGCTTGTTGAGAAAATAAATCCTTCCTAATCAACTTAGATGACATCTCATTATATTTGCCTTTAAGTTTTAACAATTCTTGTTGAATAGAATATTCCCATTTCTCTATAAGTTTTAATTCTAAAATTTTAATTTCTTTTTCTAATTTTAAAAATTGTATTTTAGTCTGTTTTTTTAATATAAGCCGAATAAGAAATTACTTGTCCTCTTATTGATGCCTTAAAAGCATCCCATAATATTTCCCTAGAGATCTCATCTTTATCATTCATTTGAAAATAATCTTTCATTTCTGTTTGAAGATTCTCACAAAATATTGGATCAGCAAGCAATGTATTATCAAACTTCCAGATTGGTCTATTAGTATTTTGATCTACGATCTTAATTTCAATCCACACCCCACCATGATCAGATAAAATGATTGGATCAATGGCAGCTTGTGTCACCTGATGTGCCAAATGATTTGAGATAAAAATATAATCTATTCTTGAAAAAGAATTATGAACATGAGAACAAAAAGAAAATTCCCGTCCATCAAAATGAAGTATTCGCCAAATATCTGTCAAGTCGCAAGATTGTACCAAATTATCTAATCCCATATATTTCATAAATCTACTTGGGTTTTTATCCAATAGAGGATCCATAACAGCATTGAAATCCCCAGCTACTATTAGGTTCGAAGTAGCCAGTGGTAAAATCAGTTGTTGAAGAGTCTTAAAAAAATCATTTTGATTCGAATTAGGGGGCGTATATATTGAACAACGTCATGGTAGTATTTCCCATGCTCATTTCCACATTTACCCATCTTCCATGAATATCTGATGCTTTTAATTTGAATGAAGCAGAGCATTTTTTATTTACTAGAATAGCAACACCCGCTTTTTCCCTGTAGCTGGTGAAAAAAAACAATGCTTGACCCAACCTCCTACCAACTTATTAGATTCAATAGTTGAAAGGTGGGTCTCTTGTATGAAGCATATATCCGCATTTTGCCTCTTTAAAAATAATAATGCTTTTTTCCTTTTTATCATATGATTTAGACCATTAACATTCAAAGATAATATTTTAAGATCCATTTATATTTTTATAGTACAATTTTCCAAATACAAATAAATAATGATTTTTATTAGATTTTCCCAGTACTCAAAATAATTTATGATATCCCCATTTACACCCTTCCCCCCTCAATATCCCTCCCTCCCATCCCCTCCCACCCATCCCTTCCCATCCCCTCCCACCCCCCTCCAATTAAATACGAAAACTTGGATACGCAGGATGAGGTTAGGTATAAAATAACTCCCTCAAGCTAATACAGAATGTTCTTTAATTACTACTAGTAAATTATTTCCATCTATCAATTAAATTTTACATGTATCTAGCAAATCTTTTTTTTTTTTTCCCCAAGTCTATAAATCATAGACACAAATTTGATGTAGCAAAGTTCACATAAGAGATATATTATCTTACCTCTTGACAAATTTAAATATAAATTTCCAATAAAATTTGCAATAATATTTATATTTATCCCAGAATCATCTTTACATATATTATATTAATATCTAGTAATTATATTATATTATAATTATTATCACAGTATTTGTTGTATTGGACATTTAATTAAATTAATGGGTCTTGGAGGAAGTTTTATGATTCAAAATCTACCTTAAATTTATAAAGTACTCCTCCATTAATCTTACCTTCGTTTAGGTTATGAGTGGGAATCGAAAAGAAATATAATATTTCCAGATCAGAATGAAACTACTCTAAACAATAAATTTCATACTCGAATTTTTTTTTTTTTTGGTCTCAGGGGAGAGTTCTGAGATCATTAGCCACTGTCTCTATAGATGATTGTTCTAGGGGAAAGTTCTTCCTTTTGGCCATTCTCTGTAATATCTCGAAGAAATTTATGCAGTAGCAGCTGGAATAGCATACAATGAGAGGCTCCCTAGGGTGGCACAGCCTGACGGGCATAGAATGGATTTAGAGTAGTTAGGATTGGTGACTGTATGGCATGTTTGCTGGATGCGACCATTTTGTGTGCTTCACAGCTCCTAAGGTCATGCTGGGGGGAGGGCTCCCAGGTGCAGTTCCCGAGTGGAAATTACCTCATATTAAACTATGAAATTGGAGCTCTTGCCTCCCTTGCTGGTTTTGATATGGCGCAAGTGTTTGGTTCCTCCCAAATCCTGAGCAACCTCTGGGAAGCCTGCAGCGGGATGATGTGAGTCATACATTCGGAAGAAAGATATTTTAAAACGCAAACTCAAAACGGAAGTACATCCCTAACAGGAAATACTTCATTTCAACCAATCCTATTCTGTTTTTATACTTCACGATATATTTGGTAATATTATTGAAGACTTCCTCCTCCTCCCTTTTAAGTAACGCCTCCTGTCTATTTATAGCCAATCAATGCCACTCCCACATAAGGTTACCAAATTCATATCCTGTGTTAACATCTCATTCGGATCTCCACTATCACCATGATCTTACTTGCAAGTATATTTTCATCAAATATTATTGTGAAACTTTTCATTTAAGAAATGTAAGGTCATGTAGTTTATTTTATGTTTTTTCCTTTTCTGCTAAGAACGTTGTTTTTTGTATAGTTCCATGCTTGCGCATAAGCACGTGCGATTCCATTCTGTTGTTATTTGAATCCAATCCATAAAAATTCTGAGGTTTAACCGAAGATCTTGTTTGTATTTCTGTTAATAAGATCAATAATTATAAAGTAAAGTTTAATAAGGTATAAATAAATATATAAATAATCAGTATTAACCAAGAAATTTCCCATTAAAATGACTCTTAGGATGTCATTGGTTGTTCATGTTGGTCTAGAAATTCTTGTAGCTTTTTAGGTTCTGAAAAATTTTGAGTTTTTGCAATTGTGATTTTCATTATTGCTGGATAAAGGAGCCCGTATCTAGCCCCTAGCGATTTCAGTTGTGGGCTCATGTCCAGAAATTTTTTTCTTTTGTATGCGGTTTCTCTCGCAAAATCAGGGACAATATGTATTTTTGCATCCTGACATCTGAGATTTTTGTTCTTTTTGGCTAATTGACAAATTTCCATCGCTTGTTGATGTCTCAGAAGTTTAAAAATTAAAGTCCTTGGACCCGTTTGTGAAGTTTTCTTCTGTGCTGGTATCCGGTGTGCCCTTTCGATTTCCAACGCTGTCTTGAATTTTAATGGTAGCACTTTAGGTAGAAACTGTTCCAGGAAAGTTATAGGATCGTTTTTTTCTACCCCTTCCGGCATTCCTATAATTCTTAAATTATTTCTTCTCTCCCGGTTCCGGCTGTCTTCAAGGTCTCTTTTAATTTCTTCTACCTCTTTCCATATTATTTTGCTTTGTCTCATGTCCAGATTAAGTTGTTCAGAGTTGTCTTCTAAAATATTTATTCTGTTTTCCGCCACATCTACTCTTTTAGTAAGCACTGCCGCATCATCGATAGCTTTTTGTAATTTTTTGTTGCTATCTAATACAATTTCTTTAATTTGCCGCAATTCTTCCATAACATCTGGGCTATCATCTGATGGCAACGGGACTTTTGAAGGAGGAGTGCCCGGCTCCGGCTTTGATCTCTTATTACTTCCTGTACCGGATCCACCAGCTCCTGAATCGCATTTGTTCTGTTTGCTAGACGCCATTATCTGATATTATTCAGCTTTTTTCCTTTAAAATTTAATTTTTTTTTGTAGTATTTTCTATAAATAGGGCTTGTCTGTACGGAGCTATTCGTTTACCCAACCATCAGAATTCGCGTCCAAGCCACGCCCCCTAGGCCTCCAAACTTGCTAATTGCTTGCCTGGGCAGTCCAAGTATGGAAGGCCAAAGCTCAGAATCTCTCCAGATCAGCTTCATTCTGCACAAATTAATCTCCATCTACTGGAGAAAAACTGGTCAATTGTAGACTACACAGGACCCATTTAGGGTGATGTCATTAAAACTGTTGGTTCTTAGTCTTCATCTGCTTGCAGGAAAGTGTAAACATATGCATCTGGACTGGAGGTACTAAAAGGAAATTAGCAGTAAGAACTAATTTTTCCATTTGTATACTAGCTGCTTTGACAGACTGATGTTATTAACTTAGTACAGGTACGGTAATTGTTAAGGTTAATAACAAGTTTTCCATTATGAATAGGTAGATTTGCAGATGTGGTTCATTATCTTTTTAAACCTATTTTTACTGCTTGTTCATTGTCTGTTGTTTACCATGTAGGAGAACTAAATACCTTTAAGTGAAAAGTCCAGCTTTGCATTCAGACTAAGGTTTTGATTTACTGAACTTTTTCCAGCAGAGACAGAATAAATCAGGCCCTGAAAGAAAGAAAGTTAATTGAATTGGTTTGGTTTTCAGTAACTCCACGAAAGGGACGCATTAAACCACCATTGGAAATGGTAAATTCTGCTGAACCTAGGATGCGGACTTCGGAAGTAGACGGTTGCATTCAGATCCTAAGTGATGTAAGAATAATCTTGCACCTCAAAACAAGGTCTACAAAATTTTTATATAAATTGATCTATTTTTTCTATATAGTAGGTATCTGAAGTTGTTGGCTGATCTAATGCACACAATTGTGATAATATTGTAATGCATGTTGGTAGCATTTCCTGAAGTTTGAGTGTTAGTTGTAACTCACTTAGATTTTATGGATAATGCAGGATAGAAATTTGTTAAATAAATGACCACCCATTAAGGCATTATACCCCTCTTTTACAAAGGCATAGCGTGGGTTTAACCCGCGCTATGCCTTCGTAAAAGAGGGGGTATGTTATTTGATACTTACTATTTTATCCTCTTATGCTGTGCCACCAAGATTGTGTGGTAGAGGATGGCACTCATGAGTTGTCCAGCTGAAAACTGATGCCTATGATAGCTAAAATTGTAATAGCTAAATGATAGAACAGTAGCAGTGCCACAGGCAAAAACTGAAAGCAAAAATCAAAGATGTATAGTTTCAATACCAAGTTCCTATAAAATACTAATACTGCATACAATTTATTTTGAGTCATCTTTATTAAAGGGTGCTTGTAAAATGCAGTTGCCATGTATTTTCTTGTTTTTTGCTAATCTTATATTTTATGTTCTTTAGGATAAATGTGATACCAGGAATAACACATCTACTGAAAGATACCAGAAACTTAGCAGACCAAGATCTAGGAATGAAAAGCAACTATTTCAGAAGGTAGTTAGCAACAAATAGTTTACGTGTAGCAAGTTCATTTTATTTTGAAGGCTTAATGGCAGATAAGGAATGGGAATTCTAATAGAATTATGCAGATTCTTATTGTATTTGTAGCAAATATCAGCTGCTGAAGTTGCAGAAATAGTGCAAAATGAGGGGCATGAAAAGGACAACCAGAGAGATTATGTTGGTTAGTAATCACCATTTTGGTAAAAAAATTTTCCATTCCTTTTTTAATATATGACATTATATTCTGTCATTCTAATGATAATAATTGATCTGTCCAATTTTCTTAGATGACCAAGAAAGTATTGTACCTGACTCGCAGCTTGTAGACAACAAAGAAAAACCTCTGTACGTACATTCTTACAAAAATATTACCACTTGTAATATTTCCTCATAAAGTTACACTTTAAATATGCCTTGGAGAAAGTATAAATGCTGAAAACAAAATTTTATGAAGTAGACATGTATTTCCATTGCAAACTAGGAAACACAGCCATACTTTTCAGGTTTGGCCAAGACACAATCCTCTGAAAATGCTACATGCTACAATCATACATGTACTGTATAATTAGTGACTTTTGTAAAATTCTTACTTGGATGTATTGATTCGAGAGCAAAAACAAAGTGCATTAAATTATACATACAATTAATATCATAAAACAGCACTTACATTCGATCTATGAATGCTACAAAAAATATATTACCCCCTCTCTCCCTCCAATCCTCTCTGGATGTGCAAATCAAATAGGAAATAAAGGCATAATCCAACTAATCAGAGTTAACAAAATTTGTCAGTGGACCCCATGTTAATTTAAATAGTTTATTATGACACAATATTTCTGAATTCATTTTTTCATACTTATAATATAAACACAAAGTTTCCCACAAAAAAAAATTTGATTATTTAAAGAAATTCTGTTGCAGATATAGAGGAGTTCGTACTGTAGCTGTTGATTCCCATTTCCTGCAAACTACAGAAGGATATTACTTTAAGAACTTGAAACTCCTCCCTTTCTGCAGTGGACCACAGCACCTTCCTCGGTTATTCCTTCTACAAGCGAACTCAGAAGGTGTGTTTTGCTCTGTTCTGCTTTTCTTTATTATTTTTGGGTGTTTTTTCTATCAGATTTTGAAATTTTTGGTGACTTCGGTGCTCGGAGGTCCCCTGCTCGGGCATACTCTGCTGGGGAAATGACACAGTCCCGCATTGGAAGACTGCTGCTCCCAGGCCAATCTCTCAGAGCACCTGTTCCCTTCAGGAGCTTGATGTCCATCCCCCTTGGAGCAGCTTGCCTACTGATTTTATCAGAGGCTTGAGCACAGGCTGTGTGGTCTCTGAATAAGAACCCTAGGGGTGTCAGGGAGCCGACTGCATAATTTTCTCAAGAGAAAAAGGAAGCCGATATGGTTCTCCAACCTAGTGGCTGAGAAAATAAAGGCGAAAGAATTGGCGTTCGTGAAATATAAAAAAAAACAAGAGGAGAGCAGAAAGGACTACAGGGTGAAACTGAAAGAAGCCAAGAGAGAGATACGTCTGGCGAAAGCACAGGCGGAAGAACAAAAGGCTAAAAATGTAAAAAAGGGAGACAAAATTTTTTTCAGATATATTAGTGAAAGGAGGAAGATGAAAAATGGAATTGCTAGGCTAAAAGATGCTGGGAACCAATATGTGGAAAGTGATGAGGAGAAAGCGAATGTGCTAAACAAATACTTCTGTTCTGTGTTCACAGAAGAAAATCCTGGAGAAGGACCGAGATTGTCTAGCAAAGTTACACGAGAAAATGGAGTAGATTCTGCGCCGTTCACGGACGAGGGTGTTTATGAGCAACTTGAAAAACTGAAGGTGGACAAAGCGATGGGACTAGACGGGATCCATCCCAGGATACTAAGGGAGCTCAGAGAGGTTCTGGCGAGTCCTATTAAAGACTTGTTCAACAAATCTCTGGAGACGGGAGTGATTCCTGGGGATTGGAGGAGAGCGGATGTGGTCCCTATTCATAAAAGTGGTCACAGGGATGAAGCCGGAAACTATAGGCCGGTGAGCCTCAGTTCAGTTGTTGGAAAAATAATGGAAGTTTTGCTGAAAGAAAGGATAGTGTACTTCCTTGAATCTAATGGGTTACAGGATCCGAGGCAACATGGCTTTACAAAAGGTAAATCGTGCCAAACAAATCTGATTGAATTTTTTGATTGGGTGACCAGAGAGCTGGATTGAGGACATAAGCTAGATGTAATTTACTTGGATTTCAGCAAAGCCTTTGATACAGTTCCTCATAGGAGGCTGTTGAACAAACTTGAAGGGCTGAAGTTAGGACTCAAAGTGGTGAACTGGGTCAGAATCTGGCTGTCGGACAGGTGCCAGAGAGTGGTGGTTAATGGAAGTCGCTCGAAGGAAGGAAAGGTGAGTAGTGGAGTCCCTCAGGGATCAGTGCTGGGGCCAATCCTGTTCAATATGTTTGTGAGTGACATTGCTGAAGGGTTAGAAGGAAAAGTGTGCCTTTTTGCAGATGATACCAAGATTTGTAACAGAGTAGACATCGAAGAGGGAGTGGAAAATATGAAAAAGTTAGAGGAATGATCTAATGCCTGGCAACTAAAATTCAATGCAAAGAAATGCAGAGTAATGCATTTGGGAATTAATAAAAGGAAGGAACCGTATATGCTGGGAGGGGAGAAGTTGATATGCACGGACGGGGAGAGGGACCTTGGGGTGATAGTGTCCGAAGATCTAAAGGTGAAAAAACAGTGTGACAAGACAGTGGCTGCTGCCAGAAGGATGCTGGGCTGTATAAAGAGAGGCCTTAGTCAGTAGAAGGAAGAAGGTGTTGATGCCCCTGTACAGGTCATTGGTAAGGCCCCACTTGGAGTATTGTGTTCAGTTTTGGAGACCGTATCTGGCGAAGGACGTAAGAAGACTTGAGGCGGTCCAGAGGAGGGCGACGAAAATGATAGGAGGTTTGCGCCAGAAGACGTATGAGGAGAGACTGGAAGCCCTGAATATGTATACCCTAGAGGAAAGGAGAGACAGGGGGAGATAATGATTCAGACGTTCAAATACTTGAAGGGTATTAACGTAGAACAAAATCTTTTTCAGAGAAATGAAAATGGTAAAACCAGAGGACATAATTTGAGGTTGAGGGGTGGTAGATTCAAAGGCAATGTTAGGAAATTCTACTTTACGGAAAGGGTGGTGGATGCCTGGAATGCGCTCCCGAGAGAGGTGGTGGAGAGTAAAACTCTGAGTTCAAAGAAGCGTGAGATGAACACAAAGGATCTAGAATCAGAAAATAAGATTAAATATTGAACTATGGCAAGTACTGGGCAGACTTGCACGGTCTGTGTCTGTATATGGCCGTTTGGTGGAGGATGGGCTGGGGAGGGCTTTAATGGCTGGGAGGATGTAGATGGGCTGGAGTAAGTCTTAACAGATATTTTGGCAGTTGGAACCCAAGCACAATACAGGGTAAAGCTTTGGATTCTTGCCCAGAAATAGCTGAGAAGAAAATATTAAAAAATTTAAATTGAATCAGGTTGGGCAGACTGGATGGACATCTACTATGTTATGTTACTATGTGTGAGGAATCCCGAGGTTGGGAGTCAGTGGCTGTAGTCTGTCCGGTGACCCTTCAGAGCAGGACTGTGATGATTGGAAGTCCCTTTCCATGCTTTTGTCACAGGGCTCTTCTGTGACAGTGGATGATGTAGGATACCTTTCAGGATATACCAGCCAGGGCGCAGGAGCAGCGGCGGATCACAGTGATGATTCCTCCATGTATCACCTTTTCAGGTCAGCCTCAGTTTCCTATGTCATTTATGACACCCTGTCTATACTGACGTAGTGCTCTGTCATGTGCGACACTAAAGCACAGACAAACTTTTTTCCAGCTCATCTAGATCTTACCTCTTTGATCATTGACCAGTGGGAGACTCCTGAAGATCCTCTTAAGGTGGCCAAAATTATGTCGCGGCTCTATCCTATTGCTCCAGACTTTAGTGTCGCACATGACAGAGCACTACATCAGTATAGACAGGGTGTCATAAATGACATAGGAAACTGAGGCTGACCTGAAAAGGTGATACATAGAGTGGATATGGTCCTGAAAAGATAATTTGAAGCGCTGGCTTTGAGTACCATAGTTGCAGCAGCTGCCTCCTTCATAGCACATTCATGCTGTACCAGACTGCAGACTAGAGAGTTGCATTGGGACAGAAATCAAACCCATGCCCGGTAGACTCAAACCCGTCCCTGCTAAGAGTCAAACCCGTCCCTGCCCATCCCCGTTGGAATCAAATCCATTCTCGCCATACCTATAAACTTCAGAAGTATTTACAGTAAAACCTTGGGTTGCAAGTAACTTGGTATGCAAGTGTTTTGCAAGTCAAGCAAAACATTTTGTTAAATTTTAACTTGATATACAAGCAAGATCTTGCAATACAAGTACATACAGTATTTTGTATTAAAGTTTTTGGGTTGTGATGTTTCCATTATTTCTTATGGGTTAAGGAGTTTCCATTATTTCTTATGAGGAAATTTGCTTTGATATACGAGTGTTTTGCATTACAAGCATGTTTTTGGAACAAATTATGCTCATAAACCAAGGTTTTACTGTATTTCATTTAATTATGCTACTGAATTAAAGGCTCTGGTAGAGACCCATTTACAAATTATCAAAGACACTTTATTAATTTGAAAATATTAATTGGGAAGAATACATACTTTGTAAATGGGTTTCTACCAAGCCTCAAATGTAAATATAAATACTCAGCAGATGAGGACCCCCAAGCTGTCAACTGAGGACTTCCTCTGCAGTTGGCCGGGGATCCCTTCTCCCAAGCTTGGCAGGCAGCAGTAGCATCCCTGAGTCACAGATGCTGGCACCTCAGTGGCTCATGGATGCTGCCAGCGACTGCTGCGCTTAGTAGAGGGGAGTTCTGGTCATCTCTAGACGAGGTCCTCTGCTGGTGGTGCTTGGGGATCCCCACCAGCCATAGCAAGTGTCAGCAAGTACTTCAACACTTTAGAAATAAAACCGGAAATGCATTTCCTTTTCTTTTGAACAAAATACAAAGACATCTGCTATATGTTATTTTTTCCCAAAGCTAACATATTTTAGTCAATAAATTCCGTTTTTACCTTTGTTGTCTGGAGACTTATTTTTCTATCAAGTTGGTCCCTGTTTTTTTTTCCACTTTCCCGTCTTCTGTAAATTCTTCTGTTGCTGTCCATTGGTTCCTCCTACCATGGTCCATCATTTATCCCTCTCTCATCCCCTGGACCATGTGCAGAATCTTTCGCTCCTGCCCACCAGCCCCATGCCCAACATTTCTCCTTATATCACCCTTCTTCAGCACCATGCCACCATGCTCTGACATTGGGGGAAGACTTCTGGGTCGACTATGTGTGGCATGCTGGGAGCGCTGCACGTTGCAGGAGGTCAGGAAAAGAAGATGAACCACTCAACTTGAGCTGCCTCCAACCCCGCGGGATCCCTGAGACAATGAGAGGGGTACCCATGGAATCCCGGTGACCTGAGGGGACGTCCTCAAGGGATCCCTGTGACCCAAAGTGGGAACCCTTGGGATCCCGCAGGATTCCCGTCATCCCCATTACCGTGCAGCTCTTTACTTCGGACTAGTCTCTTGGAGTTTGGGGACTCCTGTCCCTATATGTTTAAGGAGGGTATGGATTATGGTGGCCAGTGCTCTTTATGACATCAATAGAGTCCTAGGTAAGGTTTCAGCTTGCTCCATTTCTGCTCGCTGGATTTTCTGGATCAGACAGTGAGAGGATGACTCAGCTTCCAAGGCCACTCTCAGCAGATTATCCTTCAGGGGACAGATGCTGTTTGGCAAGGGGCTAGATGACCTCATGATCAGTGTGGTGGATTGCTGCCCCAAATCTCTCCTGGATAGTAGGAGCGGCCAACCTGCTGGGAACAATAGAGGCAATTTTGATGTCTCTAGGATGTCTCATAAGAACATAAGAAGTTGCCTCCGCTGAGGCAGACCAGAGGTCCATCTCGCCCAGCGGTCCGCTCCCGCGGCGGCCCATCAGGCCCATTGCCTGAGCAATGGTCCCAGACTATCCCTATAACCTACCGCTACTCTTATCTGTACCCCTCAATTCCTTTATCCTCTAGGAACCTATCCAAACCTTCTTTGAAGCCTTGTAACGTGCTCCGGCCTATCACAGCCTCCGGAAGCGCGTTCCATGTGTCCACCACCCTCTGGGTGAAAAAGAACTTTCTGGCATTTGTTTTAAACCTGTCTCCTTTTAATTTTTCTGAGTGCCCCCTTGTACTTGTGGTTCCCCGTAATCTGAAAAATCTGTCCCTGTCTACTTTTTCTATACCCTTCAGGATCTTGAAGGTTTCTATCATGTCTCCTCTAAGTCTCCGCTTTTCCAGGGAGAACAGCCCCAGCTTTTTCAGTCTGTCAGTATATGAGAGGTTTTCCATACCTCTTATCAGTTTAGTTGCTCTTCTCTGGACTCCCTCAAGTACCGCCATGTCCTTTTTGAGGTACGGCGACCAATACTGGACACAGTACTCCAGATGCGGTCGCACCATTGCACGATACAGTGGCAGGATGACCTCCTTTGTCCTGGTCGTGATACCCTTCTTAATGATACCCAACATTTTGTTTGCTTTTCTTGAGGCTGTGGCGCACTGTGCCGACGCCTTCAAAGACGTGTCCACCATCACTCCCAGGTCTCTTTCAAGGTTACTTACCCCTAGCAGTGATCCTCCCATTTTGTAGCTGAACATCGGGTTCTTTTTCCCTACATGCATGACCTTGCATTTCCCTACGTTAAAGTTCATTTGCCATTTTTTGGCCCATTCTTCTAGCGTCGTTAGGTCCCTTTGCAGATCTTCGCAGTCTTCCATGGTTTCAACCCTGCGGTAGAGTTTGGTGTCATCCGCAAATTTAATAACTTCGCAATTTGTTCCCGCCTCCAGGTCATTTATAAATATATTGAACAGGAGCGGTCCCAGCACCGACCCCTGCGGAACTCCGCTCGTGACCCCATGCCAGTCTGAGTAATGGCCCTTCACTCCAACCCTCTGTTTCTTGTCTGCCAGCCAGTTTTTGATCCATCGGTGGACCTCCCCTTGCACCCCGTGTCTCCACAGCTTTTTAAGCAGTCTTTCGTGCGGTACCTTGTCAAAGGCTTTTTGAAAGTCAAGGTAAATGATGTCAATGGATTCCCCTTTATCCACCTGTCTGTTTACCCCCTCAAAGAAGTACAATAAGTTTGTGAGGCATGACCTACCCTTGCAGAAGCCGTGCTGGCTCGACTTTAGCTGTCCATTGTTTTCTATGTGATCACAGATACTGTCCTTAATCAGTGCTTCCATCATTTTTCCCGGGACCGAGGTCAAGCTCACCGGCCTGTAGTTCCCCGGGTCCCCCCTTGTACCCTTCTTGAAGATGGGTGTGACATTTGCAATTTTCCAATCCTCCGGGATCTCTCCAGTTTTTAAGGATAGGTTACATATTTGGCGAAGTGGCTCTGCTATTACGTTCCTTAGTTCCTTGAGTACCCTTGGGTGAATGCCGTCCGGACCTGGCGATTTGTCGCTCTTTAGTCTGTCTATCTGCCTGAGGACATCCTCTTGGCTTACCTCTAGTTGGACCAGCTTTTCATCCCGATCCCCATTTACGATGTCCTCCGGTTCCGGAATATTGGATGTGTCCTCCCTCGTGAAGACTGACGTGAAGAACTTATTTAACCTGTCTGCTATCTTTTTCCTCTTTTCCTCCTCTTCCTCGGTTGCTTCCCCTTCACATATCTGAAGAACGATTTGAAGTTTGTTGCTTCCCCCGCCAGTCTCTCCTCATATTCTCTTTTAGCTTTTCTAACCACACGGTGACACTCCCTTTGGTGTTCTTTGTGCTCCTTTTGGTTGTCCTTTGTTTGGTCCTTTTTCCATTTTTTGAACGATGCTTTCTTGTCACTTATCACCTTTTTCACTGCAGTTGTTATCCACGCTGGGTTTTTTGTTCGGTTTTTTTTGCACCCCTTCCTGAATCTGGGGATGTACAGGTTCTGTGCCTCTTGCACCGTGCCCTTGAGTAGGGACCAGGCTTTTTCTACAGACTCCATCTTCCTTGCGCTACCGTTGAGTTTCTTTCCCACCAGTTTCCTCATGCCATCATAATTCCCTTTTTTGAAGTTGAGTGCTGTCGGTGTGGATCTTTTCACCTTTGATGGTCCAATTTCCAGCTTGCACTGGATCATGTTGTGATCGCTGTTTCCTAGGGGTTCTAGCACCGCCATCTCCTTTGCAGGTCCCCCTAGCCCATTGAGGATTAGGTCGAGAGTTGCATCCCCCCGTGTTGGTTCCGTGACCAGCTGTTCCATGAAACAGTCCCTCGTGGTTTCCAGGAATTTGGTCTCCCTTGTGCAGTTTGAGTGTCCAATACTCCAGTCTATCCCAGGGTAGTTGAAGTCTCCCATCACCATCACGCTTCCGCTTTTGCATATCTGCCTCAACTCAGCCTCCAGGTCCTGGTCGAGTGCTTCCGGTTGTCCAGGTGGGCGATAGTACAGGCCCAATTTTATGTCTGATCCAGCTCCTCCAGGTAGCTTAATCCATAGTGATTCCAAGTTGTCCGCCCTTACTGTTGTTTCTATCCTGGTTGAAGGTATGGAGTCTCGCCAGCTTTCCTCCAGCTACTTCTCTCATAGGCCCTTTCAGGAGCCCAGACAAAAATTTGGTGGTTATCAGTGCTAGAGAATGACACAGGGAAAAATTCTGTCCCCGTCACCGTCCCATCCCCGGACCACCATCCTCTGCACCGCCCCGTCCCCACTGGTCCTTTCACTGCCCCGGCCCTGTCTCTGCCATCCTCTTCACCGCCTTGTCACCATCCCCGCTGTCTCTTTCATCGCCCCGTTACCATCCCCGTCTTCAGCGTCTTCTCCTCTCCATCCCCCCATCCCCAGCACCCTTCACATGGTCCAGCAGCTCCCTCCCGCCAGCCAGCCATGCATTTCCCTCCCTCCCTCCTTTTCCCTTACCTTTTCTTCTTGAAAGTGGCGATTTCTATAAGGCTACGAGCTGTATTACAGCTGGAGCCTTGAAGTCGCGTCGGGTTGCCTGCTAGAAAAGTCTCCTCCGATGCAACCGGAAGCAGGAAGTTGCGTCAGAGGAGACTTTTTCCAGCAGGCAATGCGATGCGACTTCAAGGCTCCGGCTGTAATACAGCTCGTAGCCTTATAGAAATCGCCAGTTTCAAGAAGAAAAGGAGGGAGGGAGATGCATGGACGGCCGGCAGGAGAGAGTGGGCTACCGGATCAAACGCTCGTTCACCACTCCACGGGGCGGTGAATGGCCTTGACCCTGAACTGTCGTGTCATTCTCTAATCAGTGCCTCAAAGAAGCAGCAATGATGCCAGGAGGATGACCGCTGCTCATCATATTGGAGGGCAGCTGTCAGCCTTCAGGGACAAATGGAAAGAGGTCTCATCTGACTCCAGGGTGCTGGACATTATCAGGGAAGTGCTCAGGATCGAATTTTATCAGCCCCTTTCAGATCTGTTCCTCGACTCCCCAGCCGGAGAAGGAGGTCAGAGTCCGAACTTCTGTGCAACAACTCTTAGAAATTCATGACATAAAACCAGTTCCCAAAGAAGAATCGGGTTCAGATGGATACTCTTTATAATTCATAATGCCCAAGAAAAGCAAAGATTGGTGGCCCAATCGGGATTTGAAGTCTGTAAACGAGGTCCTGAAGGTCCCCCGCTTTCTCATGGAAACAGTCCACTCCATCATAGTGGCTGTGGCTGTGGGAGAGTTCCTTGCCTCTCTGGATTTGACAGAGGCAAACCTTCACGTCCCCATCTTTCTGCCTTACAGGAGATATATGAGATTTCACATGCTTCAGCCCCCCTTCCTGTTTGTGGAGTTCCCCTTCAGATTGACCACAGCTCCCCACACCTTTACTAAGGTGGTGATTGTTGTCGCAGCCCATTTTCACCAGATGGGGGACCAGATACATCCTTAACTGAACAATTGGCTTATGAGGGCCCCATCTCTGGTGGGCTGGATTGTCAACTTCTAAAATAGTCACCTACAGCCGACTCAGTGCCTGGTTTATCTGGGAGCCCACTTCATCAAGGTGCTAGGCCGTGTTTTTCCTCATGAGCCATGCAAACAGAAGCTCGGGATGCAGATCCTAGCAATCTTGGCCCTTCTGAGCTCCATGGCCTGGCAGTATCTGCAAATGCTGGGCTCGATGGCAGCCTCCTTGGAAATGGTGCCCTGGGCAAGAGCGCATATGCACCCTCTACAGCACTCCATTCTGTCCAGATGGTCTCTGCAACATCACTCCCTGTAGATAATGCTCTCCTGGATGGCAGAGGTGAGACGCAGCCTGCAATGGTGGCTCTAAGGGAAGAACTTGGCAAGGAGCATGCTTTGCAAAATCGACTCATGGGTGACCCTCATGACCAATGCCAGCCTCAGTGGCTAGGGGGCTCTCTGTTGCAGTCACCCTTTCCAGGACAAGTGGCCTCCATCAATCGTCTGGAACTAAGAGCCATTCAGTTAGCCTTGCTGCAGTTGCAGTCTTTCCTAACAAGGAAAGCAAGGTGTTTTCAGACAACACACTGTGGTGTCTTATGTAAACAAACAGAGTAGCACAAGAAGTGCCTACCTTCGCTTGGAAGCACGGATGGTGTTCCAGTAGGCAGAAGTTCATTTACAAACACGCTCTGGTGCCCATGTGACAGAAGTCAAGAATGTCCAAGCTGGAGAGTGGTCTCTGTCTCAGAAGGTGTTTTCCCCTCATAGTTCAGACTTAGGGTGAACCAGGCATGGATCTCATGGCCTTGGCCAAGAAAGTGAAAACAGCCTACTTCTTATGACTTTCCTTAGGGCTAAGAAGCCTGCAACGGTTGCAGCTTTATGCTAAAACCTGGAAAATCTTTCAGTTATGGTGTGCCAAGAGACAGGTAGAGGTTGAGAGGGCTCCCATTCTGATGATCCGTGCCTTCCTGAAAGCTGGTCTTGAAAAGGGCCTTGTGGTTTTATCCCTCAAGTGCAGATAGCCAGTATCTCATGCTTTTGGGCTCGAAGCAGCCTTTGGTCGCTGGCTTCTCACCTGGATATCACAAGGTTTTTGAGGTGGGGTTCTCAGGCTGAGACCTCCATTGCACAAGTTGGATGTGTGCAGGGTCTGCTCATCTACCAGGAGATGACTAATGACTCCAGGTTTTCTGATCATTTTTTTGTGCTGACTGATCACTCGAGACAGGACAGGCCAGCTTCCAAAGCCAGATGAATCTACATGGCGATTTCCTCTTCCTACATTTCTGCTGAAAAACAGCCACCTATTTCTCTTGCAGCACATTCCATGAGAGGTGTAACGATCTTCTGAGCAGAGTCTCAGGCTGATGAAATTTGTACAGCTGCTACTTAGGCTACTCTTTATACCTTTCTTGTCCCGAAGAAGACGGGAGGTCATCGGCCGATTTTGGATCTCAGGGGCTTCAACAAATTTGTAGTCAAGGAAAAGTTTTGGATGATGTCCCTAGCGACTTTGTACCCTCTTTTGGATCGCAACGATTGGCTATGATCTCTGGACCTCAAAGAGGCCTAAACTCATTCCTATTCATTCAGTTTACAGGAGGTTTCTCAGGTTTTAGGAGGCACACCACCATTATCAATACAAAGTTCTACCTTTTGGCCTAGCATCCTCTCCCAGGGTGTTCACGAAGTGCCTGGTGGTGGTTGCAGCAGCCTTGCACTCTCAGGGTCTTCAAGTTTTTCCCTACTTGGACAATTGGCTCATCAAGGATCCTTCTTGTCAGGGTGTCCTTTTAGCGACCCATCAGACAATACTCTTCCTTCAGCATTTGAGGTTCGAGATCAACTTTCCCAAGTCACAACTCCAACCCTCTCAAACGCTCCAGTTTCTTAGGGGCTCAATTGGACTCTATTCAACTCAGGGTATTTCTTCCTCAGCAGCGCTAAGATACTTTGATTCAGCTCTGTCAGCAAATTTCTCAACTTCCGTCCATCTCAGCCAGGCAAATGATGGTTCTCCTGGGACATATGGCCTCCAAAGTCCATGTAACTCCATTTGCGTGGCTTCACCTCTGGACACCTCAGTGGTCTCTAGCATCTCAGTGGTCTCAAGTCCTCGATCTTCTTTCGCAGCACATTACATTCATGTTGTCTCTTCGATCGCTACAGTGGTGGATGAACTCTTCCAATCTTTCCAGAGGATTATTATTCCACTTACTTCCGCATCAGAAGGTTCTGAACACGTCCACTTATGCTTGGGGAGCTCATCTAGACGGACTTCACATCCAAGGTCACTGGTCTCCCTAGGACCAGCGCCATCATATCAATTTACTGGAACCCAGAGCGATTTTCAATGCTCAAGACTTTTCAGCATTTAGTCTCAGGTCATGTCCTTTTAGTCTGCATGGACAATCAAATGGCCATGTATTATCTAAACAAACAAGGAGGAACGGGTTCTCTCCTTCTTTGTCAGAAGACCTGGCAATGGGCGATTTCTCACAACATCTTATTTAAAGCAATCTATAATCAAGGGAAACAGAATTCATTGGCAGACAAACTCAGAAGAATTCGTAACCTCATGAATGGACAATCAACTCTCCAGTTTTTCATCAGATTTTTTCTCAAAGGGGAACTCCTCACATCGACCTGTTTGCGTCCCCTATAAACCACAAGTTACCCCAGCTCTGTTCCAGGCAATTCTCACCTCATCTCCTGGATGCGGACGCTTTTCTGCTGCATTAGACGCACAAGTTTCTCTATGCATTTCCTCCCATTCCTCTCGTTCTCAAGACACTTGTCAAACTCAAGCGGAAATTGGCCACCATGATTCTTATAGCTCCTCATTGGCCCAGACAGCCCTAGTTCGCCCTTCAATTCAGTACCAAGGAGCCAATAACTCTTCCAATTTTCCCCTCTCTTCTCATGCAGAATCAAGGATCTCTTCTGCATCCTAATCTCCAATCTTTATACCTGACAGCTTGGTACCTCTCGAGCTAAGCTCAGCTGACCTTCACTTTTCTCAGCTTGTTCACTTCATCTTTGAAGCTTCCATAAAACTGTCCACACAGCAGTGTACCCTGCATCAGCAGAATCTGACATCCATCTCTGTTTCCTCAGTATTGGATTACATACTTCACTTGTCTGACTCTGGCCTTAAATCTACTTCCATCCGAGTCCATCTCACTGCTATCAGGGCCTTTCATCAACCAGTGGATGGCAAACCTCTCACTGCTCATCCTTTAATTTCCAGATTCATGAAGGGTCTTTTCAATGTCAAACCATTTCTCAAACCACCTTGAGTGGTTTGGGATCTTAATGTGGTTCTACGGCTCATCTAAAATACCTTATTTGGAAAGTAGTTTTTCTCTTTTTTCTAACTTCTGTTCAAAGAGTAAGTGAACTTCAAGTGTTAGTAGCGAATCCACCTTTCACAGTGTTTCATCATGACAAGGTTGTGCTTCGCACTCATCCATAGTTCCTGCCAAAGGTTGTCACTGATTTTCATCTCAATCAATCAATTGTTCTTCCAGTATTCTTCCCTAAGCCTCATTCTCATCCTGGTGAAACAGCTTTTCATACTCTGGACTGCAAACGATCATTGGCTTACTATTTGCATAAAACTGAACCACATAGAACTTCTCCCCAACTTTTTGTCTCCTTTGACCCTAACAAGTTGGTACATCCTGTTTCCAAAAGAACAATTTCCAATTGGTTGACTGCTTGCATCTCATTCTGTTATGCTCAGGCCAGGCTGCATCTGGAGAGTCGGGTCACATCCTATAAGGTTCGAACTATGGCAGCTTCAGTAGCTTTTCTCCGTTCCACTCCTATTGATGAAATCTGTAAAGCTGCTACTTAGTCCTCAGTTCACACATTCACATCACACTACTGTCTGGAATCTTATTTCAGACGGGATGGTCACTTTGGCCAAGTAATATTGCAAAATTTATTTTCCTAATGGCCAACTTTCCCTCCATCCCATTCTAGTAAGCTAGGGAGTCCCACATGCGAGAATATGCTGTTTGTTTGTCCTGGGATAAAGCACAGTTACTTACCGTAACAGGTGTTATCCAGGGACAGCAGGCAGATATTCTCACAACCCACCCAC
Source organism: Geotrypetes seraphini (assembly GCF_902459505.1). NCBI lineage: Eukaryota > Metazoa > Chordata > Amphibia > Gymnophiona > Dermophiidae > Geotrypetes > Geotrypetes seraphini. The sequence continues at coordinate 97,649,011 of NC_047094.1, forward strand.
CTCCCCTGGTTGGCTTCTTAGCTGGCTTATTGAACTGAGGAGCCGCGTGCCTATGTCGGGTGGGAAGGTACTCGCACATTCGCGGTGCAGTCAGTCACATACTTTCTAAAGTTCTTAAAGTGGCTATGCATTTGTAAAGCTGTCCATACTGGGGCTCCGTGGATGATGTCACTCACATGTGAGAATATCTGCCTGCTGTCCCTGGATAACACCTGTTCTGTGCTTTTTCTTTGCAATTCAACATATATATGTTAACTGTGGGTTCAATTCCCACTGCAGCCCCGTGTTACTCTGGGCAAGTCACTTAACACTCTATTGTCCTAGGTACAAAATCAGTATCAGTACCTGTATATAATATGTAAACCGCTTTGATTGTAACCTCAGAAGGCAGTATAGCAAGTCTCATTACCCTTTCCCCTATTGTATGTGTTTCCTCCATGGTCTCTGTTGTATCAAGTCATTCAAAGAATTGAAAGCCACAGTGGTCTGGTGATTTTAGTGGCTTCAGATTGGCCAAGGAGACCTTGGTAGGAAGATCTAATGTATCTTGTGGTGGAGTTGCTGAGGCTCCCAAACTCAGTGGATCTTCTGACACAGGGGCTGATAGCCATGCCAAATCTGGCTCGATTTTGTCTTATGGCTTGGCTCTTGAGAGGACTAGGCTGAGGAGCAGAGGGCATTCGGCTAAGGTGATTGTCACAGTGCTCCTTGATATAGATCTACCTCTTTTACTTATGTGAGGACTCAGAGAATTTTTCAGAGCTGGTGTAAAGATCATGGAGTGGTAGCTTTGCATGCCTTGATGTCTCAAATTCTGGGTTGTATTTGGAACCATTTGGATAAGGATTTTGACTTAGCTTCTTTTAAAATTCAAGTTGCAGCCTTGGCTTGTGTTAGGGGTCATATCAAGGGCAAACCCTTAGCCAGTCAACTGTCTTGGAATCTTAATTTGGTCCTTCCAGTTCTGGTTTGACCATCCCTTGAGCTGCTGTTGTCTTGTTGCATTAAAAATCTTACTCTGAGGTCTTGGTTGCAATTTCCTCAGTGAGGCGGATCTCTGAGTTGCAGGTCTTGTCTTGCAGAATGCCTTTATGAAGTTTTTTAAGGATAAAGTCTTTTTATGTCTAGTTCTTTCATTCTTTCCCAAGATGTTGATTTCCTTTCATTTGAGGTAAACATAGAAACATAGAACACAACGGCAGAAAAGGGCCAGCGGCCCAACAAGTCTGCCCAATCAGGATCCCTCCCTCCCTTGAGAAACTATCTTCTGTTATACCTTTGTAGCGACCCCATCTGCTTGTCCCATCCTCCCTTGAAGTCTAGCGTGCTACTGGCCTCGACCACCTGACGTGGAAGACTATTCCATCTATCAATCACCCTCTCGGTGAAGAAGTATTTCCTGGTGTCCCCATGAAAACTTCCTCCCCTAAGTTTTAGCGGATGTCCTCTTGTCATCGTGGGACCCATAAGAGTAAAGATTTCCTCCTCCTCCTTGATGTGGCCCGTTATGTATTTGAAGGTTTCTATCATGTCCCCCCTTTCTCTGCGCTCCTCGAGCGAGTATAAGCGAAGCCTGCTCAGACGATCTTCATATGGAAGATTTTTGAGTCAGACCATCCTTGTGGCCGTTCTCTGAACCGACTCAATTCTCTTCACATCCTTTTGGTAGTGTGGCCTCCAAAACTGGATGCAATACTCCAGGTGCGGTCTCACCATGGATCTGTATAATGGCATTATAACTTCAGGCTTTCGGCTGATAAAGCTTCTTCTGATGCAGCCGAGCATTTGTCTAGCCTTTGCTGAGGCTTTCTCCACCTGATTTGCAACCTTCATGTCTTCACGGATGATTACTCCCAAGTCCCTTTTTGCTTCAGTTCTTGTTAGTTTTTCTCCATCTAAGGTGTAAGTATTGCAATGATTCCCGCTACCAAGATGCATCACCTTACATTTTTTGGCGTTGAACTTTAGTTGCCAAGTACTGGCCCATTGTTCAAGTAAAAGTAGGTCATGCTCCATAGTATTTCGTGCGGATGTGCAGTTAGGTTCTGTTGCCTGGCCAACCACGTTACACAGTTTAGTGTCATCGGCGAATAACGTAATTTTGCCTCTAAGTCCTTGAGTCAGATCACTTACAAAGATGTTAAACAGCATCGGTCCCAAGACCGAGCCCTGAGGTACTCCACTGGTTACTCTTGACATTTCTGAGAGAGTACCGTTTACCATCACCCTTTGAAGTCTGTCGCTGAGCCAATTTTATACCTATGCATTCAGCGTTTCTCCTAGTCCCAATGCGCTCATCTTGTTCAATAACCTACGGTGTGGAACACTGTCAAAAGCTTTACTGAAGTCCAAGTACACGATGTCAAGGGACTCCCCCCATCCAGTTTTTTTGTCACCCAGTCAAAGAATCCTATCAGGTTCGATTGACAGGACCTACCCTTCGTAAAGCCATGTTGGTGGGGGTCCCTTAATTTTTCCTCGTCCAGAAATGTGTCTAATCTGTTTTTAATCATTGTTTCCATTATTTTACACACTATTGATGTGAGACTTACCGGTCTGTAGTTTCAGCCTCTGATTTACATTCCTTCTTGTGTAGCGGAATAACGTTGGCAATTTTCCAGTCCAAGGGAACTCTTCCTTTGCTAAGGGAAAGATTGAAAATATTGGCTAATGGCTCCACCAGGACATCCCTCAATTCTTGAAGCACTCTGGGGTGCAGATTATCCAGGCCCATAGCTTTGTTAACCTTTAGTTTTGACAGTTCTTGGTAGATACTGCTTGAGGTAAATTCAAATTCCCGGAATGGATCCTTCAAGCTCCCTTTTGTCTGTAGCTGAGGTCCAGATCCTGGTGCTTCACAAGTGAAGACTGAGCAGAAGTAGTTATTGAGCAGCTCTGCTTTGTCTGCGTCTGAGTCTGCGAGGTTACCATTGGGTTTCTTTATGTGCTCAATGCCGTTTGTGTTCTTCTTTCTGTCATTGACGTACTTAAAAAAGGATTTATCCCCCTTTTTAACCTGCCTAACTATATTTTCCTCCATCCGGAGTTTGGCTGACCGACGTTTTGACTTTCCTAGATTTCGCCAAGTATGTTTCATTTGCTTCCGGTAGTTGTGACTGTTTGTAGGTCACAAAAGTTTTTTTCTTTTGTTTTACTAGTTCTGAAATCTCCTTGGAAAACCACTGTGGTTTAATTTTGCTGCGTCATTTGCTCACGGTTTTTATATATATTTTGGTTGCTTTTTGTAGGGTTGATTTTAGGTCTGACCATAGTACCTCCACACTGTCCGTCTTGTCTTGGGTTTGTAGTTTTTTTGCGGACATAGACTCCCATGCTCTGAAAGTCGGTTCTTTTAAAGTTTAGGACCTTAGTCGATGTATTTGATCTAGTGGCTTCTTTTTTCAGATGGAACCACACCATGTTATGGTCGCTGGAGCCTAAGGTTTCTCCCACCGCTAATTTCGTGACACTGTCACCGTTGGTGAGTAACAGGTCCAGGATTGCTCGATCCCTGGTGGGTTCTAGTATCATCTGCTTGAGGCTTGCTCCTCGCAAGGAGTCTAGTAGCCTCTTGCTGCTGCTGGTTGTAGCTTTAAGTTTGTCCCAGTCTACATCAGGCATATTGAAGTCTTCCACCAGCACTGTTTCGCGGCGCAGCGTGATGTTCTCAATGTCTTCAACTAGTCCGTCATCTGTAATGGTGTTGTCTAACTTTAGTCATTGAAGGGCTCGGAGAAACAGCGTTGGTTATGCAAGCTGGAGAATGTTGAAGAGTTTCAGTGCTTGGACCATCTTTTCATTGTTCTGTGTTGCTGTTGTGAAGGGCTGGCAGTGTTTAAGGCTGTTATCGTGAGATGGATTAAGAAGATGATTGTATCCATATACCTTCTTAGCATCCGGTCTGTCTCAGAGGGCATCAAGGCTATTCCACAAGGGGGGTCAGGCATCTTCCTGGGCTAAGTGTTTTCTGGTTCCTCCTCTGGATACCTGTAGAGTGGTGGCCTGATCTTCTTGCATTCCTTTGTTCGACACTACAAGGTGAGTGTTCAGGTATGTCAGGATGCAGTTTTTTGGAAAGTGGGTTCTTACTGTGGAGCTGTTTGGGACTCTTCCTTGAATTCACTGCTTTGTTACTTCCCATCAGTCTTCTCTGGGCTGGTCCAAAAGAGACTAAGGAAGGAGAACTCACATATTACATGCTAATTTGATTTCCTTTAGTTCTTCCAGATCAGCCCAGAACCTGCCCTGTGTGTTTTTATATTCTGAGAATTGCTGTTGTTGGTGCATTAAACAGTTCTTATTCCATCATGGGCTGTACTCTGCAGGGTGGTGTTTGTTTCATTGTCTTTGTATTGATATGCAAAACATTCCCAAACTAAAACAATAAAAGGCCATCACATTCTTTGCATTTATGGACAGCTGTAATGGAGATGGACAGTAGTACAAATGCTGGCTTTTTTCTTTGATCTACCTTGCTTTGGAAAGATGATACTGATTCTAGCAGGGACTTTATAGGGTTCTTATTGGCTAATTTGGGAATCAGACTTCTCAGTCTCCTCCTATTGATAGGCGTGGACTACCCATTAGTCTTCTCTGGGCTGATCTAGAGGGACTAAAGAAAAGCATATTAGCAGATAAGACCTAATTTCTGTATCAAAACAAGAAGAAACTCCTTAAAATTAAAAGGTAGCAAATTTAAAACAAAATTGAATGAATTATTTTTTTCACTCAGTGAACGATCCAGTTATAGAATGTGTTGTCAAAGGATGTTGTAAGGTCAGCTAGCATAGTTTGTTTTAAAGAATTTGAAACAAATTCCTAGAAGAGAACTCCACAAATAGTATTAGCCAAGAAGACCTTAGAATAATACCACTGGGGGAGGGGACTACAAGAAATGGATTCATTTATTGGGATCTTCTGGTTACATGCTAATTACCTGAATTGGCCACTGTTGGAGACATGAAGGGAGGCTGTACTTGATGAAACTTTTTTTTTTTTTAGTTCAAAATTTTTATTGAATTTTAGGTTTAACAAGAAATAACCATGAAATGATACAGAACATTTGAGTCAAACAGATGAAATCTAAACAGATGAAGTCTAACTCTCCAGTAATATCATATGTAACAAATTCCAGTCAAATAAAAAACATAAAGGCAAAAAATAGTAGAAGAAGTAAGGATGAAATGAAATGAAAATCACAGATGGTTAGGAAGTGCTGCTGTCATTCTACTGTACATACTGGTCAAGAAAAGTCCAGGGTGAGGATTTCAAGGGTTTAAACTAGAGAATGACACGGTGACAAAATTCATCACCGTTCCCGTCCCCGTGGATAACCGTGGGAAACCATCTTCACGTCATTCTTTAAGGAGAGAGGGAAGAATCAGAGTATGAATGGCTACAACCACTGACCCTCAAGCTTTGCTTTGAAGAATGCTGGTGTAGAAGGACTGAGGTTGAAATAGACACTAGAAAATGACATGGAATTATTTCCCGCAGTTATCCACGGGGACGGGAACGGTGATGAATTTTGTCACCGTGTCATTCTCTAGTTTAAATGCTGACATACTTCATGAACCTGTAATCTCATTCAGCATGGCATATTTTATTATCTTATTAGTATGCATTATTCAAGGCATATTCTTTTTCTGTTGTAGATTACCTGGTCTTACAGAATGTTCTTTTGATGACCAAAAAGCTTGCACAAAACAGGCAAGCCTGGTGGCTGACAAGTGTACATCGAGTTATGTCAGGCAAAAAATAAGTAGTGTATCATCAGAACTGACATTTCGTACAAGTAAGCAAGTCATAAGAGTTTATATTTTTGTAAGACAAATCACATAAACTTTTTAATTAAGAAATTTTCTGTTTTGCATATGTGGAAGGATCAATAAAAAGTTGTATGTGAAAACTTTCTAATTTATACAAATATAGAAAGTATTGTGAAAGTTATCAGATCAGTGAAGAAACAATATAGTTACATTGGATTTCAACAGACCAAAGTAATCTAGGTTTCAGGCTGCCTACACATGCAGTTACAGCTCAGTAAATAAAAGAGGTGATTAGATTTACAGTAATGTCTCTGTTGAGTTGTTCTTGAGTGGTTGATCATCCTAATTTAACATTTTTAAACCTCTTCCTCATCATCCCTCCAGACTAGTCCAGAACCCACACATTTAGACTGGTCTGAAGGGACTTGAGGGGAAAAAAAATTAGCAGGTAAGATGTAATTTCTCTTGACTATTGAGTCATTATGGGTGTGAGCTTCCTTTAGAAAGTACAGTATTCAACTACTGAGCTGCTGTTCTGTTTTCCTCTGTAATTATTTTTGGTATGTCTCTGAAGATTTATGCATGACCGTAATTTTTGGTTTGTCTCACCAGTGTAACATCCTTCATATTGGCTCATAAGTACAATGTTTATAGAGAGGCTTGAGTATGAGCTTTTTATTTTTCCTGTCCTTCCTATGAGGCTATCTGTAGGATCGTGTGACATTTGCTGGTAACCAGGAGTGTTTTGTTTTTGGGGTGGTTTTTTTTTGCATTTGGCAATTTAGTTTTAATAAAATATCTCTTTTGCTTAGATCATGTTTTCACTGATAGGATTGTCAAGCAACAGGCTTTCTATTCAATATTTGAAGGCATTGGCTCTCCAGAACAAATGAAAAAGCTGCAGAATAGAGGAGGTAGAAAAGCAGCAAAGCAACAGAAAATGGAAAAAAATGAAGATCTACAAACATGTATTGGAAAAAGACCATGCAAACCTTTAACAATAAGAAACACTGAAAACCAGAAATTAAACAGTAGCAAAGTAACAAGTTTGTCCATAGAAACTGAGTCACCATCTACATCTGTTTACCAGGCTGGAACTATTGAAAAGTCTGTGCAAAATTCAAAAAAGTTAATATTGGACAAAAATGTTATTCACAAATATTGTGATGGTGAAGGCACACCCTGTAGAACTGGAGCCATTACTAATCATCAGAAATCTCAAAAGAATGAAACAATGAAAGAAGCACCACCCTGCAGAGTGGCATCTGAATTTCTATTGACTGGCCCTGAAACCAAAAAACTGGTAAAACTTTACTCTTTCTTTTAAATTTCAATAGTTTTAATTCCCTTATAATTAATCATTATACAGTTAATGCAGAGTGTTAAGTGCCGCTGAGTCAGGGTCAAATTATAACGACCCTCTGGAAAGTTGCCCTGCACTGTGTTTGATTTTTAGTCAGGTGGCTGATCATAGATGGAGTGGAATCAATAGCTGATGTTATTGCATTGGTCAAACATATTGCTGATTTTCATTTTTTCCATTGACTTTCAACTAGAGAATGACACAGACACATTTTTCCCCGTCCCTGCGGGAACTCATTTTCCCGTCCCGGCAAGTTCTTTTTCTGTCCTTGCCCCATTCCTGCAAGCTCTGTCCTCATCTGCACAAGCCTTAAACACTTTAAAATTATAAGAGTTTGAGGCTTGTGTGGTTAAGGCAGAGCTTACAGGAATAGGACAGGGACAGTGACAAAACCCGCGGGAACGGGAAAATTGAGTTCCTGTGGGGACAGGGAAAAATTTGTCCCCACGTCATTCTCTAGCCTGTGGTGATGCATCTTCTAGGAGCAATGACATTCAGTGAATTCATACTAATATGATGTTTCGCAGAAGACTGTATGGTATTTTTCTACATGGACAAGTAGGATTTGAACAGCCACACAAATGGGTGATGCTGCTAAGACAGAGTATTCCTTACAGTACTGTCCCTCCTCAGTCTCTATTTAACCAGAAGTGTGATCAGTTGGGTTCATCCTCCTCCTTTTATTTCAAAGTTTCATTTTATCAAAATTGAGTTCAATCTAGTAAAATAGTCCTCGGGATGCCATATCATTCAGGTTTAAATGCTGCCCAAACTGCCATAAAAAGATGGGACACTCACATACCAGGGTACAAACTATATCACTGTGATAGAGTAGATCAAATTGGTGGAGGAGTAGCACTATATGTTAAAGAGGGCCTTGATCAAATGGACTGAAAATTCTACAGGAGGAGAAACACACCTTGGAATTCTTTTGGGTAGAATTTCCATGTGTAAAGGAGAAAAGAATAATGATAGGAGTGTACTGCTGTCCACCTGAACAGGATGAACAGACAGATGCTAAACTAAACTAAAACTTAACTTTATATACCAGGTCATCAACCTAAGGAAGCTCGACTCGGTTTACAACAATTAAAGAGTCAGTGTCGAGGAACCCCCGGGAATCGCCGAAGGCGGCAAATGTAAAAGGGCCAAGAAGGAGTGCGGCGCACACCAGGAAGATAGCCAACCCCCAGGGGCATACCTATAATGTCCGGTCCAACCCTCGTGAATAAAACGAAACAGAGCCGCTACATTGTAATGTCTAACATCCGGAAGATTCAAGCCCCCCTGCGATCTGTCAATCATCAATTTAGCATAGCTAATACGAGCCCTCTTGCGTCTCCAAATGAAAGTAAAAATAGTGGAGCGAAAAGCCCGCACGTCTCGGGCGGAAAGCCACACAGGGAGAGTCTGTAAGGGATACAAGATCTTTGGCAGGAGAACCATTTTAGTGAGAGCAACTCTAACCCATAAGCCCAACGGTAACTCCCGCCAGCGGTCACACTGAGCCGCGATTTGCTCACGGGGGCGACGAACATTATACTGGTACAAGAGGGATAAGTCCGGGGTCAAGTACACTCCGAAATACCGCAACGGCCCATCAATAGGTGGTATAGACAGAGCGGAGTGCCATGCCTCCTTATGAGTAGAATCCAGAGGCAACAGCTCGGACTTGGCACAATTAACCCGCAGACCTGAGAAATTATCAAAGGTACCAACCACCCCGAGCGCTCGCTCCAAATCGACCAGGGGATTATCAAGATAGAGTAGGATGTCATCTGCAAAGAGATTTATCCGACACTCCCTGTCTCCAGTTTGTATTCCCCGAATGGAAGGATCAGTGCGCAACCGTACCGCTAAAGGTTCGAGAGCTAGCACAAAAAGTAGAGGGGAAAGAGGACATCCCTCCCGGGTACCTCTACCCAAAGGAAAAGGAGCAGTGAGACCCCCATTCACCAGCAAGCGTGCCTGCGGGTTAAGATATAAACTACGAATCCATTCAGAAAAGCGGCCGACCAATCCATATTGCCGTAGAACCCAGAATAAATAGTGCCAGGAAATGCTGTCGAAGGCCTTTTCCATATCTAATCCAACTATAGCCGATTTACTTCCCGTTCCCCGTCTCGAGTGTAGTGCCATCAAAGCCCGAAAAAGATTCATGGAAGCATACCTGCCCGGAATAAAGCCTACCTGGTCTTCATGAATTAAGAGAGGGAGGCAGGCCAATATCGCAGCCAGCAATTTAACATCCTGATTAAGGAGAGAGATCGGGCGATAAGATCCCACCTGGGCCGGATCCTTCCCCGGTTTAGGGAGCAAGACCACATGGGTCATGTTTCTCTGGCCCAAGCCCTGTCCGGAATGCAGCACATTATAAGCAGCCCCCAACGCCGAAGGAATCAAGTCTGCCACTATTCTATAGTATTCGGGCCCAAACCCATCAGGTCCCGGCGCTTTCATAAGTTTCAAAGCTTTGATACCCGTTTGAATTTCCTCCACCGTAACCGGCGCATTTAGAAGAGCAAGTTGGGCAGCGGTCATTTGAGGCAAAGCTAAATCCCGGAAAAACTCCGTTCGATCATGGTCGGAAGACTCGCGATGGGAATAAAGAGTCTCATAGAATTTCACAAATTGGGACTCAATGTCCTCTGCCCCAGTATAAAGACGACCCCCCCCATCTTTAATAGACAGAATGACTTGTTGTTTTCGAGGAGGACGCACGAGGTTGGCCATAAGCCGCCCGGCCTTTCCCCCCAGCGATGCAAACGATAGCGTTGGAAATAAATATCCCTATTGGCCTGCTGCGTCAAAAGAACCTCCAACTGGGAACGGACCTCCCCCAGCCGACGCCGATCGTCCTCTGAAAGCGTAGCGACATGTCGCCGTCTCAGGGTTTGCAACTCCCCAGAGAGCTGTAGAAACTCGGCATCCTGCCACCGCCGTGCCCGAGACACGTAAGCAATAATGTATCCCCGAAGTACAGCCTTAGATGCTTCCCAAAACATCACCGGGTCAACTTCAGGGGTAGCATTATGACGACAATATTCCTGCCAGTGTTCCCTGAGGTACCTGTGAAACTCCAGATCCTTATACAAATGGCTCGGGAATCACCACCCCTGCCGCGAAGTGTCATTCGTAAGCCGAACTGACAGTATCATCGGGGGAATGATCAGATAAGGGAACCTCCTCGATAGAAACATGCTCAACCCGCGGGAGCAGCGAGGGCAGCGCCAGGAAATAATCCAGACGGGCATAAACATCATGAGGGTGGGAGTAGAAAGTGTAAGTATGCTCAGTAGGATGCAAAGTCCGCCACAAATCCAACAAATGCAACTGATCCATCAAAAAATTGACCCCCTTGGCTCCATGGTCCCCCGGGCACACCCTCGCCGGCTTACAGTCCATCAAGGGGTCAGCCAAGATGTTAAAATCACCCCCCCAGTAGGAGTTGATAGTCAGGGTACTGAGCTACCTTGGCCAAGAACCCAGAGAAGAATCAGTGATTATAGACATTAGGGGCATAGAGGTTACAAAACAGTCATTTCTGACCCCAAAGTTCCCCCAACACTAGCACATATCTGCCCTCTTTATCAGAGAAAGTTTTATGGATGTGAATGGGCAGTTATTTATGCAACAAGATCGCTACCCCCTCTGTCTGGAGTTAAAGGAGGAGGAACACACCTCTCCCACCCATTCTCTACGCAACTTGGCATGCTCAGCACCAGAGAGGTGAGTTTCCTGCAAATATGCAATATCAATGTGATTTCTCTTGAACCAATTTAATAATTTCTTTCTCATCACGGGGGAGTGAATACCATCTACATTATAAGTAGAAAAACGGAGGTTAACCAGTATCAAACGAAGTACGAGAGGATGAGACAGGAAACATGGAAAAAAGTGAGAAGCGGGGGCCCTCCCAGCTAAGACCCCCCTTTGCCCCAAACAGGGCCCGTGCAAGATAATAGCAGCCCCCAGAGTCCTCCAGCCCCACCCGTAAAAAGTGGGCTGCAAGAAAAAAGAAAAAGTAGCAGATCCACCACACAGCTTCCCCACCCACCCCCCAAAACACAACCAGACACCCCACCAATCATCCCACTCACACCCTCCATACACCCCCCCCAAACACACAACCCCATCCCCCCACCCAAGCCCAGAGAATACTCCCCCAGGACACCTCCCAAACTCCCACCAAACCCCAAAAAACCAGCATAAGAAAACATAATCCCATAAGGGAAATCAGAACTAAGAGGTCACGGATCTGGGCTATCTGTGATCCGATACATGTTGTACAAAGCAGACTCCCGTACACTATACCACGCTACCACAGGGTGAATGAAAAAGAAAGGTGCATATAAAACAATAGAAAATCCCCCTCTACAACATGCAGTCTCCAGGCTAGAACATGGCCAGGCGAGGGCTGAAAGAATCCATTTCCACAGCAGGGCTACCTCGCACAGCCACCCCCCCTCCACGGTACAAGCGAGGACCAGCACCAGTGGGGTCACCAGAAACCCATCCGCATGTACCAGGAAAATCCATGACACTGGAGCCATGAGAGGAATCAGGTCCAGTCAGCATCATGCTGCAGAAACAGCCCTCCAAAAGGAAGCGCAGAAGTTCAACTAGGGCAACAAGACACACTCCTCCAGCTCCAAGTAGCAAGCCACCGTTGATCTCAGGAGGCCGAGGCGCCATTACCCTCCCCAGATGGACAGGCAGCATTGATAGTGTCCAAGTAGCGCTGTGCCTCCCCCTTGTTCAGAAGAGTGTGTATCTTGCTGTCTCTCCAGATCCGCAGACTTGCAGGGTACACCAGAGCAAAGCAGACCCCCTTACAATGCAAGGAGGTGCAGATGGGCGCCATTTCCCTCCGCTGAGAAGAAACACGTGCAGAGTAATCATTGAAGAGGAGCAGCCGCTGCCCCTCATACAGCACATTGCTGGCCAAGCGATAAGCTTTTAAGATTTTTTCCTTCTCCCTCCAATTCACATACCGGTGCAATAGCCGCTCTGGACAGAGTAGAAGGCCCCGAGGCGGGTCCCAGCTGATGTGCCCTTTCACATACAAAGGCGGCCGCCGAGGTCTCCAAGCCAAGGTGTTCCGGCAGCCATGACTGAAAGAAGTGGTAAAGATCATCTGCAGTCTTCATCTCAGGGAGCCCCACAACCCTCAGGTTATTACGCCGTTGGCGGTTCTCTGCGTCATCCAGCTTTTCCTGGAGGGCAGCCACCTGAGCATGTAGGCCATCTACTCTCCGCTGTTCCTGAAGGGCCTCATCCTCCCTGGTGGAGACACGTTGTTCCACCTCCGCCAGCCGCTGTGCCTGAGCCTCAAATTTCTCATGGATACTGTCCACCGCCGACTGCAATTTATTGAGGCGGTCCTCGAGGGCTGTTGTGACCAGTCGGGAGATCTCCTGGGCCCACTCACCCAACTCCGGCGATGCAGGGAGAGGAGCCGACGCCATTTTGGACTCCGGTGTGCAGGATTTTCCCTTCAGAGATTTTGCCACTTTAACGGGCATACCGGGTACTCAGCCGGCTCCTCAACCCCCGCCGAGTCTCCCAGCGGATGTTGGACCGCACAGCCGGCACAAAAGGATCCCACGGAAAGGCAAAGTATGGCTTAATGACCGATATTAAGGGGATCAGATCGCGGAGCCCAACAGCGCACGTCTGTTCACCTCGCGCGCATCACGTGACCCCATAATGTTCTATTTGTATGCATGCAAATTGCGCTCCCCAAGTTTCTCCCACCTTAGCCATTAATTCAGTACGATTCAATAGTTCCCCCTCATTTCCCAGTATGTGTTCCAATCTTAAAATTCCTCTTGCACCCCATAATCTATACTCCCTAGAATCTCTACCCGGAAGAAAAGCCGGATTACCCTGCAAAGGCAAGAGATCAGTAACCATTGGATTTCCTCCCAATAATTGCACAAACCAACGCCATACCATCTGTAAAGTATTAAATACAACACTTGAACGAATAAAAGATGGTAACGCATTTCGCGCACTATGTAATAACGCAAATATATCATAAGGAGCTAAAAACTCCTGTTCCATCTGAAGTGGAGTATAAATGCTTGTCATATTTACCCAATCACCCAAATGACGAAGTAAACATGTATAATTATAAATCTGCATATCCGGCAAGCCCAACCCCCCTCTATTCCAATTACCTAGCAAATATGTCTTCTTTAATTTAGGTTTCTTAGCAGCCCAACAGAAATGAGTAATTTTTTTATAAAAGATCTTTAAATCCCTCTTGAATAAACATAATGGCAAAGTTTGTAATATATACAACTATTTAGGAAAGATAAATAACTTAACCAAGCAGATGCGACCCCTGCCAGGTATCTAACAAAATCTCCATATTCTGTTGAAGCCTATCCACATTAAGACGATATAATTGAGAAGTCGACATAGACATTACTGTCCCCAAATAAATAAATTGCCCTTGTACCCAAGTCAATGGAAATTCCAACCCCCATAAAGCCTTTACTGCAACAGAGGACGCAAGTGCCTCAGATTTACCAAAATTTATATGGAAACCTGCATAATCACATATTCTTTAATCAATTCCAATAAAGACGATAAAGAAGACAAAGGGTCTGTGAGGTGTACTAAAATATCATCTGCAAAAGCCGAAAGTTTAAAAGTTGTGTTTCCAATATCAATTCCTCATATAGATGACATTGCATATATATATCCCTAATAAGGGGGTCCAAAGTAAGCACAAATAATAGCGGAGATAACGGACATCCCTGTCTCACTCCCCTATAGATAGAAAACTTTTCAGTTTCAAAATCTTTTAACACCAATTTAGCTTGTGGATGTACATACAAAGCACGGACCGCAGATACAAAAAAACCATCAAAACCATACACTTTCAATGTATCATATAGGAAATCCCATCGTACCCTGTCAAATGCCTTTTCAGCATCAAAACTGACCAGCACCAAAGATAAATTATACATCGCCCTCTGTTCCAAAGATATCAATAATTTTCTCATATTTTTAGCAATTCTTCTTCCCTTCACAAACCCCACTTGGGCATCATGAATGAGGGAGGGCAAAACAGAAGCCATCCTGACATAGAAAGATGGGAATAGATCCAAGATGGCCACGGTGGTGGAGCACTGAGCAACCGCCCGCAAATCTTTACCTTTGAGAAGTTTTTCTTCGGGCGTTTTAGCGCTGTGGAACTTTTGCCATGCCAAAAAGGAGGGGAAAGGGAGCTTCTTCGGCCTCGCGGAGTCCCGGATTAGCCTCCTCTGGCAATATTGAAGATTTGCTGCGACGGATGCAGGGCGTCATTGGAGCGTCGGTGTCGCCCCCGGCTGAGACGCTTCCTAGCAACGGACTCAAGGCGTCTCTTCGGGCTCATGAGATCTCGTTGAGCCCCGACGCGAGAATCCCTCCTCCCAACCCTCGAGCCGCCAGTTCCCCGGGAGTGGGGAGACAGCCGGAAGTCAGCGTGAGCTCCCTCCCAGAGGCTGCAGGGAACGGCGAGATGAACATCGACTCAGGCTCACATGGATTGCAGCGGAGCCTGAGTGTGTATGAGGATGTGACAACGCTGGGGTTAACCCCGATACAGGAGGAACGGAGAGGAGAGGTTCCTGTAGCTGGTGAGCCTAATCTACCACTATTAAACTTGCAAACTTTTAATCTTGTAAAGCCCCAAGAAGTCACACTGGAGGCTTTGTGGGATTTGATTGCCAATTTGACTAGAACAGTAAATAGTAATCATCTTCAAATAGAGGGGAAAATAAAAATTCAAGAGAAAGAAGTTCTGCAGATAAAACAAGACTTGGGAGAATTGAAACTAGATATCCAGTGTATTAAAGATCAACTTAAATCTTCCAAGCTGCTTCAGGACACTTTAATTAAGGACAACATAAATTTAAGAAGGAAGATAGAGACATTTGAAAATTTCTCTAGGAATAATAATTTAAGATTGATTAACTTTCCACGAATTTCAACAGTGACTCCAAGAGAAATGTTAAAAAGGTATTTGTTGGAGATATTGGAAGTACCGGAAGATTCATTACCTCCTTTCACCCAGGTCTATTATTTGCCTAATAAAAATCAGGATCTTCAAGAAAAAACTCAGGGACCAATTGATGTCTCTGCTTTACTTGAACTATCTGATAAAGAAATTGCAATACCTGCTACATTGATTGTGACCCTGGCTATTACGCTAGATAAGAATTGGCTTTTGAGACTATTCTTCAAAAATAAGGAAAAAAAGTTTCTTGATCTTAAGATACAGATGTTCCCAGATTTGGCAAGAGATACACAAAGACGTAGAAAGGAGTTTCTACTATTAAAACCTGGAGTTTTGGCTCTTGGGGGAACTTTCTATCTTCGCCATCCTTGCAAGTGCATAGTTCAATATAATTCTCAGAAATATGTTTTCTTTGAACCAAACCAGTTGACGGCCCTTCTCTCCTTGTCCCGCCTGGAAAAGGGGAAAGAATGAGGGCTTCAAGATATAAGGCGCCTGAATTTCAGTTAACCACGTACCACTTATCTTTAATAATAGTTCTATGTTTAATTCCGTTTAATTTACATCATGGATCATAATTGTGGACTTGAGAGATTATACAAAAACTTGATTTCTATGTAAAATTATGAGGTTTCATTTGTTCTTTTGATGTAATCACTTTCTGTACAAGATTTATCTTGATTTGTTAATTTGAAATTTATAAATAAATAATAATAATAAAAAAAAACAGAAGCCATCCTATTTGCCATAATCTTCGCTAACAATTTAGCCTCCGTATTTAATAAAGAAATAGGCCAATATGATCCCGCCTTTTCAGGGTCTTTATTCGGCTTAGGCAATACCAAAATTCGTGCTGTATTCATACCATCAGACATACCATCAGACCAACCATGATGTTAAACATCCTTGCAAGAAGATTGATAATCTCTTCTTTTAGGAGTTTATAAAACTCTATTCGCATACCATCCTCACCTGGCGCCTTCAGCAGAGGACTACTCCCAATTGCCCACTACACTTCTTCTGGAGTAATTGGCTCATTCAGACGCTTCCTATCACTTTCAGAAATACATGGCAATTTTATCTCATCTAAATATGAATTTGTTAATAAACCCCTTTCTGATGGAGGGCCATAAAGAGACTTGTAATAACGAAAAAAATATCTCCTATTTCTGGATCAGTTATAACTCGTTTCCCTTGTTCATTTATTAAAGCTCTAATCCTATTGGGACCCAATCTAGATGAAACCAAACGGGTTAATAGCTTTCCCCCTTTATTTCCTTGTTTATACAGTTGATATTTATAATAAGCTATAGATTTATGTGCTCGCAGATGTAGAAGGGAATTTAGAGTTATTTGGTATTCCATCAACTCTTGTCTAAGCGTTGAGTCATCCGAGTGCCCATATTTCTTCCTAACCTTTACAATATCCCTCTCCAAACGCAAAATTTCCCTATCCCGAGCTTTTTTAACATGACAACTATAACTTATTGTATCTCCTCTCAACACCGCCTTTGCAGCTTCCCAAAATAAGATAGGATCCTAATCGGCGTCATGTTGGCCACCCTCCATTCTTCCGGTACAATGCTGGATTGTAGAGAAAAATTGCTAACAATAGCTCTGCAAGTTAATTTTTCAATTCTATCAGCATTCTGGGATGTATACCATCTGGTCCAGGCAATACTGTTCAATTTGTCAGGTTGCCCCATTATATCTTCCAGGTTTAGAGAGATTTGTATCAGTTTTCTCATCAGCATTAAATACTATTTCTCCGGAGACAAGCAGGGGATATGTAGGCACACTTGTTGGTGAAGTCTCTGACTAAGCCTGTGTGTTGGTGCCTTCCCCTAGCTATAGCAAGCTTTAAACTTACTGAACATATGCAGGATGCCCTAGCCCTCACTCCTGTTCAGTCACAGCTCTCCCCTTTTCTTTCCTCACATAAGGAAAAACTAAACAACTTTTTTTTTTTTTAATTTACTAGAACAGAAAGCCCATGACTTTCTGGCCCAAAGAAGAAATAAAATAAAACATAGGTAACTTTTTAGAGCGGCACTCTGTTCTTTAAAAACAAACAAACCCCAGAACAAACAACAAGATATAATGGGAAGCTTTTAATTAGCAACCGCAAAGAGACTAGATCAACTTCTTCACACGGTGCTGATGTATTTTATAGAGTGGCAAATCTGGCACTTTCAAAACTTTTTATCTCGCATACATCAGTCTTTAGGATCGCAAAGATTTCTTCTGGCTGATAAAATGGAAACCGGCACTCCTCCTATGATGCTTCGTGCTGGAACAGTGAAAAAAATCAGCGCAGCTGCATAATTTGTCTTTGGCTCCCTCCTCTCAGGGCCTGCTTCGGTACTGGCAGGGGAAGGAAGCGCTGTATTGCCAAAGCTGACTGAAAATAAAAGCTCAATAATGGTGACATCTCACAAAAAGAAGCTCCCGGTTCTACATACACATGACACACCCCCTCTCCACCGGTGACAGCTTCAACAGCACGTCATTTATTGAAGGATTCAGGGACTGTTCCATTATTGGTGAGTATTTCTGAGAGAGCTCCCACAGGCCCCGTTTCGGTATCGCGGTCCTCTCCCCTCATCACATTACAAGTTATTCCTTCGACGACCAGAGCTGCAGCAAAACAGGCAAAAACACAAATGAGTTACCTCTCCATCAGCACTGGATCCTGAACAGGTACCATCTAAGCGTATTTCCTTTCCTGCCTTATTCCCAAAGCCTACTTTTCTAACTCTTGAGTCTATCTGGTCACTATCAAATTTTTTCAGCCTTCTGACACTGTTCTACTCTAGAGCCCCAGCAATGTCGTAGTTGCATGGAACAACTTCCCACAGACAACTTTGTAGATATTCCACATGAGGTAGCTTGGGGTCCTTGTACCCTTATGTGCTCCTCTCCAGCTCAAGGGCCTTCATCTCCCAGGGGAGTAGTCATACCAGGAGGAGGTCATTACCTCAGACCTAGACCAACATACACTGCCTAATCTACAGCCAGCTATAACAGAGGAGCACTCCTATCCAAAATTTTTTACAAAAGGCTCCTCTTTTAAGTCTCAGTCAAGCTGCAACACCCACAGGTAATAAGGATTTTTAATCTATCCTTCAAGCCTGTAAGACTCCAGTGAGAGAAATTATTTCTTTACCAGTGCATCAAATTCTGCAAGATCTACAACTGGATAATTGGCAGAAGCCCCTTTCAGTCTCCAAAGCTTCTAAGCGTCTTGAGCTAAAATACAAGGTTCAAAAAGCACCTGGTCATGACCTTCTGCAACTTCCCCACCATTCTATGGTCTCCGAGTCTGCCACCAAGAAATCCAAGGCATCAAAAACTCCTACTAATGCGCCTCCAGGAAAGGACTGTCATCTTTTAGATTCTACTGGCTGTAAGGTCTACCAGGGTTCTATCATCAAAGATCATGGTGCATCAGCTTCAAATCTTGCATTTTCAAAATTCCATTTTACAGCAACTTGATACAGCTTCGCCTGAAGCTATTCCCAATCTACATGTGGCTCTAAATGAATCCACTTATCACTTAATTAAAACCAATTATGATGCTTATGACATGACTTGGATGGCACGGTATGGCTAAGGGTGTCAGACCTCAGAGAAGATTTTCATGATAGACTGGTACATACTCCCTGCTTAGGGGACTGCCTCTTTGGACAAAAAGTACAGGAGTTGAGACAGGTTATAGGAATAGTCAGGGACCATTGCACAGGTGATGGGCCTGGAGGGCCGCCGCGGGAGCGGACCGCTGGGCGGGATGGACCTCTGGTCTGATCCAGCGGAGGCAAATTCTTATGTTTTTAAGGAAGATTCTTCAGCCAGTCGTGAGCTTTCAGCTCACCCTTCTGATCGATCTCAACAGTTTAATCATCCTGCCTCTACTTTTGCATTTCGTAGAGCGTATCAGCAACAGTTTTTTTCAACAATACTATCCATGAAGACATTTTGCTCCTTACAACAGAACCAACTTGCAGCAGTCACAGCCTATTCCGTGTGTGCCAAGATAACGTCCTAAAGACTATAAACAACTTTCTGCTTCTCAACTACATGCACTCAAACCTACATCGACATCATAACACACAATCAGTCAGATTGCTCATTGGTAGCACCACAAGTTAAATCCTAGTTTTTGACCATTTGCCAGTGGGAGGGTGGCTAATTCCTTTCACCTCAGCTTGGGAGCAAATCACAACAGATCAATGGGTCCTCAACATCGTGTCTCAGGGATATCCCCTCTCTTACTTTCTCAGAACCTGCCTCCAACAATGGTTCCTCCTCAGCATGCATCTCAACTTGTAGTAGAGTTATCACTTCTGCAGAATAATGCTATAGAAGAGGTACCACTTCTGTCATTATTTTTTTAAAACTGTAACCACTTTAGAAAACAGATGTGGAAAGATTTAAACATTGATTTGAAACTGGTTTATAAAGTAGATCTATTTATATACCTTACTTATTGGACCAATTAAAAATGTTATATATGAAAATGTATCCTACATTGATTGAATTAGCTTTTAAAGTCAGTGAAACTTGTATTATTGCAGAAAGCGTCATTTAAAGAAAAAGAACATATTGATGCAGGAGAAACAATGATAAACAAAATTGGTAAAAAGTATATAGGAAAGGATGCTGTTAAATATGAAGGACAGTCCAGAGATTCTCTGTCTATGGACAGGTATGGTATCAGTGCATTTCTTGTCTTACTTGCCCCAGTGGGATTGCTTCAAATAATATCTGTTGCATATCAAGTGTTAAGACAAGCATTAGCAGTTATTGTGAGAGACTGGCAGAAAGTTTTTTCCTATTATAATATGCATAGAACTAACCTATTTGAAGATGATAACAGTTAAAATAAAACTATATTGACTTGTCCCACTTTTGATTCATCATTTTCTAGTTGAAAAAAGAAAAACATCCAATATGTGTCCAGTTGAAAGAATCAAATTGACCTATTTATTTTTCTATCAGGGTTGGTGTAAACCAGTAAGTGCAATATGCATGGAGGCAACAAAAGTTGTGGTGACTGCTCTCTGCCGTAAGGAGCAGTAGGAGGGATATCAGTTTACAGGACTTAGGCCAATTCCCCCATCTTTCTGCTGCTGTCATGCTTTGAGGCCAATGGCAACAATTGTACCAGTGATAAGTGCTAGGGAGTCTTAAAGTCTGTATGCTCAAGAAGGCCTTGCTAGTTTTCACCCCTTTAACACTTTACATATGATTCAGAGGGGGCAAGACCAGCAGAGCTTTTACAAGCACACTGGTTTGAAGGTGCTTTAGCATTGATTCTTCATTCATTGCTACCACTTATCCAGAAACACTGAAGCAGAAGGAAAAGAGGTAACTAATTTTGAGAGGAAATGCTGGACTGGAAAGGGGATGGGGGAAGAGGGGACAGGTGGGTGGGAGGGAAGGGAAGAGAGGACCATGCTGAATCTTGAGGTGGGGGTGGGGAGAGAAGGGATAGAGAGAAATTCTGTTGCTGGACGGGTAGTAGGGAGGAAAAGGTAGGGACAATGCTGGGCTTGGTGGGAGAGATGTTTTTGCTGGATAGATACCGTATTTTCACGCATATAACGCGTGCGTTATACGCGTTTTTACCTACTGCGCATACCTCTCGCGCGTTATACGCGTGAGCGCGGTATACAAAATTTTTTTTACATAGTTCCCACCCCGCCCGACGCCCGATTCACCCCCCCCAGCAGGACTGCTCGCACCCCCACCCCGAACGACCGCTCGCACGCGCTCCCACCCGCACCCACGATCGGAGCAAGAGGGAGCCCAAGCCCTCTTGCCCGGCCGACTCCCCAACTCCCCGACAATATCGGGCCAGGAGGGAGCCCAAACCCTCCTGGCCACGGCGACCCCCTACCCCCACCCCGCACTACATTACGGGCAGGAGGGATCCCAGGCCCTCCTGCCCTCGACGCAAACCCCCCTTCCCTCCAACGACCGCCCCCCCAAGAACCTCTGACCGCCCCCCCAGCCGACCCGCGACCCCCCTGGCCGACCCCCACGACACCCCCACCCCCCTTCCCCGTACCTTTGGTAGTTGGCCGGACAGATAGGAGCCAAACCCGCCTGTCCGGCAGACAGCCAACGACGGAATGAGGCCGGATTGGCCCATCCGTCCCAAAGCTCCGCCTACTGGTGGGGCCTAAGGCGCGTGGGCCAATCAGAATAGGCCCTGGAGCCTTAGGTCCCACCTGGGGGCGCGGCCTGAGGCACATGGTGGGACCTAAGGCTCCAGGGCCTATTCTGATTGGCCCACGCGCCTTAGGCCCCACCAGTAGGCGGAGCTTTGGGACGGATGGGCCAATCCGGCCTCATTCCGTCGTTGGCTGCCTGCCGGACAGGCGGGTTTGGCTCCCGTCTGTCCCAACTACACAAAGGTACGGGGAAGGCGGGTGGGGGTGTCGTGGGGATCGGCCAGGGGGGTCGCGGGTCGGCTGGGGGGGCGGTCGGAGGTTCTTGGGGGGGGCGGTCATTGGAGGGAGGGGGGTTTGCGTCGAGGGCAGGAAGGCCTGGGATCCCTCCTGCCCGTAATGTAGTGTGGGGTGGGGGTAGGGGGTCGCCGTGGCCAGGAGGGTTTGGGCTCCCTTCTGGCCCGATATTGTCGGGGAGTCGGCGGTCCTTCGGGGTGGGGGTGCGAGTG
This sequence comes from Geotrypetes seraphini, assembly GCF_902459505.1. Lineage (NCBI taxonomy): Eukaryota > Metazoa > Chordata > Amphibia > Gymnophiona > Dermophiidae > Geotrypetes > Geotrypetes seraphini. The sequence goes on from NC_047094.1 coordinate 97,670,838, forward strand.
GTCCTGCCGGGGGGGGGGGATGTATCGGACGTCGGGGGGGGCATCAGGCTTTCAGGATGGGGACAGACCTTCAAGGGGGACAGGCAGACCTTCAAGGGGGGACAGGACTTCAAGGGGGACAGGCAGACCGAAGGGAGTGAAAAAGCTATAAAATAAACCCACTAGCGTGTCAATGTGTTGAGAGGAAGAGGTGGTCTGGGAAATTCTGCTGAGAAAACTCCGGGTCCATTTCCACCCCCCAGTTACCCTAGTCCACTCCACTCAACTGGTTCACATACTGAGTGGGTCTTTGGGTGTTGTTCCTGGGATCTCTTTCAGTGGTTTGTCAGTATCTCCTTGTGGTCCAAGGAAGGAAACTTTGTTAACCTTAGCATTGACCTTCAGAATATATTTGTAACAGCGCTGCTTGTGTGGCATTACCGTAGGCTATGTAGTGATGGAAAGAAAAAAACAGACCTTTGCACATTTTTGCACTAGGTATATGGTATAGGTATATAGGTATAAGTATTCCTGCACAGCTAAGTCCTTGTGAAGTTACGGTACCTTGTTCTTTCTGTATTTGACATCTAGCAAGGTCTCTGTTTGGAAGGAATGATTTAAGTTATGGTAAAAGCAGATAGCGTTGCTGGTTTTAAAAAGGTTTGGACAAATTCCTGGAGGAAAAGTCCATAGTCTGTTATTAAGACATGGGGGAAGCGTCTGCTTGCCCTGGATCGGTAGCATGGAATGTTGTTATTCTTTGGGTTTTGACCAGGTATTTAGTGACCTGGATTGGCTACCATGAGAATGGGCTACAGGGCATGATGGACCATTGGACTGACCCAGTTAGGCTATTCTTATGTTCTCATCTGTAGGGGCCTTTGTTTTCACTTCTTATTTTAATGTATTTTTTCTGGAAACTTATCAGTGTTTTTTATAATGGGAACAAAAATGGAAGAGAATTACCGTAATGTGTGTGGAATGGGGGGGGGGGTTGTTTAACTACCATAATTTCTTCAGCTAAATACCGGTAATTCAATCCACCTCAACCAGACATAGGAGAACTCACGCACCATTGACACACCCTCCAACCAAACACGTGAAAAGAAAAAAAACTGTTCATTCTTATAAACAACCTTATAACTTTTAATCTAGAGTTAGTGAGTATGAATTCAGCAACAAGAACAGAAACATGTTAATTCTTATAAACTATAACATTAACCGGTAGATCAAACGAAGTATGGAGGACAAAATAATCTAAATACAGTTACCATAATTACGGTAAAGTTGTAAATAAACAAAGTTTACAGGTTTATTCAGTCATCATCATCACAGTCATCTGAATCCTTGAATCCATCAAAATCCGAATTGTCATCATCGTCATTAAATAAACTGAGCACGGCCTGCAGACGATCCTCGTTTATTTCCGAAGTGATATCGTCATCATCGTCATCATCATCATCATCATCGCTGATATCCATGTTGTTGCCTCCTTCCGCTGCACTGGTAGTACCCGTAGTGTCATTGGTTTCATAAACAATGCCCGCTTTTCTAAATCCGTTTCGAATGGTATCTGGTGTTATTTTGTCCCATGCTGAAGCCACCCACTTGCAGACTTCTGTGAAAGTTGCCCGCTTCTGCCGCCCCGCGGGTGTGTACTCGTGCGTGCCGCTCTGCATCCACTCCTCCCACTCCTTTCTAATAAAAGTCTTGAATGGATGATTCACTGCGATGTCAAGTGGTTGCAGCTTACACGTCAGGCCTCCAGGTATCACAGCGATGTGGGCACGAGTAGAATTAATGTAGGCCTGAACATTTTTTTCTTTGTGGGCAGCCATGGCATCCAAAATTAACAAGGATTTTTTTGCAAAGAATCCACCCGGTCTTGCCCTAAAGCATTTATCTACCCACAATCTCATTCCGTCGCAGTCCATCCATCCCTTCTTGTTGCAGTGCACAACCACACTGGTGGGCAGCTTTTCACGGGGCATAGTGACCCTTTTGAAAATGAGCATGGGCTTTAACTTAACCCCGCTAGCTGAGCAACCAAGAACGACTGTAAAACACGTTCTTTCATGCCCAGTTGTGGTGATGGCAACAGATTTAGTACCTGTGGGGGCTATGGTTCTTGTTGCTGGAATGTCGAATGCCATTGGAATTTCATCCATGTTGATGACGTCCTTTGCAGTGATGCCAAGTTCAGATATTTCTTTGGCGACAAAGTCACGGAAATCAATCAATTTTTGCTGCCAGTCATCTGGAAGTCGCTGGCCAACAGTTGTTCTCAATCTAACTGATAGTCCGTTCCTTTTCATAAATTTTGAGATCCATATGAAGCCAGCTTTGAAGTCGGGTATTCCTCTTCCATTGGCAAGTAGTTTTGCCTTCATCTGAATCGCAACAGTAGAGACTGATTGATTTTGCTCCCTTCTCGCCAGAATCCACTGCTTCAAGTCATCCTCCAGCTGAGGCCATTTTGGTTTGGCCCCACGACGTGCCCGTTTGCGCGGATTGCATTTCTCCAGTTCCTTCTTATCTTTTCTCCATTCACGCACCGATGTTTCTCCAACATCGAACTCTCTCGCTGCGGCCCGGTTGCCTATTTCCTCAGCTTTCGCAAAGACTTGAAGCTTAAAGTCCACTGTATATGACTTTCGTCTTATTCCTGCCATTATGGCGGTACATTTAAATTTAATTGATAAACTCTACTACCGGGTAGATAAATGCAGAATACCAATCTGAAGAGATCAAATTAAAATGTGGGCTCTACATGCAGCATTAATCTTTTATAGGCTTACCCAAAGGCTGAGATGCTGTTGTATAGTCAAAATAGTATTCACTGGGCAAATTACAAGGCCAGATAGAGGGGGGCCACAGCCACGTGGTGAAAAGCACACCACCAGAAAAACAGCCTTGGTGAAAACTAAGCGGCAAGCATGCTCAGACCATTGCGCATGCTTACAGAGCTGGGAGCAGGGCAGGGCGGGCGAAAGGAGAGTTGGGACAGCGCACGGAGAGGCGGGGCAGTGCACGGAAAGTCAGGGCGGGTGAACGGAGAGTCAGGACAGCGCACGGAGAGTCGGGGCAGTGCACAGAAAGTCAGGGCGGGTGAATGGAGAGTCGGGACAGCGCACGGAGAGACGGGGCAGTGCACGGAAAGTCAGGGAGGGTGAACGGAGAGTCGGGACAGCGCACGGAGAGTCGGGGCAGTGCACAGAAAGTCAGGGCGGGTGAACGGAGAGTCGGGACAGCGCACGGAGAGGTGGGGCAGTGCACGGAAAGTCAGGGAGGGTGAACGGAGAGTCGGGACAGCGCACGGAGAGTCGGGGCAGTGCACGGAAAGTCAGGGAGGGTGAACGGAGAGTCGGGACAGCGCACGGAGAGGCGGGGCAGTGCACGGAAAGTCAGGGAGGGTGAACGGATAGTTGGGACAGCGCACGGAGAGTCGGGCAGGGCAAAAGGAGAGTCGGGGTGGCCAGAGGAGAGTCGGGGCGGGCGAAAGGACAGTCGGGCAGCATGCGCGGTATACAAAAGTTTTTGTACATAAAATCGTGGTTTCTGCACGCTATACCCGTGTGCGCGTTTTACACGGGTGCGCGTTATCTGCGTGAAAATACGGTAGATGGGTTGGGAGGTGGAAAGAAGAGAGAAGTGCCAATGCTTAAGAGGAGGGAAGGAAGAGAAAAGACAGATGCTGAATCAGGGGAGAGGGGAAGAAAAAGGGAGGAGAGTGCCAGCCCCCCTAGCACTAGGATTGTGTGGTTTTCTAGTGCAGTGTGATGAGTCTTGCTTTCTTTAGTACTCAAGCATTTTTCCCTATATGTCCTGGTAGGCTCATACTCTATCTAATGTAGCTGGGGCACTGGGAGATTAGGTGACTTACTCAGGGTCACAAGGAGCAGTGTGGGATTTGAAGTTTAAAGTTTTATTAAAATTTGATATAATTGTCTATTCCAAGGCAAAATACAATAATAAAAACTGAGAATGTTAACATTCAAAAACATAGGGCTAGATTCACTAATGACACCGATCGTGTCCTGACTACTTTGTGATCAATTAGTGACCCCGACCCGATTCACTAACCTTACTCCCGATCCGATCTACACCCGATCCGATCCGTGCATGCAAATGAAGGGGAACGGCATGCAAATATAGGCAGGCAGCGATTCACTAAAAAAAAAAAAAAGAGGGATACCAACTGGTCTGGCCGATCAAAAAAATGAGCGACTGCTGAGGACTAGTCGCTCAGGTCATTTCCAACTGCCCTGCTCTCTGCCGCCCTGCTCTCTGCCCCGACTCTCCTGCCCGTCCTTGCAGTGCGAGCCCGTGGTTTTAACCCGCAGGTTTAAAGCGGGTTAAAACCACAGGCTTGTGAAGTAAAAAAAAATTTTTTTTTAAATTCAACAGCTCCGTAAGCATGCGCAGACCATCTACAGGCAAAGAAGATGGTCTGCACATGCATCGGGACCGCTGTTCAGCGATCCATGCGGTTGGTTGGGGGCATGATTCTGATCGCCCCCATTTGCATCCGATTGCATCATGAATCGGGCGGCTTGCAAGCAACCTCATGGATTGGATCGCTATCGGATCGGATCTGTGAGGTTACTGAATCTAGCCCATACGTTTGGGGTTACCAAACGTACAGGACCACTGGGGTAAGCAGGGAGGAACTACATTTGCTAAAAGAAAGGATTGTGTGGTTTTTGTGTGCTTCAAGGGATCAGCCAAGCAATTTTTACAAAATTATCATACCTCTTCTGAACTCTTTTCTGTCCCCAATATTCTATTTTCCTTTATTCACTTGTAATGAAATATAATCTAAGTATATCCCTTTTCTAGAATTCCTGTCTTGCAAACTGGTACCTTTCTGTATCTATACAAACAATCGGAAATAATTCATACATTATTTTTACGCTTGTGTAATCAGCAAGCCATGCCAAATAACATTCCCAATTGGTTATAAATACAATGCATGGTATTTTGCTATCAGTTATTCAAATATGTGTTAGGAGTTCTGAGGATGCTTCTCAATAAAATAATTTGCTATAATATGGTTTATAATCCAGCCAAAGCATTTTAGAAAGAACTATGTCAAAAAAACTGATCCTGATTATCTTAGTTTATTGAGAAAACAATAGAGGAGGAAGGTCCCCTACTGAAGGAATGTCATAAAACAAGAAAGTATGGGTGGACCAATGAAAATGAATCATAGAACTTTGTAAGAATTTATAAAATATAAAATTTATTATAATAAAGATCATAGTTCTACATAAATCCCCAAAAGATGGTGAAAATTCAGAAGATAGGCTCAGACTCGACATGGTTCTATGTTTTGGTGCTAGGCAGCTGCATCAAGAGTCATCAAGGATTTGAATGATTTAAAATACAAATCTCAGCTTCTGTTTATACTTTATTTTCTCAGAGCTTGCAGCACAGAGCGCATATATACTGATTATTTCCTTTGAGATGATGCTCTGGCTAACAAGGCAGAGAATAGTGTCCCAGGGAAGCCAGGTCTTGGCATATATCCACTACTTTCCAGATATACTAGATAGAAAAGTACTCATCGGGACAGTTAGGGAAAACACCCTGCCCTGGGACAATAGTAAAATAAATGTGAATAAATAAAAAAGATATATTGTTAACAAAGGAAGGCTATAGTAGAGAGAAAGAGAAAAAAAGAATATATATTGAATAGTGGCTCATGGACAGTAGGGGGTGATAGCTAAGGTACATTAATGACATGGACAGTGCAGGACATGATGGTGCAGTATTTTCTACAAAAGCGCCTGCTTTTCATATGGTTCTGGGTAACTCTAGTTAGATACAAGCATATGTGTTAGTTAAGGCCACGCCCAATAGAAGTGTATGAAAAGTTGGTGAATAAAAATCTGAATATGGATGTAGCCAAGGCCAGAAAAACACACTATAGATTAATATTAAGGAAAAGCATAATAATCTTTTTATGTACTTCGCTATTAAGCCAGACCATAGAGGAAATCGGGTAATGCGTAACATACATAGAAATATTAATGACTCCATTTTGTTCTCTGTCTTTCTATATCTTCTGTTTGGCTTTACTCCATTTTGTGTTCGGCCTATGTCTCTCTCTGTCTGTCTTTGTTCAGCTTCCCGCCTTTAGCCTCATGGTTCTAAATTGATAACAGATGTGCTTAGGCCGGTTAGGAAGAGCATATTAGACTCCATATTCCAAACTGAGATATAGCATGTATTAAATATGAATGAAATATATTGTGTGGATCTGTGGATGAAAGGGGCCCCGAATGAATGATGGATGTATGCAAGATATGTGAAAGAATGATGTGTACTTAATTTCCAATATTTTATATAGTTTAAACCTGAAGGAACTCTAAGGAGAAATCCTGAGGCAACATCTGGAAATAGTTAAGTTAGAATCAGAAATGCTGTACTGTCTCCAGTATAGGAAGGGATCTGAGTCTGTATCAGTGAAATTTGAAACTGTCAGTTTTTGTAAAGCTCAAAGCAGGAGGGGGAATATCCCTCCTCCTTTCTATGGTGCTAACAGGAGTAAGAACTTTTCAGCAGGTTGCCTTTTACACAGACGAACTGTCTGAAATAAGTTTTGAGAGTGACAAAAAGAATATTGGATATGAACTTCTATGGTGACAAAATCTCCAGGTCCAACAATCAAAGCAGTACTCTTTTCAACATCTGGCGCTCCCTAACCTCCAAAAGAGACCCCACCTTGCTCCCCTCTTCTCCCTTAGCCGATGTTCTAGCAAAATTCTTCAATGATAAGGTTTCTTCCTTAAGATGCTCTTTCCCTCCTTCAGTCTCTTACAACTCCCTAGTGCCCACCGATTCCACTCCCACCCTAATGGTCTCCAACCCTATCCCAGCTGACAGATCCTGGACCACCTTTGAGCGCGTATCTGAATCCCTGGTCCTCAATCTCTGCCTCAAACTGAAATCCTGTAATTGCTCCTTGGACCCATTCCCCTCCTACCTATATGAGAACATTCCCGCTCAGGCTATTTCTTCTATCACCATTCTCATAAACTCTGCCCTTCAGTCGGGCCATTTCTCCCCAGAAATGGGTCATATCACCTTGACCCCACTACTGAAAAAATCTGACCTTGACCCTTCCATACCATCTAGCTATCGCCCAATTGCAAATATCCCTCTCCTAACCAAGATGCTAGAGTCCATTATTTCTTCCCAACTCTCATCATACTTAGATTCTCTATTCTTTTACCCTATCAATATGGCTTTCGTCCTAACTTCAGCACCGAATCCCTACTGTCTTCCCTGATTTCAAAGGTTCAACAACTTCACTCTCGAAACAAGTTCGCCGTCCTCCTACAATTTGACCTTTCCGCTGCTTTCGACATTGTTCACCATGATATTCTTGTTTACCAACTCTCTGAGATAGGTATCAACTCCACAGTCCTAGGTTGGTTCTCTAAATTCCTCCGCTCTCGTTCTTACATTGTTAACATGAATGGCACCTCATCCTCCCCCTGGAAACCGAATTGTGGAGTCCCACAAGGCTATCCACTATCCCCTATCCTTTTCAACATCTATATGTCCTCCCTAAAACTCCTCCACTTATCCCCCCTTGAAACAATTTACAGTCTGACATCTGCAGATCCTAGGGTCCATGGTGACGACCACAGAAGTGATTCCTTGGCTGAGACCTCACCTTTGCCCTCTACAGAGTGCCATACTGGTGCATTGGTCCCCCCCACCCCAGTTAGACTGTCTCCAGATGGAGTTAGCATGGACAGCGGAGACGTACCAGAGTTTATGATGGTTGCTCTGACTAAAGACGATCTCCAGAACTCGTCCTCTCCATTTAAAGCCCTGGGTGTTCCTAATGAATCATGTCAGTCTTTACGGTTGGGGGTGTCACTACGAGGGTCACCCAGCACAAGGCTGATGATTGCCTTCACAGAGAATATAACAGACTAGATTTGAGAGCCATTCAGTTGGCCCTACAATTCTTTATGACATGGCTGAAGGGCAAAGCTGTCAGAGTTTTCTCAGACAATGCTTCAACTATGGTGTGCATTGATAGGCAAGAGGAAACCAAGAGTGCTCAACTGAAGCTGGAAGCCCAATTGTTGTTCCACTGGACAGAAGTCTAATTACAGGCCATAGCAGAGGTTCATGTAGAAGTGGACAATGTCCAGACTAACTTATTTTGAGAAAACCAAAAAAACTCTGTGGAGTGACAATGTTCCTAAATGGACTTTATTTGAAAGTGTCAAAGTTCCAAAGGTACACTGAAATCATCCACATAAAATAAATTCATCCACATAAAAATAGGTTATCCACATAAAAGCCTTAAAGGACCTAGTCCGCTAGGGATACAGGACCCAACACGGTCCGCGTTTCAACAAAAAGTCTTCTTCAGGGATCCCTGGGGGTCCTATAAAGGTGAATACGTTCACCACACAATTGTTTTCCACGTATTCACCTTTATAGGACTCCCAGGGACCCTTGAAGAAGACTTTTTGTCAAAACGCGGACCGTGTTGGGTCCTATATCCCTAGCGGACTAGGTCATTTAAGGCTTTTATGTGGATAACCTATTTTTATGTGGATGAATTTATTTTATGTGGATGATTTCAGTGTACCTTTGGAACTTTGACACTTTCAAATAAAGTCCATTTAGGAACATCGTCACTCCACAGAGTTTTTTTGGTTTTCTCTGGATTTTCTTCTCTGTGGATATTTTGGGGTCAATTCCTTTTGTTTTCAGACTAACTATCTCAGCAGACACACCCTGGATCCAGAAGAATGGTCGGTGTCTCAGAGAGCATTCAGTTGCATTGGGAGTTACTGGGGTTGACTGACGGTCAATCTTATGGCGTTGGCAGCCATCAGGAAAGCCCATCACTTCTTCAGTCAAAGATTCAAGCTGGGAAGCATCAGGATGGATGTTCTAGTGCAGCCTTGGCCAACAAAAGAGCTCTTGTATGTGTTCCCTCTGTGGCCAATTATAGGCTGAGTCATTTGCAAGATAGCGGCCCATCGGGGATTAGTGATCCTCATGGCTCTGGATAGGCTACATTGTCCATGTTGCGCGGATCCAGTTCAGTTGCAGCGGGACAGCTGTCTCAAACTGCCGCTGCATTAGGGTCTTCTGTCTCAGGGGGCCCATCACTTTTTAGACAATCCAGAACGCTTTGGTCTTATGGCATTGCGGTTGAACGTGTGCTGTCTTAGTGTACAGAGGATATTCAAATAGGGTTATCATGACTCTCTTAAGATGTGATCTGCCTTGTATAAAGGTAGAATGTAAATAATGAACTATAAACTGTCTAAAAAGCCACTGTCAGTGATGACCTATGCTAAGGCATGGAAACTGTTCTAGCAGTATTGTAAGGTCAGACAGACAGACCAGGTTGGGCTTCCATTTCTGAAGTATGGTCCTTCCTGCAGGAAGGCCTGGAAAAAGGCTTGATGGTCAGATCTCTCAAGGTTCAGGTGACTAGAGCAGGCAAAGCATCCTTGCGGCAGCAGTTTCCTATGTTGTCTTTGTCTTACAAGCTCTCTCTTAAGCCCTGTATGAGTCTTTATTAGAAGCATCTCTCATGGATCTTACTGCAAAGACAATCTTCTTAATAACAATCTCCTTATCCTGGAAGAGGGTGTTGGAGCTACAGGCTCTATCATGTGGAGAGACTTTTCTCAGAATCACAAAAATAGGGGTGTCCTTGTGCACCGTGCCTTCTTTTCTGTCAAAAATGGTTTTGGTGTTTCACATCAATCAGGAAGTTTGACTTCCTGCATTTCAGTCAGGCAAGAAGAAGCAGGACAAGGTTTTACAGTTGCTGGATGTTTGGAGAGCGCTACCTGGAGTTTTCAAATGACTTTCGTCTTTCCCAGCACCTGTTTGTCTTATCCAGTTCTAATCGCAAGGGAAGACCAACCTTTAAGGCTTCTCTATCACGATGGATACACATGGCTATCTCTGTAGAGTATATTAGCTGTGGTAAGCACCCACCAGTGACCTTGAAAGCTCACTCCACTAGTGTTTTATCTTGGGCCGAGTGAGGAAATTTATAGGTCGGCCACTTGGTCCACTCTCCATACCTTTATAAAATTTTACAGAATGGATGTAACAGCACAAATGGATGAGGGACTGCTCTGGTATGTCCCATCAGTAAGGAATCGTATGCCTTTTGTACATAAAGGAAGGATTAGGTACTTACCACAATAATCCTCTTTCCTATAGAACAGCATATGATTTCTTATGCCCCACCCTATCAAATGACTAAAATGCCTGCATTGGAGTACACTCTGGGTTTGAGTTTCCATCAACTGGCCTTGTGGCAGCCAAAAAAATGAGAACTGAATTTTGAAAATGCAGAATATCGGAATTTCTCTAAGTATTTTATTTGCAAAGAGCTATACAAGTGTTAGTGCCAGTTGCACACAGGTAGGTGGAGAAGTTGATTCCACTTTTACATTTCCAGTTCTTATTCAATATTTACGGTCTTTTTGTTTTCTTGTGCAGAGAAGATTGCAATTAACATTACCAGGGAATTCCCCGAACCTCTTCTTGTAATTTCTCTCTTTTAAGGGTTATCACTTGTTTTATACATACTGAAGAGAAAGGGCACTGCCCAAGGAGACGAGGAGGCAGAGTTGAGAAAAATGATTGACATCTTCTGCAATCCAACTCGCGAGTTAGAAATTGTATGCTGTTCTACAGGAAAGAGGATTATTGAGCTAAGTACCTAATTTTTCCTTCATTGCTCCTGCTGAGCTCTATTTCAGGGTACCTTGAAAGGTGTGACTTGAGGTATGGTATGTGGAATAGATGCCAATTGATAATTAACTTGTACATTCAACTTCATTGTAAGCCAGCATGTATTTATAAAATAATATTTTGTAAAGTAATGTACTTATGACTATAAGACACAAAAAAGATTTTAAGAAAATCTTGCTTGAAAATTATACCAATGTTAATGTAACACATAAGGACAGATAATGTCTGTAACATCCATATAGCCCATCCAGTTTTATTTCTAGGGCAGTTAATCTTCAGGCATTTCCTTGTCTCTTTCTCCACAATGAGGAATCCTCATTGCCTGCCCCTTTCTTATTTGAATTTTATTACTGGTTTTCTGCACCATATTTACAATTTCATTTTCAGTGCAGCTTATTTGTAATATTCTACATATGAGTACTACTAGCCAGCTTACATTTTTAAGTTTGTTTTCTTTGTAATATTATATAAAATATACATATTACTGGCATCTTAGTTACAACTTACACTGAATTCATTGTTGTTATTGTACTCTATAGTTCTTTAATATATATGGAAATGTTTGGAAAAAAATGATTTTTTTTCCCCCAATAGATATGAGGTTCTGCTTTATATACTGTGTGTGTGGATTTTTTTGCAGGTCATATATAAACAAGTCTGCAAATAAGGTAGGTTTTCTTTTGCTTTTTTCGGTATGATATGAAATGAAAGTTATTCTAAAGTCTGCTCAAAATAAATCCACTTGTTTATAAAAATGGATAATTTATCAGTTGTCCTAGGAGAAGCAGGCAGCATATTCTCACATGTGGGTGACATTATTCATGGAGTCCAGTACAGACATTGTCAAAAGTGCATTGCCACTTTAAGCTTTTAGAAACTTCGCAATTGCCTGCACTGCGCATGCACAAGTGCCTTCCCTCCTAATGTCGGCTCATGGTACCTCAGTTCTTTGTTTTCCATAGAGTGAAGTGCTGTCCAAATTTGTGTTGCCTTCCCGTCAAAAAAATATTTTTTTTTCTTTTTTTGGTACCTAAGTCGGGCCTTTCAGCCTTCTTTTTTCATCTTGGTATCACCACTAAGAATATAAGAACATAAGAATTGCTGCTGCTGGGTCAGACCAGTGATCCATTATGCCCAGCAGTCTGCTCCTGTGGCAGCCCCTAGGTCGGGGGTCGGCAACCTGCGGCTCTTTTCCACCTTTGCTGCGGCTCCGGTAGTGTGTCACGCAGGCATGCACCTTACAAGTCCAGCGTCGCGGCGGGAAATAGCCATGCTGAGCAGTGAGCTCAGCACATATACAGATGAAAGCCTTGCTTGCTGATTGGTCCGGCGGCCCCGCCCCGCCGTGCCGCCGGACCAATCAGCAAGCAAGGCTTTCATCTCTGTAGTGCTGAGCTCACTGCTCAGCATGGCTATTTCCCGCCGCGACGCTGGACTTGTAAGGTGCCTGAAAAAGAAATCATCCTGGCCGGGGTCGGTGTCATGCTCCGGAGATCTACAGCCTTCCTATCTCCCTCTCCCTTCTACCTGCTTCCGACCACACCCCCTGCTCCGTGGCTCTCTTCAGCAACTTAGCAGCAGTGATCGACACAAGCTTCTGACGTCGGGGCCTACCCTCTGCGAGTCCCGCTTGTTTCAACTTCCTTTTTTCCACAAAGGCGGGACTCGTAGAGGGAAGGCCTCGATGTCGGCAGCTTGTCTTGATCACCGCTGCTGACGAGTTGCTGAAGAGAGCCGCGGAGCAGGGGGGTGTTGCCAGGTGCAGGTAGAAGGGAGAGGGCCAGATGCAGGACTCGTGGGTGAGGGAGGAGAAGAGAGAGAGAAAGAGAGAGGGGAGGGAAACAAAAGGAAATCTTTCATACTGGGCTGGGCCGGAGTGGAGGGAGGGTGGAAAGATTCTAGCTACAGGGTGCAGTAACAAAGGAAAAGGGGGGGAAAGCTGAAAATGGAGATAGTGACACAAAGAAGAGAAAGGGTAAGCAGGACCTACTGAATAAGGATAGAGATACAGAGGGGACATGAAGAGGAGGTGAAATAGAGACATAGAAGTAATGCTGAAAAAGTGGGGGGGGGGAGATAAAGACATTGAAAGGGCAAATGGTGAACATGGCGTAAAGATAAGGACAGAGACAAATGAAGATTCTGAAAAAGTGGTGAGATAGGGATATAGGTGAGATGGACACAAAGAAGGGTGATGCTGGAAAATAGGTGGAATGGTAATTCTGACAGACACAGAAGGGAAATGCTGGATCAAGGAGAGATAGGGCTCAGGCTGGATGGAATGAGGAGAAATGCCTTATTGGCCCGGAACTTCCTCTCCTACGTCAGAATTGACGTCAGGGAGCGGAATGCTGGTCAGCGCAACACTTCTGCAGGGAAAGCTTGGGACGGCGGTGGCTTGGGGGCTGTTCCCCGATTGCGGTGGCAGCAAAACCGAGTGGCTTGGGGGAGGGCACGGAGACAGAAAGAAGGGGGAACAGGGAGACAGAAAGAAAAAGTTGGGGGAGAGAATGAGGTCTGGAGGAGAGGAAACATACAGGAGGCTGAAAGAAAGGAAGAAAGATTGGATGCACAGTCAGAAGAAGAAAGTGCAACCAGAGACTCATGAAATCACCAAATAGCAAAGGTAGGAAAAATGATTTTATTTTCAATTTAGTGATCCTGTATATAGCATTAAGATAAGAAACAATATATGCAGTGTTAGATTTGTTTTATAATGGTTTTGCGGCTCCAAGTTTTTTTTTCTTTTCGAAAACGGGTCCAAGTGGCTCTTTATGTCTTAAAGGTTGCAGACCCCTGCCCTAGGTCAAAGACCAGTGCCCTAACTGAGACCAGCCTTACCTGCGTATGGTTCAGCAGGAACTTGTCTAACTTTGTCTTGAATCCCTAGAGGGCGTTCCAGTTTTCCACCACTCTCTGGGTGAAGAAGAACTTCCTTACGTTTGTACGGAATCTATGTCCTTTTAACTTCAGAGAGTGCCCTCTCGTTCTCTCTATCTTGGAGAGGGTGAACAACCTGTCTTTATCTACTAAGTCTATTCCCTTCAATATCTTGAATGTTTCGATCATGTCTCTTCTCAGTCTCCTCTTTTCAAGGGAGAAGAGGCCCAGTTTCTCTAATCTCTCGCTGTACGGCAATTCCTCCAGCCCCTTTACTATTTTAGTTGCTCTTCTCTGGACCTTTTCGAATAGTACCGTGTCCTTAATGTACGTTGACCAGTACTGGATGCAGTATTCCAGGTGAGGGTGTACCATAGCCCAGTACAGCGGCATGATAACCTTCTCTGATCTGTTCATGATCCCCTTCTTAATCATTCCTAGCATCCTATTTGCCCTTTTCGCCACCGCCGCACATTGCACGGATGGCTTCATTGACCTGTCGACCAGCACTCCCAAGTCTCTTTCCTGGGGGGGTCTCTCCAAGTAACGCCCCGGATATCCTGTATTCGTGTATAAGATTTTTCTTACCGACATTGTCACCCACCTGGCCTCTAGTCAGGACAGCAGAGGGCGCTGGTGGGGACTAGATTCGGATTCCTGCCGTGTTCCCCTGGAACAAGGGTGCCAAAGTCCCTCCTCCAGGTCTGCAATCCAGTCGGGTTTTCAGGATTTCCCCAAGGAATATGCATGAGATCTATTAGCATACAAAGCAGTGCATACAAATAGATCTCATATATATTCATTGGGGAAATCATGAAAACCCGACTAGATTTTGGCCCTCGAGGAAGGACTTTGACACCCCTGCCCTAGAACTAGGGTAACTCTTAGGAGTAAGCACTGGCCCTGGAGCTTGACCAGGACCAGCCGGTATACTGGCTGTAGTAGCCAAAAATCACCACCATACAAAACAGCCAGTGTAATGAAAAAATAGTTTTTATTCAACACTTTTACTGGGCTCAAGTCAGAATGGCCAGGCTGGCAATTATAAAACACAAAGAAAATCCAAACCAAGGTTTTCATTAAAAGCACAACAAAAATATAGTCCTTTGCTTTTCCAAGGCTAGCAATGCAATAAACTTTACAAAAAAAACATAAAAGGCTAAACAGGGAGATGGTAGACAGCAAACTTTACCACTGAGCTGTAGTTGTTGCAATTACTTGCGCTGCCGGTGATCTCTGGGGGTTTCATCAGACCTGGTGAGTGAGGTCCTGCTTACTCGAAAGAGAGAAAGTTCACACATTAGCATTCAAGAAAAAACAAAATAAATGCCAATCTTCTGGGTCTGACTTGCATGGCTCTTGAAACTTCTCCCTCAGATACACATTCCCTAATAACCCACACCTGGCTGCACTTACTGCCAAACTAAGCAGTAAGAAAAGAAAAAAAAAACAAAACAAAAACATCTCACAGCCAAAAGAAATGCAGTGAAAGAAAAACTTCCAACACTGATAGGGGAAAACAGAAAAAAAACAAATCTCCCCATAACTCAGCTTCTTTCTTCCTCCTGTAGAAGCTTTGGCTTCCCAGCCCCAGTTTAAACAGTCAAAGAAAAAAAAAAAAAACCTAATCCAAACAGTTCAGAGGTTTAACATTTCATGGACCCACCTCCATAACTTCAGAAAGGTAACTGACCTCCTCTGGCCCACAGGTGGTATCCATAGCTCCCCAATCTGGTGGTTTGCTGGAGGTTTGGGGTGAAGCCAGTCCCTCCTCAAGCATGTCCACCTCTTGGCTCCACCATGGCTTAGCAAGGCACTGCTTTGTTCCCTTGGTCCTTTCCACCAGCTCCTTCTGCTGCTTTCACCACTGTTCCTGAGGCTGCTTCACTTGCTCCTCCCCTTCCTCTAGCTGTTCCAAGCCCTGCATTTTATGCTTGGGATAGCCACGCCCGCTGCACCTGGAGCGGAGGAGGGGAACTGATTCTCTAAGCTAAGGAGCCTGGCTTCTCCATACTGCTTTTTAAGGGACTGTCTCAAAATAACAGGCTTATCTTCACAAATCAGTAAACCTTCTTGGCTCAGAAATATACCTTTCCTGATGTGTCCTTTATGTGTGGCTAGGTAACCAGTCCTTGACTTGCTCAGCTTCACTGCCTGGGAAGTAGCCAGCTGACTCTTGACTATGACTACTGACCTGGTCAGCTCTTTTGGTAAGGGACTGTAAGTTCCTGATGCTGCATTTCTTGGGAGTAAGCCAGCACTGGTGCTGGGTTGGTCACAACATGCATCACCTTACAGTTATCCATGTTGAACCTCATTTGCCATGTCGCAGCCCATTTCTCAAGCGTGTTTATGTCATATTGCAGATCTTTGCAATCCTCCTGCGTCTTCACTACTCTAAATGACTTAGTATCGTCAGCAAATTTAATCACCTCACTCGTAGTACCAATTTCCAGATCGTTTATAAATATGTTGAAGAGCACGAGTCCTGTGGCACTCCACTGGTGATGCTTTTCCAGTCCGAGTATTGTCCATTTACCCCCCCCCCCTCTCTCTCCGTTTCCTATCTGGCAGCCAGTTTTTAATCCACGTGAGTATTTCATCCTTGATTCTATGGCTCACAATTTTTCAAAGTAGTCGTTCATGCGGAATCTTGTCGAACACCTGGAAATCCAGATATACAGTGTCGACCGGGTCACCCTTGTCTATCTGCCTGTTTGCCCCCTCAAAGCAGTGCAGCAAGTTCGTCAAGCAAGATCTTCCTTTGCTGAAGCCATGCTGGCTGGTCCTCATCAGATCGTGTCTGTCAAGGTGCTCAATGATGTGGTCCTTTATCAGCACCTCTACTATCTTTCCCTGTACCGAAGTTAGACCCATCGGTCTGTAGTTTCCCAGATCTCACCCCTCAAACCTTTCTTGAAGATCGGCGTAACATTCGCCACCTTCCAGTCTTCCGGATTCCTTCCCGATTTGATTGATAAATTGGCTATTAGTTGAAGCAGTTCAGCTATAGTCCCTTTCAATTCCTTGATTACCCTCGCCAAGATTTCTCTATCCATGTCAAGCGGTTTTAAAAAATGATGTCGGTGCCAGTGCCCTATTTCCATCAATGACCCGCACAGTTGGTGTTTACAGTGTTTGGGGCCTGACTATCGAGTAGACCCTTATACTTGTTGTTAAACTCTTCAGAAATGCTCATTAAAAACTCAAAGTATCCAGCAGAAAAAGCTGTTGGCTCGGCTATGGACTCCAATAATAAATCTGAACCAGCGGTACTGACATCAACATCGTATACTGTTCCTCTATCGGGCAAGCCTGCTAAGAAGCCATCCTCTTCCCAATATGCATCACAGGGCTCTACAGCATCGAGTCCCTTGATACAGGCCAAGAGTTGATGCCTTCAGTGCAGGCAGAGTCTCCTACAAGGTATGCATCCTCATTGAGGTCTCCGACCCCTTGACACCCTGCAGCACCGATGATACCGACTATTGAGCCAAGAGTACCAGTGCAACTCTTCAGAGAACAAGTTGGACTTTTTCCACAGAGAGCTCGTAGACATTGATTCATAAGAACATAAGAAGTGCCTCTGCTGGGTCAGACCAGAGGTCCATCATGCCCAGCAGTCCGCTCACGTGGGGGTCCACCAGGTCCAGAACCTGTATAGTAACCCTCTATCTATACCCTTCTATCCCCTTTTCCTTCAGAAAATTATCCAAACCCTTCTTGAACTACAATACCGTACCTTGTCCTATCACACCCTCTGGAAGCGCATTCCAGGTATCCACCACCCGTTGGGTGAAGAAGAACTTCCTAGCATTGGTTCTGAATCTGTCCCCTCTTAATTTTTCCGAATGGCCTCTCGTTCTTGTAGTTTTCGAAAGTTTGAAGAATCTGTCCCTCCCCACTTTCTCTATGCCCTTCAAGATCTTGTAAGTGTCTATCATGTCCCCTCTAAGTCTCCGCTTCTCCAGGGAAAAGAGCCCCAGTTTCTCCAATCTTTCGGCATATGAAAGGTTTTCCATACCTTTTATCAAACGTGTCGCTCTCTTCTAAACCCTCTCGAGTATCGCCATATCCTTCTTTAGGTATGGCGACCAATATTGGATGCAGTACTCCAGATGCAGGCGCACCATCACCTGATACAACGGCAGGATAACTTCTTTTGTTCTGGTTGTAATACCCTTCTTGATTGGCTATCTTCCAATCCTCCGGGATCATGCCTGTTTTCAGGGATAGATTACAAACTTGCTGTAGTAGTTCCGCTATTTCCTCCTTAAGCTCTTTCAGCACCTTAGGGTGAATTCCGTCCGGGCCTGGTGATTTGTCAGTTTTTAATTTTTCTAACTGCCTGTGTACGTCTTCAAGGTTTATTTCCATGGGATGTTAATTTTTCTTTTTGTTCTCCTTTGAAGATTTGTTCAGGTTCCGGTATGTTGGATGTGTCCTCATTTGTAAATACTGATGAAAATAGCATGTTTAGTCTATCTACCACTTCTTTCTCCTCCTTCACCACACCCTTCCTATCTCCGTCATCCAACGGTCCCACCTCATCCCTAGCCAGCTGCTTCCCTTTAACGTATATATGTGCAAGGCAAGCAGAATGCCCTTGCCGACAAGCTCAGCAGATTTCTCCAACCACATGATTGGTCTCTCGACATCATAGTCATATGCCGCATCTTCTCTCTTTGGAGGACTCCTCAGATAGACCTGTTTGTGTCTCCCCACAACCACAAATTGCCTCAATTCTGCTCCACACAGTACTCACCTCATTGAACAAACAAGTTCTTCTATGCATTTCCGCCAATCCCTCTCATTCTAAAGACCTTAGTCAAGCTTAAGCACAAATTAGCCACCATGATCCTGATAGCTCCTCGGTGGCCCAGACAACCTTGGTTTTCCCTGGCTAGCCTCTCTTCATATTCTCTTTTTGCTTTTCTAACCATGAGGTGACATTCTTTTTGATACTTCCTGTGTTCTTTCTAGTTCTCCTCAGTTTTACCCTTTTTCCATTTCTTGAATGAATTTTTCTTATCACCTATCGCTTTCTTCACTTCTTTAGTTATCCACGCCGGGTCTTTTGTTCGGCTCTTTTTGCATCCTTTTCTGAATCTGGGGATATACAGATTTTGTGCCTCGCTCACCGTATCCTTGAATAAAGAACAGGCTTGTTCTACAGTCTGCCATTTCTTTGAGCTATACCTAAGTTTCTTCCTTACCTAAACTAAACTAAACTAAACCATTAGGTTTGTATACCGCACCATCTCCGCAAGCGCAGAGCTCGGCACGGTTTACAGAGGATAAGAGGAAAGGAATTACAAAGAAGGGGTATAGGAGAGGGACAGAGAGGATAGAGAGGGGCAGGGTACTAGAGAACGGGAGGAGATTAGATTTTTGAGAAAAGCCAAGTTTTCAAGCGTTTACGGAAGGCTTGGAAGGAGCTAGAATTTCTGAGCGGGGATGAGAGGTTGTTCCAGAGTTTAGTGGTTCTAAAGGGGAGGGATGTTCCAAGTTTTCCTGCGCGGGATATACCTTTTATAGACGGGAAAGATAGTTTCAGTTTTTGGGAGGGTCTAGAAGAGAGTGGGTTTGATGAATTCCAAAAGAGTGGGATAACGGGAGGAAGGACGCCATGTAGAATCTTGAAGGCTAAGCAGGCACATTTATAGAGGACTCTGGAGTATACTGGGAGCCAGTGAAGCTTGGAGAGGAGTGGGGAAACGTGATCAAACTTGCCCTTTGCGAAAATAAGCTTGGCAGCGGCGTTTTGAATTAGCTGAAGTCTATGGAGGTTTTTCTTAGTTAGGCTTATATAGATGGAGTTGCAGTAGTCTAGTCTAGAGAGGATGGTGGATTGGACGAGGATGGCGAAATGGGAATGATGAAAACAAGATCTTACTTTTCTTAACATGTGGAGGCTAAAGAAGCATTTTTTTACTAGGGAATTGAGTTGATCGTTGAAGGAGAGAGAGGAGTCTAAGATGATGCCTAGGACTTTGCTTGAAAACTCAAGATGAAGAGTGGGGCCGGAAGGTAGAGGGATGGAGGTGGGTAAATGATCTGAAATTGGGCCGAGCCAAAGGAGTTTGGTTTTGGACTCATTCAGTTTCATTTGTACAGATTGGGCCCAGGATTGGAGGTTCGTAATACATGTGGAGATGTTCTCAGTGAGGTTCGAGAGGTTCGCGTCGGTTTCGAGGAGGATGAGGATGTCGTCAGCATAGGAGTAGAGAGTTTCTAGGGGGGATAGATGAAGGAGTTTCAGAGAGGACATGTAGATGTTGAAAAGAATAGGAGAGAGGGGTGAGCCTTGCGGGACTCCACATTTCGGCTTCCAGGCGGGGGATGAGGAGCCGTTTGTGTTTACGGTGTAGGAGCGGAAACGTAGGAATTTAGAGAACCAGTCAAGGACTGTGGAGCTTATGCCTATTTCGGAGAGTTGGAAGATAAGGATGTCGTGGTGAACGACATCGAAGGCTGCGGAGAGGTCGAATTGAAGAAGAACAGCGAATTTTTTTCGAGAGTGGAGTTGTTGCACCTTAGAGATTAGTGAGGCCAAGAGGGATTCGGTGCTGAAGTTGGGTCTGAAGCCGAATTGGTGGGGTAGGAGGATAGAGAAACGTTCTAGGTAGGATGAGAGTTGGGTGGATATGATGGATTCTAATAACTTGGTTAGGAGAGGGATATTTGCTATAGGACGGTAATTAGATGGAATGGTGGGATCAAGGTCGGCCTTTTTCAGTAGAGGGGACAGTGAAATGTGCCCCATGTCGGGGGAGAAAAGGCCCGATGTTAGGGCAGAGTTTATGAGGTCGGTGAGGGAAGCGATGGCCTGTGTAGGGATATTATCGAATAGATAGGAGGGGAAAGGATCCAAAATGCACTTGCAAGTTTTTAGTTTGTGGCAGAGTTTGGAGACTTGCGGTTCAGAGACAGGCTCGAAGGCGGTCCAGGATCTGTCGGCAGGAATGGGGGTGGATACAGGTGAGGTAGGATTGAGATCAATGGAGGTCAGGGAGTTGTAGGAGACTGTGGGAGGGAAGGAGCATCTTAGAGTGGTAATCTTTTCATTAAAGAAATTTGCAAGGGCATCAGCTGATAGGGATGGTGGAAGCGAACGTGGGTCTTTTTTTGTGGTTAGGGAGCGCCAGATGTTGAACAGCGCACTGATTTGGTTATTGGATCTAGAGATCTTATCTCCGAAGAAGATTTTCCTGGCTTTTTTTAGTGTTGAGTTGTAGGATTTAATGTTAGTCCTCCAGGTCTGTCTGTCAGAAGGGGATTTAGATTTACCATTACCCTCATCGCTTCGTAGTTTCCTTTCTTGAAGTTGAGAGTTGTCGCTGTGGTTCTCTTTCCCTTTGATATTCCTACTTCAACTTTAAACTTGATTATATTGTGATCGCTGTTTCCCAATGGTCCCATTACTTCCACTTCTTTTGCAGGTCTTCTTAGCCCATTAAGGATTAGATCCAGAGTGGCATTCCCTCTCGTCGGTTCTCTGACAAGCTGATCCATGAAGCAATCCTGTATAGCCTCCAGGAATCTGGTCTCCCTAGTGCATTTTGAGTTTCCAAGACTCCAGTCTATCCTGGGATAGTTGAAGTCTCCCATAATAATCGTGTTACCGCTTTTGCATTCTTGTTTCATCTCGGCTTCCATTTCTTCATCGGCAGCTTCAGTTTGCCCAGGTGGATGATAGTACAGACCCATCTTTATCTTGGGCCCTTTCCTTCCCGGTATTTTAACCCATAGCGATTCCAATTTGTTGTTCGTCGCTGCTGTGTCCACTCTGATCGAGTGTATGCTTTCTTTTACGTATAGGGCTATTCCTCCTCCTTTATGACTTGACCTGTCTTCACGATAGAATTTGTACCCCAGCAGTGCTATGTCCCATTTGTTTTCTTCATTCCACTATGTTTCGGATACTCCAATGATGTCTAGGTTCTCAGTTTTGGCCATGACTTTTAATTCTCCCATTTTGTTCTTTAAGCTCCTTACATTAGTATATATGCAGTTTTAAGTCCTGGTATTTTTTCATCTTCATTTCCTTTCCCTGTGCTTCAATCTTTATTTTCTTCTCCTGTGCTACAATCCTCTTATCATCCTCTTCTGGATCAGTCAACTCCTGTGTTTTGCCCGTTGTTCCTTCCCAGCATTTTACGGGATACCTTCTTCCGAATCGTCGACACTTGGTCGACTGTCAGCTTTCCCCTTCTTCTTAGTTGAAAGCCTGCTCTATTCCTCTCCTGACGTTGTTTGCTAGAAGTCTAGTTCCCGCGGCGCTCAGGTGAAGTCCATCTCTCCTGAAGAGCTTGCTCTTGCCCCAAAACGTTGTCCAGTTCCTCACAAAGTGGAACCCCTCTTCCTCGCACCATCTCCTCATCCATGCATTTATTGATTGTAGTTCCGCCTGCCTCTTCACATCTGCCCTTGGTACTGGTAGGATCTCTGAAAATACAATCTTCTGAGTCCTCATCTTCAACTTCCTTCTCAGAATCTTGAACTGTTCTATCAGTGCACTTCTACTGTAGTCCCTCTTGCTGACATCATTTGTCCCGATGTGGATCATTACTGTAGTGTCTTCCGTCTCTGCTCCGTCTAGGATCTTTCCGATTTTATCAACGATGTCCTTTGTTCTTGCTCCTGGGAGGCAGGTCACCAGTCGATCCTTTCTCCCACCTGCTATGTGACTGTCTACTTGCCTTAGGATTGAGTCTCCCACTAGGATTGTAGACTTTCCCTTCTTCAATTTTCGCTCCGGTTGCAGGTCTGTGTCCTCGGAATGCTTCGCTGCTTCTTCTTCTGGGTATCGACTAGACCTTTCCTCCCCTTCCTGCGGGATTCCTCTGTGGATTTCTTCCTTGGAGTCATCATCACCTTGTTCTCCCTTCCATGTTGGTGTGTCTTCATCTTTCCTCTGATGTTCGTGTTCTTCCACCTTCCTCCTGTAGGCCTCCTCAATGAATTCCTCAAGTTCTCTGACTTCATCCTCAATGTGTCTCCCTCTCGTGAAGTCCTCTGCTGGGTATCCTGTGATGTAGAGTCCTTCCAATTCTTGTGTCCTGTCCTTCAGCTGCCTGATTTCCCTCTTAAAGCTTTTCAGCTCCTGACACCGACCTCCGAGGGGAGGTAGTCATACATGTGACAGACTGTGCAGAACATTGGAAAGCTCATATTCTGGATTCCCTCTGCTTCCATTGCTGTCCACTTCTTTGGAGTACTCTGTTTTATTTCACTAGTTCCTTTTTGCTTGTGTGAGTGTGTGTTCTCTTCTGTGCATATGTTCTTTTCTGTGCCTGTTTCTTGCTACTTCCTTATTCCCTAGTTATATGTTTTTCCCTGTATCCATTTCTAGTGTGTCACGTTTGTCTAGTGTTGTGGTATTCTGTGTTGGTTGGATTTCCTAACTTTAGGATAGCAGTTTGTGTTCTGCTGTTACGTATGTATGTGCACCTCTGTGTCTGCTTTGTATTTGCTTTTATGTACTATTTGGGTATTTAGATGTGTTATTTGTTGGCTTCCTTACCTTATTCCCTTCCTTGGTGTTCTTGAGTGTGGTGGATCTGCCCTTCTTGAGGCCCTTCGCAAAGGCGCTCTCGCTAAGGCGAGCGCCTTTGCCGCTCGCCTTCACCGCGTGCCAAATGGCTGCGCGCCGTTGGCTCCTCCCCTTTTATGGAGGAGTTTGTCTCCGGGGTGCTGCTTACGTCGGAGGGGTGGGCGGAGTTATCTCTCGCTTCTGCCCCTCTCTGTGTCCTGCGTGCCTCTCTCTTCTTTCTTACACGTGCTGCTCTTCTGCTCCTGCCTGCCTGACTCTAGCTCCGCTCTCTTCAGCTACCTCCCGACTCTCTCCGGCTGCCTCCTCCACTGCTCACAACAGTCTCCACACCGTTGGCTCCTCCCCTTTTGTGGAGGAGTTCGGCTCTGGGGTGCTGCTTACGTCGGAGGGGTGGGCGGAGCTTTCTCTTGCCTCTGCCCCTCTCTGTGTCCTGCGTGCCTCTCTCTTCTTTCTTCCACGTGCTGTTCTTCTGCTCCTGCCTGCCTGCCTCTCGCTCCGCTCTCTTCAGCCGCCTCCCGACTCTCTCCAGCTGCCTCCTCCGCTTAGCACATCGAGGCCACATGGTATCAGTACAAGGTCTGCATTGATACAGCGCCGCTCTGCAGCTCAGCATAGACGCTCTGCATCGAAGCTTCAATAAACATCAACATCACATGGTACTGCTGCCCGTTCTTCTAGATCCAAGAGATCATCGAACCGTACCGACTCTCAATTGCATTGACATTGCTCTTCATCATCATCGGATCAGTATCGACTTTGTTGTCAAAGCATCTCTTCTCGACATTTTCATACTCATCAGACTCATCAATCTAGAAAAATTTTTTCCTACAGAGAATCTCCTGGGGTACAAGATGTAATTATATATTAGTTAGTTGGGGGGGTCCAGTATTAGAACTTATGCCATTTCAATTTACCTACATCCTTAGGATCAAGTGATCTGTCTGGAAACCAAGAACACCAACTAAGATACAGTACCTAAGCCCTGCCCACTCCTTCCCCCATTTCATCTGTCCTGCCCACCTCAAACTGTCGTCCTCTACCCCTCCACCCATTCACTCATGGACAGAATGACGCCTCCCCCTTAGCTTGTGGCGAGCGCCTAGCTGCCTCTTCCCAGACGTGGGACGCAAGTGTGACGTGAGCGGCCGCCCCCAATCTTTAGCCTCAAGGAATTCTCTGTTATCACGTGCGCACACCCCGCCCCCTTTAATATTTTGCTGGCCACGGAGCTACAGATCATGGGTCACACAGGTAGGAGTGCGCATGTGCGCTTAGGGTTTTATTATTAGTGACTGTAAAAAAAAAAAGTGGCTTAAATAACTGATTTATTATCCAAAAAAACCCTTTTTTTGAGGATGTGATTTTTGTGAGTTGGATATTTGGTAAAGTGATCCACATTGTTTGTATGATAATCCTTGGGTTTTGGCCAGGTACTAGGGACTTGGATTGGCCACCATGAGAACGGGCTACTGGACTTAATGGACCATTGGTCTGACCCAGTAAGCCTATTCTTATGTTCTTATAGATTTCACTACTTCGGTCAGAGTTCACTCAGTGCTATTAGTGCTTTCTATGCTTCTGTCAGCAATAAACCTCTGTCCACTCATCTGCTTGTTTCTCGGTTTATGAAATAACTTTTCAATTCCAAACCTCCACTCAAGCCACCTCTGAGATCTTAATGTAATCCTAGCCAGTCTGATGAAGCTGCCATTTGAATTACTGGCATCTACTTATCTTAAGTTTCTCACTTGGAAAGTGGTTTTCTTGATCTCTATCACTTCCACTCATTGAGTGAGTAAACTTCAAGCATTTTTTTGCGTCCCACCTTTCACAGTATTTCATCATGACAAGGTGGTTCTCAGGACCTAAATTCTAAATTCCTCCCAAACGTAGTCACGGAATTTCACCTGAATCAATCCATTGTGCTTCCAGTTTTTTCCCCAAAGCCTTATTCTCATCCTGGAGAAACAGCTCTACACAATTTGGACTGTAAACGTGTTTTGGCTTACTACATACAAAGGACTAAGCCATACAGGTCTTCACTTCAACTGTTCATCTCATTTGATCCTAATAGACTGAACCTCCTCATCTCCTAACAAACTATTTCTATGTGGTTAGCAGCCTGTATTTCCTTCTGCTAAGCTTAGGCTGGGCTGCAGCTTGAGGGACGTATTACAGCACACAAGGTGCAAGCTATGGCAGTATCGGTGGCTTTATTTGAAGATATTTGCAAAGCAGCTACTTGATCCTCAATTCACACATTCACATTTCACTACCGTCTAGAATCCTAGTCCAGACGAAATGGTCGTTTCAGCCAAGCAGTGTTACAGAATTAATTTTCTTCTTAATGGCCAACTCTCCCTCCATCCCATTGCAGTAAGCTAGAGAGTCCCATATGTGAGACTATATTGCCTGCTTAGCCTAGGATAAAGCACAGTTACCATAACAGGTGTTATCCGGGGACAGCAGGCAGATATTCTCACATCCCTCTAACCTCCCCTGGTTGGCTTCCTAGCTTGCTTATGGAACTGAGGTACTGCGAGTCGATGTCAGAAGGGAAGGCACGTGCAACGTTTCTAAAAACTTAGTTGCAATGCACTTTTGACACTGTCTATACCGGGCTCCATGGAAGACATCACCCACATGTGAGAATATCTGCCTGCTGTCCCTGGATAACACCTGTTACGGTAAGTAACTGTGCTATTTCTTCCCATTGAAAATGCTAGGATTTTGTAATTGTTATGTTTTAAGCAATTTTTACTATAAGATAGTAAGGGAAAAATAGAAGCTGGTAAATTTCTCTCCATCATTGCCACCACAAAAGTGCTTAGTTGCCCTTGTTTTCCATGACCATTCAGGAGCCTATACATTAAAACGTGCAAAAAATTTCAACATGCATGTTATCAAGTGATTCAAAACTATTTAACGCGAGTACAGTAAGAAAATGTTCCCCATAGTATAATGGTTCTGGTCTCATGCACAGAAAGCCAAAATTGGTGTGTAGATATTATTATTCAACAAGGAAAAGCTATATAGAATAAGCAAGCTAAACTAAGCATGGTCAATTAATTTTCTTTTTTGCTTCCAAGGACTATGCCAGTAAGCCTGGCACTTAAGAAAAAGGATTTTTTTTTATGTGCAGAAGAAAGAAATAGGGAGCTAGTGTGCTCCTGGAGAGAAGGTCAGAGAAAAGCAGGAAGTTGCAGGAGAATAGAAAACTGATATGAATGCATATTTAAAACTATCTTGTCTTTTGTCAGTCAATATCTTCAGAGAAAAGTGTGAGAGGACTTGTTTAGGGATAGAGTGGATCATGTAAGCAGAAAGTCCAAGGGAAGAATCTGCTACCATGACTCAAAAGGGCATCCTGTTATTTAGGTACTGCAATGACTGCTCAACATAGTCTGCCACTGCCTTAGCAGTTGAGGTCTGGGTTACCTTTTTGTTAGCTGTGCTTATAAAGTGAAAGCGATGTCAGCTACACCTCCTGAATGAGTCACCCTGCACTAATCCTGCCCTTTTAACTTTTCCCTTTAATCAGGCACTGTTGTTTAACTGAAAAGGTACTAAACAAAAGAGCAGTTTCTAACTGCCTAACTGAAAATACCTTTGCTAAAAATATGCTCTGTAGGGCTACTTTTCCTAGCTGTACTAAAACTAATGTTAAACACTAAACAAAGACTTTCCTCAACTGCTGTCTGTGCCCTAATCTGATCTTATGCTCTGAAATTTAAGCCTAAAATACAAATCTAGACTAAAACACTTTTTTATATAAAACCTTAACAGAGACTCTAAAGCAGGGGTGTCCAACCCAAATACACAGTGGGCCAAAATTAAAAACTTGGACAAAGTCGCAGGCCAACATTGATAGTTTTTGAAAAAATGTATACAATTGAGGTATGAAACAGTTAAAAACTAGTAGATGTAAAACCTTTGTACATTGCTAGAGACAAATGGTAAACCTAAATTAAAAACAGGAGTGAAAAAAAGGAGATCTCTGAAAAATAGGCAGAGCCAAGAGAACAGAAAATACTAGATGAGGAGAAAAAGTTATGGAAGATTTTGCTCCGCTTCTTGCTATGCAACTGAATTCACCTCTGGCATCATGCCTTATCTAACCCAGTTGATACCGATGCCTCTCCTGTTTCACCTCTCTTGATTTTGGCTTTACTCCAGCAGCTCAAAAAGCTACCTGGCTCAGAACTCTCCTGTAGTTGCTATGCAACAGACGAATCACGTTCAAGGACTAGCAATCCCTACATCTCTAGCTCAGAGAGAACATTAAAGAAGAATGCTATGCCTACACAGCATCCTGACTTCCTTTGATGGTGTTGTCACATTTTACCTAGAACCCAGCCTAGCCACTGCTGAATTAAATAACGGGTTTGGAAAGAGAGACATGCGTACAGAAAAGTGGTGATAGCATTTCCTTCCTGGGGCAGCTGCAACGGGAAAGTCTGAACTTCCGCTCAGGCACCCCTATCCGCTGCTGTGAGGCCTACAGCAGACAGAGAGTAATAGCATCATCTCCCCTCCTCCCATCCCGGAACCCAGTGCGACTCTTGCCTGTCACCCCTCAGGCACCGGCGAGGAGAAGAAAGTAGCTGCACAGCCCAGTCTGCTGGAGCACTCACTGTACCCAACACCGTCCCCCGCCAAGGCAAAAAACCCAGGGAACACATTGACAATCATTGCCCCAAGAGCAAACAGTAGAATATTCTCAAAGCTGTGACAAGAACTTTTAAAGCAGGAATACTTACCAAAAAAAAAAGCAATTGCAGAAGAGTCCTGTGCTATTGCGACACAATGTGAGACTGAAGAGAGCTGCCACAGGAACTTGTAAAAATGTCAAACATGATGATGTGCCTAATGAATAAAGGATTTAAAAAAAAGGAAGGGTAGCTAACGATAAAATCAAGCTATGTAGCCCTGAAAAGGACATTTAGATCTCAAAGGCATCAAGAAAAAGGAATGTTTTTAACTTCGTCTTAAAATTATTAAGAATTGATTTTTCCCGTAAATAATAATAATAACAGTTTATATACCACAGGATTGTGAATTTCTATGCAGTTTACAATGATTAAACTGTTACAGATTGAGTAGAACTAACAGATTTAAAGTCTAGAGATCAGTTATTTTGGGAAAGATTATGCAAATCAGCTACCTAAGTACTTTAGGAACAGATATGTTTTTAGGTGTTTCCTGAATTTCCCATAGGTATTCGCAAGCATGTGTAATTGTTTCAGTTCTTTACCCCATAATGCTGTCTGATATGAGAAGCGATGTTGATGATGTGTTTTAAATTTACATCCTTTAACTGGTGGGGAAACGAAATTCACGTTTGAGCTTCACATATGTTGATTGGTTGAAAAAGAGAAAAGGTCAGATATATATCTGGGGGCTAGGCCGAAAAGTACCTTAAAGCAGAAACAACCGAACTTAAACTTTACACGAGCCTCCATTGACAACCAGTGCAGGAGTCAGTAGGAAGGAATTACGTGATCGAACTTCTTCAGCCCAAAAATCAGCCTTACCGCCGCATTTTGCACCAGTTGTAATCACTGTAAGTTCTTCTGGGTAATTGCCAGATAGACGATATTGCAGTAGTCAAGTTGGCTTAGTATAAGGGATTGTACCATAATTCTGAACGATGAAGCATCAAAATATGCTCTAATGGACCGAAGCTTCCAGAGAGTAGAAAACCCCTTTCTAACCAAAGAGTCCACCTGGTCTTTCATGGTTAGGCCCTGGTCTAGTATTACTCCCAATACCTTCATAGTAGATTGGATAGGGTAATTAAGTTTGTTGATGTGCAGTGATGTTTTAGTAGCTAGTGGGTGTGGCGAGGCTGTGAAGAATTTTGCTTTTTCTGAGTTTAGCTTCAGTTTAAATTCAGACATCCATTGTTCCATCACATTTAGTTCTTCTGTTGCCTTAGGAGTAGCTTTGGAGTGAGAGGTATTGAATGGGATGATGATCATGAAGTCATCTGCCTAACTAAAAAATTTTATCCCTAGTTGGGACAATTGTGCACCTAGTGATGACATTTAAATATTGAAAAGTAATGGAGACCCCTGTGGAACGCCAGATGGATTACTCCAAGTGTCAGAGAAATTATAGTTAAAGCGTACTAGAGAGGTGCGGGACGTAAAGAAACCTTGGAACCAGTCTAGCACCTCATCTCTGATCCCAATTGCATCTAAGCATTGTAACAGCTTCCCATGGTCCACTAAGTCAAAGGCGGAACTCATATCAAATTGCATGATCAGGGCATTAAGGCCTCTACTAAACAAGGAACATAAATTGTCTAAGTTGTCTGCGATTACTGTCTCTGTACTGAATAGAGGTCTAAAACCAGATTGAGTTTCATGTAACAGAGAGAACTGGTCAAGATATTCCATCAATTGGGTATGTACCAGTCCTTCCATGCTCTTTACAAAAAATGGAATGGATGCTACTGGTCTATAGTTGTTTACTAATGCTAGTGATTCTTTACGATTTTTTGGAATTGGGGTTATTATGATGTGGCCATTATTAGTAAGGAATTTACCATTTTTTAATTATCGGTTAGATAGTTAAGAAAAGTTAGCTTAAAGCCTAATGGGACTGCTTTCATAATTTCTGGGGGACAGGAGTCCAAGACGCAGAATGATTTAGTGTACTTGTTATATAATTTGATATAATTATTCCATTCTAAATCTTGAAAGGTGGTCCAAATCATATCCGCTCATATTACATTTCTGGGATGAAATATTATTCCAAAGAGAGGGAGTGATAAAAGAGAACATGGTAGACCTCATTGTGTTGATATACTTCAGAGACAGGATAGAAGGAAGATTTTTGGCAGACGGTCTTAGAGTCTTAGAAGGATTATAGGGGATAAGAAGATTATTAATAAATTTGGGTTGGTTATTTTATCTAGTTTTAAAAGTTCAGGGCAAGGAGCAGTTAGTCATATCACAGCTCAGAGCTATGGCTTCATTGAGCCTCCATTGCGATTTGCAGAGTGGCAACGTGGCTTCAGTCCATGTGTTCATATCTCACTACTTTGTCAAACAGAATACCCAATGTGATAGCCAGTTTGGTGAGACAGTCCAGCAGAATTTGTTTGGAATCTAGAATCCAATTCCGCCCTCCCTGGCCCCCTTTCACAAGAGGGCTGTTTTTGTTGGTGGTGTTATTGGTTCTGGTGGGTCTTGCCATTATAAGTCCTTGTTGACCATTGTTTGTGGTTCTTTGTGACCTTGGTAGTTTGGGATTACGCACATGTGAGAAACTGTCCTGCTTGTCCTTGGAAAAAGTAAAGTTAACCTGTAGCAGTTGTTCTCTGAAAACAGCAAGACTAGTATTCTCGCATATCCTTCCATCTTCCATAGGAGTTATATTCTTTATGCTTTTTTTAAAATCCAACTGAAGGTCCTGCATAACTCTGGCAGACAGAACAGCACTCGCACATGCACAGTGGCCTGCCAAAGGCATCTAGAAACTAAAGAACTCTAGGCAAAGTATGCACCGAGGCTCTATTGATCATGTCACCCACATGTGAGAATACTTGTCCTGCTGTCCTTGGAGAATGCTACAAGTGAGCAACTTTGACAAAGATAAAGTAAAGACAAAATACACTTAACAGCTTTAATAGAAGTAACTGTGAACAATTAAGAATATCATTTTTCCACATAGTCCCCATATGAAATGACACATTTGTTGTATCATTCTACTAGCTTCTGCATTCCTGCAGAGAAGAAGTTTATCAGCTACACCCAAAGCCAGGTGAACACCGCTTCCTTAACTTACATTACATTACAGATTTCTATTCTGCCATTACCTTTCGGTTCAAAGCGAATTACAAAAAGAGTTATGGAAGGAGGGTTACAAAGTTAGATCAGAGATTGTTTTCAAGAGAGGGTTAAGTAGGATCAGGGGTTGGGGAGGGGGTGGTATGAAAGAGGTATTCGTGGTATTAAGCATTATTCAGGGATTTCTTGAAGAGAATAGTTTTTATTTCATTTCTGAACACCTTGTAGTCTGGGGTTATCATCAATAGGTTGGAGATTTGGTTATCTAGTTTTGCTGCTTGAGTGGCTAGTAGGCCGTCGTATAGTTTTTTTCCGTTTTACTTCTTTGATTGGGGGGTATGTGAATGGGGTGTGTGTTTTTTTATGCCTGGTAAAGGTAGTTTGGATGAGGCGGTTGTTTAGGTAGATTGGGCTGTCTCCGTTTATAGTTTTAAATAGTATACAGTAGAATGTAAATTGCATTCTTTCCTAGATTGGAAGCCAATGTGAATCGATGTATGCCTCAGTAATGTGGTCGTGTTTCATCAATGAGTAGACGAGTCTCAGAGCTGTATTTTGAATTGTTTGTACTTCATCATGCTTTGTTATTTGCCCTTTGGGTCACAGTAATGCACCCATGTCTCATCGCCGATAACAATTCTCTCCAGAATACTCGGATCTTCTTCATACCATCTCAGGACCGGGTTACAATCTCCACACGCTGTTGCTTGCGCAGATCAGTAAGTTGAATGGGAACCCATTGTGCGCAGACTTTCCTGTATCCCTTTCATTATGGCAAATGCAAATCTATAGCTGATATCCAAATTTGCAGCCAATTGAGATGCCATTATCT
This sequence comes from Geotrypetes seraphini, assembly GCF_902459505.1. Classification (NCBI taxonomy): domain Eukaryota; kingdom Metazoa; phylum Chordata; class Amphibia; order Gymnophiona; family Dermophiidae; genus Geotrypetes; species Geotrypetes seraphini. The sequence goes on from NC_047094.1 coordinate 97,702,642, forward strand.
GTCGGTCTTCTCTAATCAAGGCATCTGCCCTGTCAATGTGCTCTTGTGTGTGCGAAGTTAATGGGCGACCAGAATGACCTTCGTCAGTTACATCTGTTCTTCCTGCTTTAAACCTTTTATCCACTCATAAAACTTTTGTTGATTCATGGTGCTACGTCTATACCACTGAGTCAATATCCAATGGTGAATTTCCACAGGCAAATAATGGACAAAGTCCTCCCTGTTTTTCAACCAACCAAATAAAGGAATTGCAAACACAATTGTCTCTAATATGTGTATAATGTGTTGTTAATATTGATGCTATTAAGCAGTATATATATATATAAGAAGCAGATTATAAAACTAAAACTGGTTGAAAAAATAGAATGCATCAAGCATTTGCCTGCTAAAAGCTGATTTAAAATCCCTGTGAGTAATCAGCGCAGGCGTCTGAGAGCTTTTTTGCGTGACACATTATACACATATTGGAGACAATTGTGTTTGCGAGTCCTTTATTTGGTTGGTTGAATTTCCACAGGCTTCATTCCCTCTGCTCAAAGAAAGCGCACTACTGCACATTATTCTTCAATGGTGCAATCTTGCAATGGAATGTCTATGTGTCTGACCTCATGGCTACTACACAACTAAAGGTTGAGTGCTGCTCTGTGCATGGACGAACTATCCAAAAGGCAATGTATGAGTACATATGTTGCATTTCGCTAGCTCTGTTCCGGTTATTGCGTAGTTTAACAATTGCCTTTAATTTTTGATGTGCCCTATATGTGTGTGTGTGTGTATGTACATTTTAAAAATGTAATAAGCACATTTCTATTTTTTTTTGTATAGGATAAAGTCCAGGATAGAAGCCATCTAAAAACAGTGCTAGATATTCATACAATTGCAAAAGAATTTATGTAAGTACATTAAGTTTCAGAGAAAGGGCCTCTGAACTGGCAGTATGGAAATACATTGTTTTAATGTAGCTGTTGAAAATGGTTCCATAAATGATATAGGGTCTTATGTTTTTCTTGCAGGGATGATGTTTACAGCTTTAATTTAAGTGAAACAGAAGAGCCTACTATAAAACTTGGTGTAAGATTTTCATTGTATATATTTGTATGCAGGGCCGGAATAAGGCCAACTGATGCCCTAAGCACAACCCAACAACGGTACCCCTTGGCCCTACCACTGGTTAACTAACAAGACATTAAGACTCAAGTGCTGAGAAATATTGTATGAAATATATATGTATATTTATAATTATTAGAAAACACTTAAATTCATGTTGGATAATGGATATGTCAGATGACAGTGAAAGAATTAAAGGCATGATAGCTAGGAGAAAAATCTCTGTGGTGCTCCCCTTTGCTTTGGTATCCTAGGCATGTGCTTTTTTTGCTTTGATAGTGAACTAGCGAAGTGGAACGAGGAAGGGACCAACAGAACAGGGGTCTTTTGTACCTTGCCCTTTAAAAGAGAAGAGACTGTGTGCATAGAATAGTTTGAATTTGTTCTGAAATTTTATCTGCTATCTTGTTACCCTGAATTCTGAAAATAATTATTGTTGGGAAAGTTCAGTTGTACCTCTTGTGTTATTCAACCAGTTTTGGCAAGATTACAGAAAAGAATTGTAGTGGTCTTGAACCTCTCAATTCTAAGTTATTCTTAGGCCAGCAGTTGTGTTTTAGTGCCCCCTAAGAGACTAAAAAAAATTGCACTTTAATAGGAAGGACTCTTTGGGAAGTGTCAGATTCAATGAGGAATTTTTTTTGTTTGTTTGTTTAACTGATGATAATGAATCTGTTGCCATAAAATGTTAACTAGCCAATAAAAATAGTTGCTGATTTTGTGGTGCAGGGGTTAGAGCTACAGCCTCAGCACTCTGAGGCTGTGGGTTCAAATCCCTCGCTGCTCCTTGTGACCCTGGGCAAGTCACTTAATCCCCTCATTGCCCCAGGTACACTAGGTAGAGTTTGAGCCCATTGGGACATAAAGGGAAATATGGCAAAGTAACTGAATGTAAACCACTTAGGATATAAGTGGTATATAAATAATAAAATAAATCTCTCTCCTCATGACAGCTCAGTACTACCTGTCTCAGAACATCAGAAGCAATAATGATATCCAGATTGCAAAATATTTGATAAACTATGAGAGATTCCTTGGATAAACAGCATAAAATCTGTTTTACTAATTGGTATCTAGCTGGGTACTTGGGACCTGGTTTGGCCAATGTTGGAAACAGGATGCTGGACTTGATGGGCCTTTGATCTGTCCCAGTATGGCAATTCTTATGTTCTTAGATTGCCCTAGATAAAGAGGTTCATTTTCAAAGCACTTAGCTACACAAAGTACCATAGTAACCTAAGGTAATTTGTGTGTCTGAATGCTTTGAAAATGAGTTCCATAGTCTCTTTGATATTTTTTTTAAATAAAAAAAATTGCATTCCATTACATCTAGCAACAGATGAGTCCCATAAAGAGTGGTTTTTGTCAGTCTACCTGCAGGTGGAGATAGAGGAAACAAGGATGAACTTATAGGACGGTCTTTTCCTTAGCCAGCATTCCTCTGTCTCTAGCAGGTGGCTGGACGATCTCCCTGCTCTTCTGAGCTCAACAGGTGGTTTGCTCCCTTTTGGATCTCCCCAGTCTGGTTGAGCTTAGGGGTGCTTGGCAAATTGGACAGATTGTGTGTACACCTGGTGGTGCCAAATTCATCCCCCCTACCTTGCTTCTTCATTGCTTGTTTGCATTCTGCTTCTTCACCACCCCCCCCCCCCACCCTAAAAAAAACCCAACAACAAACAAGGAAGTGGAAGAATGTGCTTATGGAGGCACTTCAAGCTGTAGTTGGAGCTGCTGAGAGGGGAGTCTTCTATTCTTTTTGACTCTGCGTTGTGGAGAATTTGCCTGTAAGAGCACCCTGCACAGGGGCGGTGAGCCTGGGAAGTCTGTGAGTACCACTTTAATTTTTTTTAATTACCATCAAGTTACTTCTGGATGTGGCTAGCAGTTTATGGCAGCTGAAACAGTAAAGTGCTGTTTGCACTGCTCTGCACGCTGCTCAATTTTGGGATTCTGTTCAGCATGTCTCCCGTTCTCCAGGATAATAATAATAATAACAATTTTTATATACCACAGGACCGTGAAGTTCTATGCGGTTTGCAATGAGTGGAAATGTTACAGATTGAATGGAATAGACAAAGTACAGAGTTAGTGATTGATAATTCTAGCGATCGTTTGTTGAGGGCTAAGATTGTACAGGTTGATTTCCTAAGTATTTCAGGAACAGATATGTTTTTAGGCGTTTCCTGAATTCCCCATAGGTAGTAAGCACGAGCAATTGTTCAAGGTCTTTACCCCATGATGCTGCTTGATGTGCGAAAAGATGTTGGTGATGACTTTTAAATTTATAACCTCTAACCGGTGGAGTAACAAAGTTCGGATGTGAGCTTCGCTTGTGTCTGTTGGTTGTGAAAGAGAAAAGGTCTGTTATGTATTTAGGGGCTAAACCATAAAGTACCTTGAAGCAAAAACAACCAAACTTGAATGGCATATACTTCTAGGTTGGTGCCATTGAATTCCTGCACTTGGGAGACTTCTTCCTCAGCCGCTCACCTTCAATCAGCTGCCATGATGCTGGCAGCCATTTCAGTGGTGCATGTGGCTGAATAGGATTCTGGTTCCCAGTGAGCCCGTCGGGGTCTTCTGCTATGCCTGGACAGTTGCCCTTTTCTCCAGAATTTCTTTTGCTGCTGCACCAGGCTTTTTTGTTAGAGGTCACTTCTGACAGAAAGGGTAATGCTCCCCTCTTAGCCATGCCTTGGAGGGGGGAGTCCTCCAAGAGGCCTCGTTTGGTAGGGCGGATAGTGGGGGGGCTTCAGCCTCTCTGATCTATGTGTGACACTATGCCCCAGGGTCCAGAGATGTTTGCAGATTTCATGAAATATCTGTGGCAGGTGTTTCAGAGTAGTGCTGCCCGATTCAGGAAAAAAAATTTTGATTCGATTCAGCCTATTGAATTGGTTTTTCGATTCGATTCGATTTTCTTGCCCAATTGGGTGTTTTTTTGTTTTGTTTTTTTTCAAACATCCTGGTGGGTTTATTTTACAGCCTCTTCACCCCCTTTGCCTTCTCCTAACCATACTGGCGCTATGGTGTAAACAAAATAAACAAACAAAAAAGACTTTTCCTCTCTCTGTTAAATCCTAGCTCATGTTTGCGGTCTAACACCAGCTCTGGCAGGATACACATTTCAAATCTGACATATTGTAATCACAAAACAGAAAATAGAATTAGTTTTTCTACCTTTTGTTGTCTGGTCATAATTCAAATTTTGTTGGTCTCAGGCTCTGGTTGACTTCTTATAACTTGCTTGCCAGGGTCTCCTTCTTTCTTCTTTCTCCCTGCTAACCATCCATCTTCCATCTCTGTTCTTTCCTTCCGTTTCTCTTCCCTACCCAGGAGGTCTGGCATCTTTCCTTTTTTTCATCTCCCTCCACAGATCCACCTTTTCTTAACTACCCTTTCATCCAGCATCTTTCCTTCCTTCCCCACCACCCCAGGGTCCACCATCTCTCCCTTTCTTTTCCCAACTACCCTCCTATCCAGTATCTCTATCCCCCCTCCACAGCATCCCTTGCGTCTAACTTCTCTCCCTTTCTGTTCCTTCCCTCCCTAAATCCCATTGTCCATCATCTCTCTCCCTCTCCTCTATTTTCAGACTCATTTCTTCCTCCCCAAAGTCCGGCATAAGCACATCTCTTTGAACCCCACCCTTCCCTCCCTCCGTGTACTTCTATACCTGGGTGCCCCTCCCCTGAAGGTCTGTCCCCACCGAAGGCCTGCACCCCACCCCTAAAGGCCTGTGCTACCATCCCTGAAGGCCTGTCTCCCCCTTGAAGGCTTTTCTCCCCCCTTAAATGTCTGCATCCCACCCCTGAAGGCCTGCCTGTCCCCCCTTTGAAGACCTGTCCCCCCTTTGAAGGCCTGTCCCCCCCTCCCTTGAAGGCCTATCCCCCACTGAAGGACTATCCCACCCCTGAAGGCCTGTCCCCCCCTTGAAGACCTGTCCCTCCCCTTTGAAGGCCTGCCTCCCCCTCTTGAAGGCTTGTTCCCCCCTTGAAGACCTGTTCCCCCCCCCTTTGAAGGTCTACCTGCCTGTTCCACCCCGAAGGACTGCTCACTCCACCCCCCCTCCCCCGAAGGCCTGCATGTTCCCCCTGGCCTCCCACTGGGGTCCGGCTTCCTCCCTGGCCTCCCCGCACTGTTTACCTTCCAGGAACAGCCTGCAAACAAGATCGCGTTGCTAGCGATCTTAGTACAGCTTCAGAGCTGTTTCCTCCGTCGCGGTCCTGCCCCTCCTCTGACGTCAGGCAATTGGGGCTGTATGCAGAATCTTCGGATTCCTCAGAGGCTTTAGATTTGGGGGATAATCCCATGGTTCTGCATTTATCTAAGTATGTGGCTTTGCCAGACCTTATTTTGGAATCTTTGCAGAAGTTGAAATTAGTCACTCAGCCTGCTCCGTCCACTTCCTCTTCGTGGCTATGTGGTTTGCGTTCGCAGTCCTCCTTTCCCTGGCATCCTGATATGAACATTTTTATCTCGGAGCAGTGGAACTCTCCAGAGGGTGTTCTTAGGGTTGAGAAGGCCATAAACTGCTGAAAGAAGGGCTGGTAAACTACCTTCGCTCTAATTAGAGACAACCTAATCATATAAACCAGAGAATGTGGACTCCACATATAGTGTATTGCTATTATTACTCCAGAAAGCAGACAACAAAAGTGTACTAATGTATGCTAAACAGTCACAAATGCCACAGAAACAACCACTACATAGGAGTGCTTTGATTTAAAACAAACCTTACTGTAGAAATTTGGACTAAAACCAGGTTGATATTCACAATAGTGTATTACGGTAGTCTCCTGCTACAATGCTGAAAGCTCCCATAATCCACAATACTGTGTTTTAGTGCTCTCTGGGGAAATTATGTCACTAAAGCTGATACTAATAAACCACATGAATGAGCTAATGTTAAAAGTAAATGAGTCACTACTTTTAGAAAAGCATATATGGATGCAGCTAGTAAGGAGGGACTAGTGTTTGAAAAAACAAACTGCAATTAGATTAAAATCTTACCAAAAAAAGATGAGGTTTAGAAAGAAGGAAGCATTTCAGGAACTAAAGTGAAAAGTCATTGCAGATGCATAAAGCTAAACTACTAATTGAACCAAAGAACATTAAGCGTGTGACTGCTATAAAAACCTTTTACAACTAGTTGCCTAATACATGTTTTGATAAAGCAGATAGGGTTAACAGCAAAGGACATAAAGAATAAATTGTGAACTAACAGAAAAAAACAAATGTGGTGGGAATGTAGCACCATGGTAAAGGACAGTGCAGATGCATAAATGGTTATATGGGAAGCCTGAAACTTAAAACCAGTTTCCTATGAATAGACATAGGAATATCACTTTGATATTTTGTTGTGTGTAACCTTTGTATATCAGAAGATAATGTATAAAATATTAATGCACAGCAGAATTAAAATAAAGATATGGTATAAAAAAAAACCAAAAAATAACATGGGTATAAAAACATATGATAGATGCTGCTATGATGGATAATGAAGGCGTAACTTACAAAAATGCCATGCCTAAAGCGCACTTATATAGTGCGTATGCACATACTTAAATCACATATCTATACATGTCCCACTTACAAAACCTAATACCGTATTTTTGGCTCCATAAGACACACTTTTTCTACCCCCAAAAAGGGGGTGGAAATAAAGGTTGGTCTTATGGAGCAAATACCCAAACCCCTCCCATTACCTTTTTAAAATTCTGAGGCCCTCCCTCGCTGGATGCGTCTGCCTGGAGCACTGACAGCTGACGCGGCTGCCTAAGAGTCCTCTTCCCTTGCCGCATAAGGTTACCAGATTTTTTGTCCGGGGAAACACTAGGCCCTGCCCTGTTCCACACCTAGCCATGCCCCATTCCACCTCTAGTCCTACCCTGTTCCACTTCTATCCCTGCCCCCGCAAAGCCTCATCTTTGTTTTCTAACCTCCAGGCCACGTCTGGAGGGTCTCTGTACATGTGTGGATATGTGTGACTTTATCCGCACATGCTCAGAGGACCTCCAGACAAAACCGTGAGGTTGGGGCTTTCCAGAACATGGACAAACTATCGAGTTTTCCCAAACGTCTGGTAACCCTACATGTGCACATACTGGAACCCTATATCTATGTCCCACTTATACAACCTTATAAAATGAAGTATACAGCACTTTCCCATCTTAATATATAAACGTGGATATAAAAGCATACAGTAGATGCTACTATAATGGATAATGAAGGCATTACAAAATTATCTTAATATCTAGCACTCAAGATAGCAGGAAAACTGGAAATATCACAAAAAACAAACACTACTTTTTTTTTATTTTTTTTTTTTATAATTCTTTATTCATTTTTAATTTCTTACATCAAGTGATAAATATATAATACATATAATTTTCAATAAACACTTGAATATCCAACAAAAAACAAACACTACTGCTTATTGAGATTTCAAACAGCAGTCATGTTTTATTTAAACTATTCAGAATATTTCATTATAGCTACTTCAGAATGACAAATGGAGGAGGAAAAAGCCTCAGAACCCCACCTTTCTTTTTGTATAAATTCCATGATAGTTTGTTTGTTTGGTTTTTTTTTTTTTGGGGGGGGGTAAAGGAAACATCACTGGCATAGAAAACCTCCTTGTGCAATGCAAATGACTCAATTATGAATCTGAAGATAATGAACATTCAGATACTTATCTGAAAATAGGAACCTGCCACATCGATGATGGCCAGCGTTTCTTCATTTTAACTACTTCAGGATGTGGACTTACACATCAGATTCCTACACAGCAATAATAAATGTAAAAATCTTTCAAAACATTTTCCATATGATTATTGTGATATATTTCTATGTGTGTGCATGTTTGCGTTAACATCGGTGTCTTCACAGATAGATAGCTATAGATTGCTGTGCATGCTTTTTTATATTAAGCATAGAGATTACAGATATTATTGTTATTACATATGAGGACTTTATATACAATACATAATATAAATGTGATACATAATAGCTGATATATTGTGGTTAAATCACTCATTTTGATACATTTAAACCCCTGTGGTGCACCCCTTCTCTGGTTTGGCATCTTAACCTGATACTGTGAATCTTCCAGAAGGCCCCTTTTTTAAAAAAATCTTTATTAAATTTCTAATTGCAAATAAATAAGGCCCCTTTTGAATTTTTTCAGAAGGTCTCGATTAAAGATCTCATACTGAAATGGTCTTTTTAGTAGCCTTCACATAGGAAAAGTAGATTACTGAGTTATATAGACTCTCTCATGTAGGGACCCCTTTTTGCCTTCCTTTTAGTGGAACGCCTATGGTGAGAACTTTCTGGCTTTCCAGCTCTCGACCTGCATCAGGTGCTCCTTTGCATTCTGGAGGTTACTAGTAAGTTTTGCCACTCTGATCCTTTCTTTATGCTATTTGCAGGTACAAACAGAGAGGTGCATGCTTCTAAGATGTCCATGGTGCACTGGCTTAAAAGAGGGCATTTCTTCCAATTACATGTTGATGGGCAAGTCCTTGCCCATTTCTTTAAGAGCAAGCACACATTATGCAGGCTGTGTCAACCTATTGAATGGAATCTTGAGCCTTCTCTTTGGAGGAGATTTGCCATTTGGCATTATTGCCTGGATGTCACGACCAGGTTGGATGCATCCTTTGGATCATCAATCCTCTCCGCTGGAGTCACAGTTTCCCACCCTTATTGAAAATGGCTTCAGACCAGTAATATTTAACATATTTATAAATGATATGGAAATTGGAACGACAAGTAAGGTGACACAAAACTATTCAGAGTTGTCAAAACACATGAGAAGTGTGAAAGGTTGCGGGAAGACCTTAGGAAATTGGAAGACTGGGCATCCACGTAGCAGAAGAAATTTAATGTGGACAAATGCAAAGTGATGCACATTGGGAAGAAAAATCCAAATCATAAGTTACACGATGCTAGGGTCTACTTACATTGTAGTCTTGTGAACTGTGCTGCTTGTTTGTAGCCTCTTAACTACTTGGATTTTTTGTAACTTTTATGTTTTTATTTTTAAGACAACCAAGGACCCTGTAAGACCTGGCTTGTGTTGGGTCATTTTTGTTGTATACATTATTTGGTTTCTGTCCTGTGTATACACCCTTTCTGGATTGTTTTAGAGTTATTTGGATGCTTATAAACTACAAACTGATAACATCTGATATTTTGTTCCACAATCTTTTTGTTGTTTTGCCACACAGTTTTGGTCACCATTTCTCAAAAAAGATATAGTAGAATTAGAAAAGGTTCAAAGAAGAGCAACCAAAATGCTAAAGGGTATGGAACTCCTTTCATATGAGGAAAGACTAAAAAGGTTGGAACTCTTCAGTTTGGAAAGTGATGGTTAAGAGGGAATATGATTGAAGTCTACAAAATCCTGAGTGGTGTAGAACGAGTAAGAGTGAATCAATTGTTCACCCTTTCTAAAAATTCAAAAACCAGGGGACACTCAATGAAATTACACGGGAATACTTTTAAAACAAATAGGAAGAAATATATTTTTACTCAAAGAATAGTTAAGCTCTGGAACTCGTTGCCAGAGGAGATGATTACAGTAGTTAGCATAACTGGGTTTAAGAAAGACTTGGACAAATTCCTGGAGGAAAAGTCCATAGTCTGCTATTTAAATAGACATGGAGGAAGCCTCTGCTTGCTCTGGATTGGTAGCATGAAATGTTGCTATTAGACGTGTTTCTGCTGGTTATTGTCACCTGGATTGACCACTGTTGAAAACAGGAGACTGGACTTGATGGACCTAGTATGGCTGTTCTTATGTTCTTACATCCCACTTTTCAGGGACTCATCTGTTGCTAGATGTAATGGAAGGGAAAATGATATCTTACCTGGTAATTTTCTTTCCATTAACCGCAACAGATGGGTCCAGTTTTTCTACCCTTGTATGGTTGTTTTGGTTAGACTTATTCTGCTGGTTGTAGTTCAGGATTTAATTGTTGTTTCCTGAATATTGTGAGGAAGAGAAGTTTTTTGTTCATTGTTGCCTTTACTGCTTTCTTAGTGAAATACAGGCTGACTGAAGAAAGGGCCATCCTAAGTAGGAGCAGAGTTCAGCCTTTTTTCGTCTGACTCCACCTGCAGGTAGACAGACATAACCCATGCTTCAGGGACTTATCTGTTGCAATTAATGGAGAGAAAATTTCAAGGTAATAAATTACAAGGTAAGACATCATTTCCCTTTAAGCTGCAATGTTTTCTGTTACATTCTCGGTCGTCGCATGTTATCATTTGATTAAGTTACTGTTGTATCTCATTTGCTTGTGGTTAACAGGTTTGTGTACATTGTAGGTCCAGGAATTATCAACTACAAAACAGAAATCTAATCCAGGATTAATAAGCAAAATGTAAGGATATGATGCTATATTATTTTATTTCTGAAAGATGTCCACACTTCAGAAAAGTCACAAAAGAAAGAAGTGGAAAATATTTCAATGCACTGTTAAGTAACCGTTCTTTTTTCAGTTATTTTTGCATCCTTCCCTGAACAATTTTGTCATTAGCTCAATAATATCTTCATAAAAGCAGTTATTAAATTCCAATAAATAATTAAATTACTGTAAATGATTCCCACATGAATAAACATTAGATTAAGGGATCCTTGTACAAAGTGTGCAAATGGATTTAGCATGTGCTAACGAATTAGTGTGCATTAAGTGCCAAATAGTCTATAGGTATACAGTGGGCTGCGTGGCATTTAGTACATTAGCTTGTGTTAGTAAAAGGACTCCTAAATGCTTTGACCAAGCATGTGGGCTAGGTCTCAAATAGTCCATATTGATAGAGGGTCCTCATATAATGTTTTATCCCAGGACAAGCAGGCATGATATTCTCACATGTGGGTGACGTCATCTACGGAGCCCCGATGTTGACAGCATTTCAAGCAAACTTGATTGAAGATTCAAGCTTGCTGTGCTGCACCACGCATGTGTGCCTCCTGCTCCACTAGAGGACGCATCCCCTCCTCGTGGTCTCCAGTTCGTTTTTTTCCGCAGTGCTAAGAAGACACGTTTTTTCTTAGCTCTGCCCCAAGTGCCTTCTTTGCACTGCGATTTATTAATTTTTGTCGTTAAAAGTTGCTGTGCGTATAATTACTTCTTCTTCTTCCTGCTCATTGCGCTTAACGCACTTTCTTTCGCGATCCGGGGACTCCCGGGTCGTCACGGCCGCGTGGCCTGATAGGCCGCGGTCACCTCAATTTCCTATGTCCCGGCCTGTTACGGGCTTTAAAAAGTGCACCGGGTGGGAGCGTCTACTATCACTCACAGACCCGCATCGCTGGTGCATCCTCTGCCTGGGGGCCGACCATCCGACAGAAACTTGCCCCCGGTGCGCAACCTTCCAACACCGGGTGCTCCGACGACGACAGGTCCGCATGGCGGACCTGTTTGCTGCCGATCAACCCTCGAGATCGGCCCCGGCCTTGATCTCGGCCTCGAGTACCTCGGCCCCGCCTCGGGACTCGACTTCAAAGACCCCGAGCTCTCGGAAGTCTTCGGCTCCGGGTAAGTCCCCTCTTCTTCAGGTTCCATACCTCCAAAGAAGCCAACCTCGGGGACAATGGCCGGACAAGGGGGGAGTTCCTTACCCACGGCCCCGGCGAAGCCCCCGAAGACCTCGGGACATGCCTCCACCACTCGGGAATGCTCTGAATTGAGATCGCACCCGGTGGAGTGCACCGCGGCCTCGGACATGCCATCGATGCTGTCCATACCGGTATTCCAGGAGCTGCTCCGAGCAATGATCACAACGGAGCTATCCGCTGCCATGGCTCACCTTCAACTGGCCTCAACCTCGACCTCGCGTGCGCTGGACCAGCCTGAGCAACGCGTCGAGACCCGTCGGGGCAAAGTGTGCCGTTTTCGCCGCCTCTCTTTTTCCTCGGATTCCTCTCCGAGGCACTCGAGGCGCTTGTCCCCGGCGGAGCTACGCGGGGTGAAACGAAGATCGAAGCCCCTCGACCCCTCGGGCCGTCGACACTCTAAAAAGGCCCGGAGTTCTCCTCTGGCTCGAGGCCGCTCGCCCTCTACTCGATCGCGGGGACCGCTACGGGTTACCGAGCTGTCTCTCACTAACCCAAAGCTTCTACTGACTCCCCCTCGGTCCGGGGCTCCGGTCCGAGGCTCTAGGCTTTCGCCGAGGGAGTTCGGGGAGAGGTCTCCGACCCGACATCGGTCGGTGCCCCTTACCCCGGCGTCGTCCCCGAGGGGCTCCTCGAGGCGACGCAGGTCCTCGACCCCAGAGCGCTTCCATAGCGCATCCCCGGTGTCGGATCGAGGGTCCGAGCGAGAACCTCGCTATTCGAGGGAGGCTTCCCCTTCCTTCTCAGTGAAACGGAGGTCTCGTTCACTGTCCACGCAAGGGGCCACAGGATCCCACCGACCTTCCTTCACGAGGTTCGTCCAGGACATGGGACGTGCCCTTGACTTGGACTTACAATCTGACTCGAGGTACTCGAAGGAGTACCTGGCGGAGATGGATATGCCTTCCCCGCCCCGAGAGTCTCTCCGGCTACCGCTGAACCCGGTGCTCCGGCAGACCCTTATCAGGAACCTCGAGACTCCCTACATGGTGACGGCGGTCCCATCTAAAATGGAGTCTAAGTACCGAACGGTGCCCTGCCCGGGGTTTGAGCAACCACAGTTGTCCCACCAATCTTTACTGGTGGAGTCTTCTCTGAAGAAAGCTCACCCCTCTAGGGTGTCCGCGGCGGTTCCTCCGGGACGCGAAGGCCGGACACTAGACAAATTTGGCCGCCGTTTGTATCGGAACTCGATGATGGCCTCAAGAGTCCTGAACTACACTTTCACCTTTTCCTCTTACCTGAAACACCTCATTGGGCTGCTTGGCGCCTTCTCGGGGGATTTACCTGCCCCTCGCCAGGCAGCGTTTGGCCTCCTCCTCGAGGATTTTTCCAACCTCCGACTGCACTTGTTCCATGCCGCTTACGACGGCTTTGAACTGTCTTCTAGGGTCGCAGCCTTCGCGGTGGCCATGCGCCGGCTGGCGTGGCTGCGGCTCGTCGATATGGACCCTAACCTGCAAGATCGGTTAGCAAACCTCCCTTGCGTCGGGAAGGAACTGTTTGACGACACTATCGAGGCAGCTACGAAACGGTTGTCGGAGCATGAACGTTCTTTTGCTTCCCTTGTCCTACAAAAACCCAAACAACAGGCCTCTCGCCCTTTTCGGGGATTACCTCGCCGCTACCCCCAGAAGTCTACCCCGGCCTTTTCCAGGCCGCCGCCGCGGCGTCCCCAGGCTCACTCTAGGGCTCTTCCAAAATCACAGCCTACTGCACCTGCGAAGCCGTCTCTGTCCTTTTGACGTGATGAGCAGACGGGGGCTGGCCCCCTCCGCACCTCCACCTGGCCTCCTTCCCATCGGGGGCCGCCTACGAGCCTACTACCCTCGCTGGGAAGCCATAACGTCAGACTCATGGGTCCTTGGCGTGATCTCATCGGGGTACTCACTCAACTTTCGAGAGGTTCCTCCCGACAGCCCACCAAGTGCATGTCCTCCCAAGCGAGGCACAGGATCTCCTTCGCCTGCGGAACCCCAAATCAAAGGTACTTCCTGGTACTGAAGAAGACGGGAGACCTGCGCCCGATTCTGGACTTAAGGCGCCTGAACAAGTTTCTGGTGCGGGAAAAATTTTGGATGCTTTCCCTTCTGATCCTTTACCCCCTGATCAACAAGGGCGATTGGCTCTGCTCCCTCGATCTGAAGGAGGACTACACCCATGTTCCGGTGCACCCTGCTTGTCGCAGATTCCTGCGCTTCCAAGTGGGGGACCTCCATTTACAATACCGGGTCCTCCCCTTCGGCCTGTCCTCGTCCCCCCGAGTCTTCACGAAGTGCCTCGTAGTGATCGCGGCTGCCTTGCGCTCCCAGGGTCTGCAAGTGTTCCCCTACCTGGACGATTAGTTGATCAAAGCCCCGACCTGGGAGGGGGTTATCTCAGCGACCCGACAGACTATTACTTCTCTTCAGGGTCTGGGTTTCGAGGTAAACTTTCCAAAATCCCAGCTGTGCCCCTCTCAGTCCTTACAATTCATTGGGGCTGTGCTGGACATGGTCCATCTTCGTTCCTTCCTCCCTCCTGAGCGTCTGGAGGCATTGGTAAATCTGAGCCGACAAGTCTCGAGATCGACCTCGGTCTCGGCACGACAAATGATGACGCTCCTCGGCCATATGGCCTCCACCGTCCATGTTACCCCGCTTGCCCGCCTTCATCTGCAGTTACCACAGTGGACTTTGGCCTCACAATGGCGTCAGGATCGAGACCCGATCAACCGCCACGTGACAGTGACTCATTCCTTGCAAAGATCGCTCCGTTGTTGGGCAGACTCTTCGAATCTTTCCAAGGGTTTGCTCTTTCTCGCCCCTCCACACCACAAGGTCCTAACCACGGACTCGTCGGAGTATGCTTGGGGGGCTCACGTAGACGGTCTCCGCACTCAAGGTCTGTGGTCCACAAAGGATCATCGCTGCCACATCAACGTGCTGGAGCTCCGGGCCATTTACCTCGCCGCGGTGGCCTTCCAACACCTGCTTCACGACCGGGTGGTTCTCGTCCGCACGGACAACCAGGTGGCGATGTACTACATAAACAAGCAAGGAGGGACGGGGTCATGGTCCCTCTGCCAAGAGGCTTTGCGGCTCTGGGAGTGGGCGGTCTCCCAAAACATCTCCCTTCGAGCAGTTTACATACAAGGAGAACAAAACTGCCTGGCGGACAGGCTCAGCCGCCTCCTCCAGCCACACGAGTGGTCCCTGCATTCTCAGGTCCTGCGACAGGTGTTCGACACGTGGGGGACTCCCCAGATAGATCTGTTCGCCTCCCCCGACAATCAAAGACTGCCTCTCTTCTGTTCAAGGATATACTCCCCGGACCGTCTCGAGGCCGATGCCTTCCTCCTGGATTGGGAGGTGAAATTCCTCTGTGCGTTCCCACCGTTTCCTCTGATTCTGAGGACGCTGGTTCATTTGAAATCGGTGAGGGCCACTCTGATCTTGATTGCTCCTCGATGGCCCTGCCAGCCTTGGTTTTCCCTACTACTTCAACTCAGTGTCAGGGAACCTCTACTTCTGCCTGTATTTCCCTCTCTGCTATCTCAGAGTCGGGGTTCACTGTTACATCCCAATCTTCAGTCTCTTCATCTAACTGCTTGGTTTCTTTCCCCTTGACTTCTTCCCCTGTATCTCAGTCGGTCAGGGAGGTGCTGGAGGCTTCTCGGAAAGTCTCGACCAGACTCTGCTATTCCCAGAAGTGGACTAGATTCTCATCCTGGTGCTCCTCTCACCGCCAGGACCTGATGTCGGTCCCTGTGCCCTTGGTTCTGGAGTATTTGCTTCATTTGTCTCACTCTGGCCTAAAGACCAATTCCATTCGAGTACATCTTAGTGCGATTGCTGCTTTTCATCAGCCCCTGGATGGGAAGGCTCTTTCACTCCATCCCTTGGTCTCTCGCTTCATGAAGAGTCTTTTGAATGTTCATCCTCCTCTCAAACCTCCTCCTGTGGTTTGGGATCTGAATGTGGTTCTGGCCCGACTCATGAAACCTCCGTTTGAGTCTATGGATAAGTGTCATCTTAAATTTCTCACTTGGAAAGTGATCTTCCTACTCGCTCTCACGTCTGCTCGAAGAGTTAGTGAGCTGCAAGCTTTGGTGGCGGACCCACCTTTCACTGTATTCCATCATGACAAGGTGGTCCTCCGCACTCACCCTAAGTTTTTACCTAAAGTGGTGTCTGATTTTCATCTCAACCAGTCCATTGTTCTGCCGGTGTTCTTTCCCAAACCCCACTCTCATCCTGGAGAGGTGGCGCTCCACACTCTTGACTGCAAGAGGGCGTTGGCTTTTTACCTTCAACGCACTCACGCTCATCGGACGGTCCCCCAATTGTTTTTGTCCTTTGACCCTAACAGATTGGGGCGTCCAGCGCACCCTGTCCAACTGGTTGGCTCTTGTATTTCTTTCTGCTACGCTCAGGCTGGTCTCGCGCTGCATGGTCGAGTTATGGGACATAAAGTCCGAGCTATGGCAGCTTCGATAGCCTTCCTCAGGTCTACGTCGATTGAGGATATCTGCAAGGCTGCCACGTGGTCTTCGGTTCATACTTTCACCTCTCACTACTGCCTGGATACACTGTCCAGAAGCGATGGCCGGTTCGGCCAATCGGTGTTACGTAATCTGTTTTCTTAAATTGCCAACTTCCCTCCACCCCTTCGTTATTAGCTTGGAGGTCACCCACATGTGAGAATATCATGCCTGCTTGTCCTGGGATAAAGCACAGTTACTTACCGTAACAGGTGTTATCCAGGGACAGCAGGCATATATTCTCACAACCCGCCCACCTCCCCGGGGTTGGCTTCTTTGCTGGATATGTGAACTGGAGACCACGAGGAGGGGATGCGCCCTCTAGTGGAGCAGGAGGCACACATGCGTGGTGCAGCACAGCAAGCTTGAATCTTCAATCAAGTTTGCTTGAAATGCTGTCCGCATCGGGGCTCCGTAGATGACGTCACCCACATGTGAGAATATATGCCTGCTGTCCCTGGATAACACCTGTTACGGTAAGTAACTGTGCTTTTCCGTTTTATTATTTTAGCAAATTTACAAAGTACAAGTTTGCTTTCTCTTTATATACATGTGGTGATTGTAACCTAATGTTTTGGATAGAATTTTGCTTAATAAGTACACTCATAGATTTGAAAATGCACTCTACTCACATCACAGGAATGATTCCTCGTAACAAGACTTCTTTACCATCCTGCTAGACTAGGCCAAACTAATGGATTATGTGTCCTAACTAACAGATGGAAGCAGAGAGCACTGTCATTTCAGTGACATAATCAATAGTAGCATAGTACCATAGTAGAAGATGGCAGATAAAGACCTGAACGATCCATCCAGACTGTCTGATAGCCACACTCATTATCAATTCATGATTAGACCAACAATGAATGTGGTATAAAATAACTTAATCTTTTTTTGTCATTTCTGGGACATAGGGCTAGATTCACTAACGCCACGGATCCAATCTGATCCATGAGCGATCCGATCTGTGGCCGGGGGGCTGATTCATAAATCGCCTTCATGCAAATGAGGGCGATCAGAATCATGTCCCCACTGACTGCTCGGATCGCTGAATAGCGATCCTGACGCATGTTCAGATCATCTGTAGATGGTCTATGCATGTTTAAAGAGCAGCGACCTTTTTTTTTTTAAAAAAAAAACAACTTTTCTTAACTTTTGATGGTGAGCCTGTGGTTTTAACCCACTTTAAGCCCGCGGGTTAAAACCACAGGCTCGCACTGCGGGAGAAGGCCAGGGCAGAAGCAGGGCAGCGCTCGGAGAAGAGAGCAGGAGTGTCGGGGGCAGAGAGCTGGCCTATGCTGAAGGTTTACACCCTTCCCGAAAGAAGCTGATGAGTTGAACAGTGACCTCTGAGGCAGGCAGCAGGCACGGGACAGCTCTGTGCAAACACAAACCAGATACCATGCTAGAAATTCCTTCCTTCTCTCTGTCTTAGCAATGTACTTGGAATTTTTAGGGAAAAGCAGAATGTCTCTCCTAGACTAGCATTCTTAAGATTTTGTTGAGTTGGGGGCAGAGAGAGCAGGAGAGTCGGGGGTAGACAGCAGGAGATGCAGTTGGAAATGATGTGAGCGACTGGTCCCCAGCAGTCGTTTGTTGATCGACCAGCCCAGTCGGTGTTGCAGTTTTTTGTTAGTGAATTGCTGCCTGCCTACTTTACATGCTGTTTCCCCTCATTTGCATGCACAGATCGGATTGGAGGATGATCAGCCATGAGGTTAGTGAATCGGGTTGGAGGGAAATCGGGTCGCAAAGTGGTCAGGACGTGATTGATGGGCATAGTGAATCTAGCCCATAGACCATAGAAGCCTGCCCAGCACTGTCCTTATATTCCAGCTACAGGAGTTGTCATCGAAGCCCACTCCAACCTATTCAAATTTTGTCATATATGGAACACAGACTGAGAAGTCCGCCTGGCACTATCCTCGCATTCTAACTATTGGAGTTGCTGTTGTGGTTGAATCCTCTGGAAAGGGAAGTAGTGAGGTACACTTGTTTAGTGTACTTTACTAATTATCTTTGTTTTTGCATACCCATGAGGTTCTTCTCTCCTTGTTTGTTGAATCCTCTGGGCTAGGGAAGTTTCCCAGGACCTGGCCTCAGTCCATCCCTTCATAGAGACTGGAGAGGTAAGTCTCCTTCCACAGACCCAAGCATCAAACTATGGACTAGAGAATGACACGGGAACAAATGTGTCCCCGTCCCCGCAGGAACTAAGTTTTCCCACCCCATCCCCGTGAGTTTTGTTCCTGTCCCTCCCCTTTCCTGTAAACTCACAACCACACAAGCCTTGAACACTTACGATATTAAAGTGTTTGTTTGAGGCTTGTGCAGATGAGGACAGAGCTTGCAGGAATTGGGCAGGGACAGGAAAAGAACTCGTGGGGACGGGACGGGAAAATGAGTCCCCACGGGGACGGTGAAAAAATTGTACCCGTGTCATTCTCTACTATGGACCTTTGCTCTTTGTAGCTAGCTGGCAAAGGTCTGCTAGATTCATTGGACCACTGAGTTCAGGCTACAGACCTTCCTCAAGAGTGAAAGGGAGTTTGTGCCTGGCTGGGCCTGGGCCTCAGCTCACAGGTTCTAGCTTCAGGTGCCCCCCCACTTGAAGAGAATTTCTCAGCCTTGCAGAAAACTAAGACCCATAGGTGTTTGGCTAAAGAGGAAGGAATAATGGTAGATAGGGTATCCAGTTATAGTTCAGTCTGTTGGATGCTCTGGCTTTGACATACTGTATGTCTGCTGAACCTTCTGGTCCTTGTCTAATACAGAAAGGAGCCAAACAGATTATTGTGACCTGCTTGGGCTGGGGTACACTTGATGTCCATGAGGTTGTGGATCAAGTCTGTCCAAATTCAGGGGGTAGTTTCTCTTACCAGATACCTTGGTTGCCTAAAGCTTGTTCAGTAACTCTGGTTCTGAGAGTCCTCAGAAACCTCCAGATAGTTTATTTTCTCTTGTTGGTTGAGTTTCTGATTACTTTCTCTGCATAGTGGATAGCTCAGGAGCTGGCAGTGCCTAGTACACTAAAGTATCCATGGTGTTCCTGTGTGGATTTTCGAGATGTTCATTGGTTTTGACCTGCTGTATGGTAGTTCAAGTGATGTTCTTAGCATAGCCCAATGTTCCTTGGCATGTGGTTCTGGACATGGCATCAACCTGCTTGGTGTTTGCCTCCTTCCTTTCTGGTTTAAGCATTGCAAGATAGTTTTTGAAAGAAGGATGATTCTCTACACAAATCCAGCAGACCACCAAAACCTGTCGCTTCGTTCTGTATAATATCGCCAATATCTGACCCTTCCTCTCTGAGCAGACCACCAAAACTTTGTCCAAACCCTTATCACTTTTTGCTTCAACTACTGCAACTTGCTTCTCACAGGTATTCCTCATAACCACCTCTCTCCCTTCCATCCTTCCAAAATTCTGTTGCACAACTTATATTCCACCAGAGTCACTATACCCATATTACCCCTTTCCTTAAATCACTCCATTGGCTCCCTATCCATTGCTACATGCAATTCAAACTCCTTTTACTGACTTACAAATGCATTCACTCTGCAGCTCCTCAATATCTCTCCTCTCTTATCTCTCCCTATACTCCTCCTTGAGAACTCCGTTCATTGGGTAAGTCTCTCTTATCAGGACCCTTCTTCACTAATACCAACTCAAGACTCCATTCCTTCTCTCTTGCTGCTGCTTACACCTGGAACAGACTCTAAATCATTACATCAAGCTCTGTCCCTGGCTGTGTTCAAATCCAGGCTCAAGACCCATTTTGATGTTGCTTTTAACTCTTAGTATATGCAAATTGAGACCTGCTCTCTTATTCTTCAGACACCTAAAGGGTTGAGGGCTGACTAGACTGGTTGTGGCAAATAAAGTTATAATACCAGATCTAGAGTGTTAAATCAGTTGGTGGGAACTCGTGTGACCTTTTTTTTCTGAGTTCGACAGGATTCAATACCGCCAGTAGCACCCATGCGTGCCAAGCAGATGTTACCCACTAACATCACTTTATACACCCTGTGGGCCATTTAAATATAAAAATATATACTCTATAATACTAAAGTTTTTTTTTTCTTTTGTATTTTTTTAACTGTATTTGTTTCAAAAACTTGCTAGTCAGCCCAAAATGCCCTGGTGTTTGATACCATATATATGAAGAATTCATAGTTAATGATATAGTATCGCATCATTTAGAAAGCTCCTGCAGTACCCAGTCTTGTGATTTTACACTATTATAGAGCTAATCCATAAAGCTACTGAGAAACCAGGAACTTATCTTTTTATGCACACCGCTGTTATTCATACAGGGTGCCAGCTGATCACCCTACAGAGCCCCGTTTCATAATCTTCATCAGGGGTAACCTCAGGGACATCTCCCGTTGTAGTATGAATCAAGGTGATGGTTCTACGCGGTGCAGTTAAGCTAAAAATGAAAGCAAGAGTATTTAAATCTTATGGAGCGCTCCACAGCCCCTTACTCCAGCTATTTCAAATCCTAGAAACTGGTTGGCAGGTAGGAAACAAAGGGTAGGGTTGAAGGGCCACTACTCTGACTGGAGGAGGGTCACGAGTGGTGTTCCGCAGGGCTCGGTGCTCGGGCCACTGTTATTTAATATATTCATAAATGATCTAGAAACAGGGACGAAGTGTGAGATAATAAAATTTGCAGATGACACCAAACTATTTAGGGGAGCTCGGACTAAAGAGGACTGTGAGAAATTGCAAAGAGACTTGAACAAACTAGGGGAATGGGCGACAAAATGGCAAATGAAGTTCAACGTTGAGAAATGTAAAGTATTGCATGTGGGAAGCAGAAACCCGAGGTACAACTATACGATGGGAGGGATGTTATTGAATGAGTACCCAAGAGAGGGACTTGGGGATAATGGTGGACAGGTCAATGAAGCCGACGGCACAGTGCGCAGCAGCTGCTAAGAGAGCGAATAGAATGCTAGGTATAATCAAGAAGGGTATTACAACCAGGACAAAAGAAGTTATCCTGCCACTGTATCAGGCGATGGTGCGCCCACACCTGGAATACTGTGTCCAGTTTTGGTCGCCATACCTTAAGAAGGATATGGTGTTATTCGAGAGAGTTCAGAGAAGAGCGACACGTCTGATAAAAGGGATGGAAAACCTTTCATACGCTGAGAGATTGGAGAAACTGGGTCTCTTTTCCCTGGAGAAGAGGAGACTTAGAGGGATATGATAGAGACTTATAAGATCATGAGGGGCATAGAGAGAGTAGAGAGGGACAGATTCTTCAAACTTTCAAAAAATAAAAGAACAAGAGGGCATTCGGAAAAGTTGAAAGGGGACAGATTCAATACGAATGCCAGGAAGTTCGTCTTTACCCAACGTGTGGTGGACACTTGGAATGCGCTTCCGGAGGACGTTATAGGGCAGAATACAGTACTGGGATTTAAGAGAGGATTGGACATTTTCCTGCTGGAAAAGGGAATAGAAGGGTATAAATAGAGGATTACTACTCAGGTCCTGGACCTGTTGGGCCGCCGCGTGAGCGGACTGCTGGGCAAGATGGACCTCAGGTCTGACCCAGCAGAGGCATTGCTTATGTTCTTATGTTCTAGTGATTAGAAACATAGAAACATTGAAAGATGACGGCAGAAAAGGGCTATAGCCCATCAAGTCTGCCTACTCTACTGACCCACCCCATTAAGTCTGAGTACTAATGACCTAGTTCCTTAACTCGACCCTCGTAGGGATCCCACTAGGACGTCCCATTTATTCTTAAAGTCAAGCACGCTGGTGGCCTTGATCACCTGCTCTGGAAGCTTGTTCCAGTGATCTACAACCCTTTCTGTGAAGAAATACTTCCTTACGTCACTATCAAATTTCCCTCCTCTGAGTTTGAGCGGATGCCCCCTTGTGACCGAGGGTCCTTTGAGAAAGAAAATGTCTTCTTCCACCTCGATACGTCCCATGATGTATTTAAATGTCTCAATCATGTCCCCCTTTCCCTGCGTTCCTCTAGAGTGTAGAGCTGCAATTTGTTTAGTCTTTCTTCGTACGAGAGACCCTTGAGCCCTGAGATCATCCTAGTGGCCATCCGCTGAACCGACTCAACTCTAAGCACGTCTTTACGGTAATGTGGCCTTCAGAATTGCACACAGTATTCCAGACGAGGTCTCACCATGGTTCTGTACAGTGGCATTATGACTTCAGGTTTGCGGCTAACGAAGCTTCTATTGATACATCCCATAAGTTGCCTTGCTTTGGATGAGGCCTTCTCTACTTGTTTGGTGGCCTTCATGTCTGCACTGATGATTACTCCCAAGTCTCTTTCTTCTGAAGTCCTAGCTAGTGTTTCTCCATTTAAGGTGTAAGGTTTGCATGGATTTCTGCTACCGAGATGCATAACCTTACATTTCTTAGCGTTGAAGCCCAGCTGCCATGTCGAGGACCAGTTTTCCAACGTAAGCAGATCCTGCGTCATACTATCCTGCAGATTGCTTTCACTTACTATATTACATAGTTTGGCGTCATCAGCGAATAGTGTTACTTTACCCTGAAGCCCTCGGGTCAAGTCCCTTATGAATATGTTAAAAAGGAGTAGACCCAGGACCGAGCCCTGTGGCACTCCGCTGGTCACCTCTGATGTCTCAGAGAGGGTGCCGTTGACCACCACCCTCTGATGTCTTCCACTCATCCAATCATTGACCCATGCAATTAGTGTCTCACCTAACCCCATCGATTTCATCTTGTTTAATAGTCTACGGTGTGGGACGCTGTCAAAAGCCTTACTGAAATCCAAGTACACTATGTCCAGAGACTCTCCCGAGTCTAGCTTTCCTGTTACCCAATCAAAGAAGCTGATAAGATTGGATTGGCATGACCTACCCCTAGTGAATCCATGTTGACTAGGATCCCTTAGATTCCCCTCATCCAAAATCGTGTCTAATTTACATTTAAGTAGTGTTTCCATGAGTTTACACACTATTGATGTGAGACTCACTGGTCTGTAATTCGCCGCTTCCGCTCTGCAGCCCTTTTTGTGCAGAGGAACGACGTTAGCTGTTTTTCAGTCCAGGGGGACTCTCCCCGTACTTAGGGAGAGATTGAAGAGCATGGCTAACGGTTCTGCCAGGACATCGCACAGCTCTCTGAGCATTCTTGGGTGCAATTTGTCTGGTCCCATGGCTTTGCTCACCTTGAGTCTTGACAGTTCGCTGTAAACATCAGCTAGTGAGAACTCAAAATTCTGAAATGGGTCTTCCTTGCTTGGCTTTGCTTCCAGCTGTGGCCCGTGTCCAGGTGCCTCGCAGGTAAAGACTGAGCAGAAGTAATCATTCAGTAGTTTGGCTTTTTCGGAATCTGTTTCCACATAATTCCCGTCTGCTGTTCTAAGGCGTACTATCCCGTTTGTGGTGTTCTGCCTGTCACTAATATACCTGAAGAAGGATTTGTTCCCTTTCTTAATGTTCTTTGCTAGAGTTTCTTCCACTCGAAGTTTGGCCTCCCTGACTGCTGTTTTGACCGCTGCAGACCTTGTCCTGTATTCAATGTTAGCTTCTTTCTCCCCGGTGCGTTTGTATGAAAGAAATGCTCTTTTCTTGTCTTTGACTAGGTGTGAGACCTCATCAGTGAACCAATGGGGTTTCTTCTTTCTTTGTTGTTTATTTACCGATTTTATGTAGCGGATAGTTGCCTTGTGTAGTGTCATTTTCAGTGTCGACCACATAGCTTCCACATCATCCGTTATTTCTTGAACCTGCAGCGTCTGGTGGACGAAATCACCCATGCTTGCGAAGTCAGTGTCCCGGAAATTGAGTACCCTCGTTTTTGTTTGTGATCTAGGGAAGCCCTTTCTAAGGTTGAACCATACCATGTTATGGTCACTGGTTGCCAGCGTTTCTCCCACCGAGACCTCCGTGACGCTTTCCCCGTTCGTAAGTACCAGGTCCAGGATGGCCTGGGCCCTAGTGGGCTCTAGTACCATTTGTTTGAGCTGTACTCCCTTCATGGACGTTAATATCCTCCTGCTACTACAAGTTGTTGCTGAGAATGTGTTCCAGTCTACATCAGGCATGTTGAAGTCCCCTAGCAGGACAACGTCCCCCCGTAAGGTGATATTCTCAATGTCTTCAATTAATTCTGTGTCCTTGTCCTCTGATTGTCTTGGAGGTCTGTATACTACACCAAGGAATAGGCATTTCTCTCCGCCTCTGGCCAGGTTTACCCAGATGGATTCCCCAGTGTACTTGACATCTTTGATCCTAGTTGTCTTGATGTTCTCTTTAATGTAAAGTGCTACCCCTCCTCCCAACTTACCCTCTCTGTCTTGGTGAAGCAGGTTGTATCCTGGTATAGTTATATCCCACCCATGAGAGTCTGTGAATCATGTTTCGGATATTGCTACCACGTCAAGATCTGCATTTACTATTTCTATTTCTAGTTCTAGAAATTTATTCCCTGTGCATTAACATACATAGCTCTCCACTCTTTGTGTCTACTAAACTCCTGTAGAGAGTTACCCATCTGAGTTAGAGTGTCTCCTAGCGAATCTTTTGCAGCAAGGGTACTTACCTCTGACTTAGAAGTGGAGTTTTGGTTCACCTCATCAGGATTGTTACTTACTGCTCTGGTATATAAGTGGGTACCCTCCCCCAACTTACCTAGTTTAAAGCCCTTCGAAGCAGGCGGGCTACTCGGTGTCCGAAGACGTTCTTACCTCTGTTGGTCAGGTGGAGTCCTTCTGATCCCTGGAGTCCCTGTAGTGCCTCTCCGTGATTCAGGAATCCGAAGTTCATTTCCCGGCACCATCGTTGTAGCCACTCATTTGTCTTCAGAATACGTTCATCCCTTTCTCTTCCCTTGCCCCTAACAGGAAGAATTGAAGAGAATACTACCTGTGCTCCTGTCTGCTTCAGCCTCTCCCCCAGAGCTCCGAAGTCTCTAGCTATGCCCTCCAGAGTGTTCTTGGCAGTGTCATTCGTTCCGACGTGGATGAGCAGCATTGGGAAGTGGTCCTGGGGCCTGAGAAGCCTATCAAGACAGGCTGTCACATTTCATATTCTGGCTCCAAGCAGACAGCAGATCTCCCTCGACTGCATATCTGGTCTGCATATTGGTCCCTCGGTGCCCCTCAACATGGAGTCCCCGATGACTATTACTCTGCGCTTCTTATGGGGATGTCGATCAGATGTCCCTGGAACTGGAGTCGTGTGATGGGCATCTTCCTGATTCTCATCGGCCGTTCCTTCCTGTAAGATCTGGTTTCTGTTCCTCAGGGTGAGTTGTGGGGTTGATGTGAAGCTACCCTGTGTACGAGAAAAAGAAGAAGATGAAACTAAATAAGGGGGGGGGGGGTCTTCTGCGCTTGCCTGTGGAGGAGGTTACTAGCTGCCACGAGTCGGCGTCTCCAGCCATCTCCTGTACCCCAATCGTTGGTCTCAAAGCTGAAGGTTTGGGCGTCTCCAGGATGGACTTGTCATGCACCTGCACGGTGATGTGGGACAGCTCCTGGACGACCTCATCGATGAATGCCTCATCCTCTCGGATGCTTCTCAAGCGTTTCACCTCCTCCCTCAGGTTCCATAGTTCCTGCAAGATGTCACCGTCCAGCTGTTCCACCTCCTCTGTCTGCCCCCCTGTGAAAGAGGAGTAAGTTCATGCCCCCCAAAATTCTGGAGGAATAACGCTTTGTTTGATAATTAAACAATTTGGGAGGATGGACATCCAAATACAAGAACATGAATGATTAAACTCAAAAAAGTTGCAAGTTCAGAATTATTCCTATGCTCAGAACAAACTCGTGTAAGCTGAAAGATATTATGTGTGTAATTCTAACATTAGCAGAATTCAAATGCTTGTGTTACTGGCTGTGTGTTAATCTACTGCCTCATTCATCCCATATGGAAAGTACGATTGTAAACTGAAAATCCAATATTGTTCCCTGGCAAGTAAAAAGTTTTTTTATTTCCTTGAAACGTGTTTGTAACTTGCTCAATGATTGTCCACTGCATGTCTGCGAACAGATGAGCTGTATCAATTGTGTGGCTTACCATAGAGGCATTTTGCCTCAAGTGTTTCATACAACTTCTTTGTTCCGTGATCCACACCCTGATAGCTCGGGTCGTGCTGCCTATGTATAGGAAATTACATGTGCATTATATAATATATACAACGTGTGTGCTGTCATAAGATGTATTATTTCGTAACTTGTATATCTGCTTGGTTTGTGATGTTTCTACTGAGTTCCTTCTATCGTTTGTTTGCATGCTAGGCAGTGTGCGCAAGCCTTGTGACCCAACATCAATTGGGGGTATTACTCCTTTCCTGAAAGTTGGCACGTGCCAACCTAGATAGGCTATACAAGAATGTTCCTGAAACACTTCATGGAGCTGTAGAACATACCAATGTTTATGGATACTTGAGGCAATGCTTTGTGCTTGGATGGAATACGATAGCACACAGATTTGTTTGGAATTATCTTGTCTTGATCGCCCATCCAACAATAGGTCTCTATTGGCATATTTTGCTCTAAGGAATGCTTGATGAATAGTCTTTTTAGGATATCCCCTTTCTAGCAGTTTGTCAGATAGAAAATGCGCCTCTTTATAAAAATCTTCAATGGATGTACAGATACACCGAATACGTAAAAACTGTCCTATCGGTAGAGCCTTTTTGAGGTTGGTAGGATGACAGCTAGAATACTTCAAATAATTATTTCTTTCTGTAGCTTTGTGATGAACTTTGTTGTGTAATAAATTCCCCTGCTTAACCACTTCAGTATCCAGAAAAGTTACTTGATTCTCATCCATGATAACTGTAAATTGTATGTGTGTGTCTCTAGTGTTAAGCCAAGTGAGGAAAGTTTGCAAATCATCATGAGACCCTGTCCATACCATAAATATATCGTCTATGAACCTGGTCAATAATGTGATGTTCTTGAAAAATATTGATGCATACAGATGTCGTTCCTCAAATTGAAGACTTAAAAACTGTAGTGGTTGTCTCAGTTATTTTACAAATAGACTCGCTATATATATTTATTTTCAAAATGTATGGACCTTCAGGTCACCATACGGGTACACACCCCTGGCCGTACTACTCTTCGTCGGTCCACCTTTTATTAACACATTTATTTGTTTTTTTTCTTTTCTTTTTTTTTTTTAATTTATTGTTCATTATCAATCTTATTTTAAATACTTTAAAACCATCTTAGCTCTGGCTTATAGTGATATTATCCATTCTTCACCTCTCCCGACATGCATGTTTCACACAAGGAAACTTTCTTCAGGGTCAAGGGGAACTGTAACACAATAACACACTGCCTTATTGTCTCAAAATTACACTGGCAACCTAAATCAACTGGAAAGCCTCACTTCATTAATATATTACAGAGTTTAAAGCCCAAACCGAATCCACCCAGACACAATAATCTTTTAGAGTTTCTTACCAACAACAGGAGCTAGTTCACAATGTAAAGATGGCTGCGGTTTGCTATTGTAAGGCGTGGGGAGACGTCATCCGACAATGCATGTACGACGTCATCAACCACCCATGCGGGGCTCAGCTGTGAAATTGGAACTTCAGTACCCGGCATTCATAATATAGATAGCCACTCAATTTCTTCATTGAGCCCTGCAGGAACCAAGGTCTTCAAAGTATAAATCCATTTTTGTTCCTTGTATGCTAAAGCTTTCTGAATATTGCCTCCCTCCCACCCTACTGTAACTGAATCAATGATTCTCTATCTAATGTCAGACCATGTATGGCCCATAAGTTGCCAGTGTCTCACTAATGGTGCCGTGTCCCGTTCCGTACGTACTCTAGATTTGTGTTCAGCTAAATGAACACAAATCTAGAGTGGTGGATCCCATAATTCTTAACCTCCACTCAATGTCAACCATTCATGCCTGATGAACACCCCGACCCCATACTTGTCATGTTTGTCTGTTAACTAGATTGTAAATTCTTCTGAGTAGGGACTGTGTCTTGAATGTTCTAATTTACTGCGCTGCATACATTTAGCAGTGCTATAGAAATAAATTGTGGTTTCAAGTTTCAAGTTTTATTAGATTTGATAAATCGCTTATTACATACTAAGCGAGTAACAATTAAAAATATATTGTATACAACCTTAGAGGGGGGTAAGAAATCACTTACTGACAATACAGACGAACTTAGGTACATAAAGGAGGAACAAAGGTGGGCAAAAGTTACAAAATTGCTATTTTTCAGGAGAAAGAGCGAAAACCAAATAGAGGGGAAAACATTAGGATTGGGATAAAAAGAATTATTTTAAAAAGTAAAAGAAACTTTAAAAAGAAATATTTTAAACTAGATAAAAAATTATTTTAAAAATTAAAAAGAAGCTTTGAAAAGAAATGTTTTTAGGTTGGTTTTAAATAAATTAAGATCTTTAACTTCTCTTATATATAAGGGGAGAGTATTCCAGGTAAATGGGGCCATAACTGAAAATATGTCATGACGTCTGGTTCCAATGATTTTCAAGGAAGGAACCATAAGCAGCCCTTGTGTTGTAGACCATAGGGAACGAGTCGAGTTATATGGAACTAGAAATCGGTCTATGAATTGTGGTTCATTAGTGGATAATGTTTTAAATGTTAAAAGTAGTATTTTGTATGTTATTCGTTGATTGATGGGAAGCCAATGAGAGTCTATTAAAAAAGGTGTTACGTGATCGTATTTTTTACCATTGTGGATAATTTTAATTGCGGTATTTTGGATTATTTGCAAACATTTTTTTTCCTTTTGAGTGATATTTAACAGAAGTGAATTACAGTAATCTAATTTGGATATGACTAGGGAATGTATTAAAATGTTTAATGATTTCAGTTCTAGGAACTTGGACATAGAGCGAATTAAGCGCAAACGATAAAAGCAACATTTTACTACATTGCTGATATACTCATGATAAGAGAATTTGTCATCGATGATAACTCCTAAAAATTTTAATGATGATACTAGCCCAATTGGTATATTGTCTATTAGGAAAGGAGCCGATAATTTTAATCCCAGCTTCATTGGGAAGAACAAGGCCTTAGTTTTAGTTATGTTTAATGCTAGTTTATTTTGTGAGAGCCAATTTTTTATTTTTTCTAATTTTTGATTGATTAGAAATATTTCATTGGTAGTAGTAGATGCCATGAATAGGTTACATTCTAGGGGCCCTTTCTTTCTCCCACCCTGGAACTAGAGGCTTTGGTAGCTAAATCCACTATTCTGGACTGGTTTAGTAATAGAATGGTAAGGAAGGTGAAATTTGTTATTTGCTAATTTCCTTGAGTCCTGCTAAATCAGTCCAGGAAGTCTACAATGGGAGATCTACTGACCGAGGGACCTCTAAAACATCTTGAGATAGCTCCAGGATGTTTTGCTTCCTGGTCCTGAGGGAGGCAGAAATCTTGTGAGATTACTGCAGGAATTTTGATCCAGGATCTTGGTTCATGATGTGAGTCCATAAGTATATTGTTGGTCCATGCTATCTGCTATAATAATTCCCTTAGCGCGCATACGCACTTCAGTTTTCATGACTCAATGCGTCTGTAGCACAGAGACAGCGGCCAAGGAAAGAGAGAGAGAGACAGAAAGACACACAGACAGCAGCCAAGGAGAGAGAGAGAGAAAGAGACAGACACACAGACAGCAGCCAAGGAGACAGAGAGAGAGAGACTGAAAGACAGACAGACAGCGACCAACGAGAGAGAGAAAAAGAGACAGAAAGGCACACAGACAGCAGCCAACGAGAGAGAGAGAGAGACAGAAAGACTCACAGACAGCAGCCAAGGAGAGAGAGAGACAGAAAGAAAGACAGACAGACACATCTATTCTAACACCTGTTAATGTAACGGGCTTAAAGACTAGTTGATCTATTAAATTGATCTATAAAAATGATCTATAATATTGATGCATCATGTTATCTCATGATGATTTGTCATAATCGTCATTCATAGTGCTGTGTTATAATGAACAGTCATGATGATCCGTCATGAAGGTCCTTCCTGAGGATCATTTGTTATATTCCATGTGGTTGAGTTAAAAGGTTGATCTATAATGTTGTCCAAGTGATTGACATAAGTTTTGGAAAAAGAATACTGGCAAATTCCAGGGTTGCATTACTCTTTATACTACTGAAATGTCAGTGGTCTCTGTCTTCATTTGCTGGATGGGGGACACAAGCCACTCATCTAGACTGGTCTAGAAGGACTCAAGGAAAGAAAATTAGCAACTAAAAATAATTTCACATTAAAGTATGTGCATTGTGAAAAAAAGCACATTATTTTGGGTGCATTAAGGGAGGACACACAAATCACATGTGGGGGAAATTTTATAAAAGGGCATGTATACATTTTCCTTAAAGAGCACTTATTTTAGGACTCATTTGTAAAGGCTATATTCTTCAAAAAGTCCTTCAAAAGCCCATTGAAATGCTTTCTTTTTAAAGATACTTTTAATTGCTAATTTTTCTTTTGGAATTTTATTACTATTTTAATTTTTACAAGACCTATACGGGGGTCTTCTCCCCCCTATTGTTTTATCCCTATTCGTTTCCTTTACTGTCAAATATTGTAGTTCTTCCCCCATTTTCCTGTTAGATCTGTTTTGTTTTATTGTCTGACTTATGTTAACAACGTTGTCCCCTCGTACTGAGAAATGTACAACATGTTTTTAGATTTGTCCATCGCTTTGTATTACAATTAAGCGATCCATCAAATTTTATTAACACTTGAAACTTCCAATAAATAACCCAAATATTTCCATATCATTTTTAAAAAAATTATTTAATCAGTGGAGAGAAATATCTTATATGAGGCAAAAAATTAGTTCCCAATATACAGAGACTCATGAGTCCCCCATAAGAGAGCAAAGAGATATAAATGGAAAAAATGAGTGCTTGTTGAAACAATGCAGAGCTGTTACTGGCTTTTAATGTGATCATGTTTGTTGGTTCTGAAATATAAGCAGCTGACATAAGTGCTGATATGATAAAGTTTCTTTGCACTTGTGAAAATTGTATTTTAATTGCTATATTTAGTAATGTATTTGTGCATGAGGAATTTCTAGATAGATGATTATAATTTTGGAAGGTAATAGTGGAAGTCATTCTATATTGGGAGCTAGCCTTTTGCCTCATATATAATTATCCCAGAACTTGAAAGATACTTCTCTCCATTGATTAAAGAATTTATTTAATGATATGGAAATATTTGTGATATTTATTGGAAATATTTTTTGAAGAATTTATTTACAATATCACTTTGTTTTGGACATTTGGGGAAAATTCTATAAACAGTGTCCCAATTATAGGCAGTGGTAGGTGTCCTACTGCTGTCTAACAATCTGGAACGCTCTCCCTTTGTATATAAAAATGGAAAAAAACCTAAAAAATTTTAAAAGCAATTTAAAGTGCTTTCTTTTTAAAGATGCTTTTAACTGAACTACTTTCCCTTAACTATTAATTTTATACTGCTCCCCAGTTCCTAAGTGTTTTTCCCTTATATGTTCCTCACTTTTCTATTACAAGTGTATTTCTTCCCTCTTTTCCTTATGTTTCTATGGCCTATTGGTCAACATTTACCCAGTTTGTACGGTCTGTAGTCTTGTAGTTTATTATAGGAAAGTATGTTTAATTGTCATTTTTGTTAAATGTTAATACTTTTTACTTTGTACAACGCTTTGTAGTATCGAAAAGGCGTTTAATCAAAAATTGAATAAACTATAAACTATAAACAAATCAAGACACATGATTTCTTAAAAAATAACCCCAAGTCAGACCGCCATGCTGTAGGCATCTGTCATGGGTGCAGGGAGGTGCTTAGGAACGCTTAAGCTCGCCCAAGGCTGGGCATGGACATGCTTAAGCAGCCCTAGGCATCTCCCTAGGGCCACGATAGACACCTGAAATATAGGCCATTGAAATAGTGGCCTACATTTCAAATAAATGCATCCGCTAAACTAATCATGGCAAAGGATTCTCCCTGCCATGATCAACTGTGCAGCTACGGCAGGGAAACCCCACCCTGCGAACATCCCTCCTGCCGCCATCCCCAAAACAACCCCCGGCAGAAGGGATGCCCATTCACTCTTACCGGCACCCCCCCACACACACACATGACCCCCTGACCCCCCCTTCCCATAGGAGGAGCCTTAGGCACCTAGGCCAACTGGAATCTTATGCCTCTTTCCCAGTGCTTTATGGGATGCACTGGGCATGACCTTAGACTCCTATTGGCCTTAGGGATCTAGCAAATTGGAGTCTTAGGCCACTCCCAGGCCTAAGACTTCGGTTGGCCCAGGTGCTTCTTAGATATCCTTCCCAGTACATTCTGGGATGCACAGGGAGTGGCCTAAGACTTCAATTTGCTAGATCCTTAAAGCCAATTGGAGTCTTAGGCCAGCTAGCAGTTGCCCTTTAAAATGTTTAATTAACATTTAATTAGCAATCCAGAGCAATAATTAATCTGCTGTTAATTACAGATGCACTTACTGCAGCAAAATTAAACTGCTATCCATTGCTACAGGCACCTGATCCACAAAACTGTTTTTAGGGCAAATTTGCAATTCTTCTCCCTGAGCCCTTGTACTGCTCTTGAAACCAGTAAAACAATTTGTCACATTTATGGGTGCACATGAAAAATGTTAAGTTCCATTTTACAAATGATATACAGCAGACAAAGAATAAACTTAATTCTTAGTACTTAAAAATTATTTTAAAAAGCACCGCTAGCTTTTAACATCTGGTTTATTTTGCTTAAGGAATCCTGATGAAAGCAAATCTGTCATCAAAAAGAATGAAGGAAAAAAGGTACATTTTCTTAACTAGGGTTTATTTAGTCTGTGTTTATTTAGCAAGTTCTTATGCATATTTTGTAATGCTTCTTTGCTCTGGAACTTGCATTCTTACTGATATGAGCCCCTTTATATATTAGTACAGAAGTTCTGTTTCATACTATCTAGTTGACTAACTTTACTGTTGCGTATCAGTAATAGAAGAAAACCCTGAGTATAATGATCCATTATGGAAACAGCACAGAGCTTGATACAAGATGGGCCTTCCCTTTTTCATAGCATCAGACTGTTGGAAACCTTTAATTCTTGCATTCAAGACTATAAAAAAAAAAGAAGTCTGAAATGTTTATTATGTGGATAATACAGTAGATAAATTCCCCAGAGAGACATTTTCTGAGTACAACACCTTAAGTTTCATATTATTTTGATTACTATTATCATCATCATTATCGGACTTCTTGCTTACATCATATACATATGCAACTTAGGATAAATTTATAAGCATTTATATCTTCTTTTATAGTTTGGTGAGTTTTACCTCTTTGTTCCTTTGATGGTCTTCAAGACATTTGAGTATGTGAGAAATAAGATCCTTTCTAATTTGATATTCAAAGCGATTTTCAGTGCAGGAAGGGCAGGAGTCCTGATTAATAGGCTCTCTGTTTACCCTCAAGGATTGCAGAAGGCATCATCTACATTTATCAACTCCACCGCCTTGTGTGTCCCATCTTAGTTTTTCCTTTTGCAAGAGAGTTGGAAAGGTATCGTTTTTTTCTGCTCTGCATCTGTTTATTATTTTAGGGTTTTTAAATCTGATTTTGAGGATTCCTGGTGTTACAGAGGTTCCCAGAGATCCTGGGATAGCTCTGCCTGGAAGAAGATACAGTCTCTGTTTCAGAGGACTATAGCTGGGGGTGGGGGGATGTTAACCTTTTAAGGTGCCTCTCTCACCAGCCTGCAATAACTTTGGAACATCTCAGGGAGGGTTCCCCTGGAAGCGCAGCTTGCCCTGAAATTTTTCACATGCTTGAATGCAGGAGCTAGTAGGGTCAAAGGTTCCAGACCCATGAGGCTGTGTAAAAGGCAGCCCAAAGAGACAAGCCCCTGGAGAAACTTCAGGCTTTTGTGAGGCAGAAATCTTCTCCATGTTCCAGCCTCCGTGAGAACTGATACAGGCAGAACCTTCCTGTTCTGTGAGTCCAGTGCATTACTGTCTATGGGAGGGGGGGGGGGTCACCAAAGAGCAGTTTTAAAGGTATCTGGGGCTCCCTATAAGGTCTCCCTCCTCCAAATTCCTATTTACTGACTTTGACTTTGTTCTCCTGGGCCATTTTTAGGCACCAAAACACTTCCATGGCGGCCAACTTAGATTTCCTAATTTATTTTAAAAGCCTCTCTGTGCCTCAAAACACCATTCTGAGCTCTCTAGGAGGACAGGATATAAAACTAAATAAATAAACAGTGTTCTCCCCAGAAATTTTTTCCAGCCGGGTGGCATGAAAAAGTAGCCGGGTGGGGCGGGACAGGGAAATTTGGTGGTGGGGAAAATTAAAGGCCCCTTTTACTAAGCTGCAATAGCGTTTTTAGAGCGTGCAGAATTGCCGCGCTACACGGCTAGAACTAACGCCAGCTCAATGCTGGCATTAGCATCTAGCACGTGTGGCAATTCTGCGCGAGCTAAGCACACGGTAAAACCGCTATCGCAGCTTAGTAAAAGGAGCCCTAAATGTGTGCTATTTGTATTAGTTAATTATTATTAGTTATTTTCCAAAGCTCAATATGACTGCCTTTCTTAAGGTTTGACACTTGTTCCATAATTTTTTATTAAATTTAAGAAGTATCCAATTCTAGAAGTGAATAATTAGATATTTGCCCTCTTTCAAATGCAGCGTCTCTCAAACTTTTTTAACTCCGGCACACTAAACGAAGCAAATGTTTTTTGTGGCACACTAAATGCAGCAAATGTTTTTCATGGCTGGAAAAAATTTCTGGGGAGAACACTGTTGCCGTTAGTTTTCAAGGTCCAATCACGTCAAAGAATGATGCTTATCTGGTCAGTTGTATAATAAAAAAAATGGATAAGATAACATGAGAAGTGAAATTGTCATGAATCGGAGGGATACATACCCTGTAGGTCCTAAAAGCAGGCTTGTGGATTAGATATAAACTATGAAGGCAGTGGTGTACCTAGCATATGTGACACCCAAGGCCCATTATTTTTTGACATACCCCCCCCCCATCTGTATGAAAAACATGATTTTTAGTAACAATCCACACATCACACAAGAGTGAACCTAGGAAAAGGCAGTGAGCAGTACATCAATACACCCATTATAAAACTAAACAAGCCAGACTAGTACAGATCAATCCTACAGTCAAACCTAACTGAAAACCATGTCTTTCGAACACACAGAACACAGAAAACACTTTCGCCTAGTATGGAATATGTAATCACAAACTAACCCCTCTCCCTTTTACAAAACTGTAATGTAGTTTTTAGCCATGGTGGTAACAGCTCAGACTCTCATAGAATTCTGAGCAACTACTGCCATGGCCAGTGCTAAAAAAACGCTCTACAGTTTTGTAAAAGGGGGGATAAAATAGAAAAACGTAGACAAAGGTTAAATTGAACCTCCAAGAAGCTGGACTCTGCATACAAAGCAACACCACAGAAACAGCGATGCATCTCCCCTAAAGCAAAAAAGTAAATAAATTGAATTTTTTTCTACATTGTCTTCTCTGGTTTCTGCTTTCCTCAATCTTATCACTCTCTTCCTTTCATCCACTGACTACTCTCTCTCTGCCCCTTCTATATAGCATCTTCTCTCCTTGTATTCCCCTTCCATCTTTCACTTCACCCCTATTATTCTGGCATCAATCTTCTTCCCTTCCCTCCTCCAATGGTCTGGCATCTCTCTCCTCTTCTTCCCTTCCTTCTCCCACACTCCCATGGTCTGGCATTTCACTCTCTCCTCTCCCTTCCCCCCACTTCCATCAGCATCTGCCCCCTTTCTTTCCCTCCAACCCAATTCCATCCAGTATCCTTCCCCCTTATGTCTCTCTCTCCTTTCCCTGCACACCAATTCCATCAGCATCTGCCCCCTTTCTCTCCCTCCATCACCCTTCCATACCACCCTGACCCCCTTTTTCTCCCTCCACCACCCTTCTATGCTCCTCTCTCCCTCCAAACTAGCAAGGTCCCATGATGACTGCTTCTGTTGCCTCTGTCTCTGGAAGATGTAAGTGACGTTGGAGGGGGTGGGCCGGCAGACACAGGGAGTTGTGGCAAGGTTCCACAATGTCTGCAGCTGCCGGTCCACCCCTTCCGATGTCACTTACGTCTTCTGGAGGCAGAGGCGTCAAATGAAGTCATCGCGGGACCTTCCTGCACTTCAGTGCGGCTGCCGACTCTGTTTCAGAATAAGTACGGCAGCTGCGCTGAAGTGCAGGTGCCATTTAGAGCAGCTCGGAAGGTTCTGGATCCAGCTGGTTGTGTACCCCCCTAGGGCTGGCACCCGGGGCGGTCTGCCACTGTATGGGGGGACAAAAAATAATAAAAAGAATGGATAACTTGACCGATTTAGACATGTCATACAATTATAACCACAAAAATATGTCATAAAATGTAATTCTAAACTCAAAAGACTCCAGACAAAAAGCAGACTATAGAAAGGAAACCAGAAAAGACCAAACTCATAGTACTAAGATCCAAATGCTAAAATCATACATGTCCATTATGAAGAGACGTGTGGATCCCTGCTAATTATAACGAGTGAGTCTTTAAAATATGAGTCGGTAACGGATAGCCAGACCTGGTGAACAGAAGTGACAAATACTGGAGCCAAACCAGAGCACCGTGATGAAACTTGAATGGAAATATGGATACCTATTTATACTTTTGAGTAAAATTGCGATGCGAACATGTCATAGAAAAGAATAAATAATGTGTAAACTAAAAACCAAGAACAACATATTGTAACACCGAACTCAGAATTAATGAAATAACATGCTAAAATAACTTAAACCCCCCCCCCCTAAAATAGGGCATATACATACTTAAAATGATGGCTGGTTACAAACAGTATGCCTAGGCTATATAAACCTAAACAGAGCAAAAGTAAACGTATGGGAAATGAACAGCTGATAATGCAGAGTGTATCTTGAAAACATAAGCCGATAGTAGCTCAAAGACAAGCCGACTGGGTAGATGAAAAGTAAAACCTGGGAAAGATCTAAATTATTGTTCAAATGAGCTTCTATTAAAACCAAAGAATAAAACCACAGCACTCGGGAAAGTAAAAAAGGGAGAGTAAAATGGACTTACCGAAAAGGTCTCTGCACTGATGAGATAAACTCGTACGCAGAATAAATGTGAACACGCGACAGTGGGGCTATGATATTTGATCATTTGAAAGAGACGCCAAAAAAGTGTCGGCAGTGGATTGAATGCACACTGATAGGGGAGGGGCATCGGGCTTTTAAAAAAGGCTGCTTTAATAAATAAATGAAAATACTGGTGAAAAACTAAATAAAAAACCAAAACCATGATAAAATGCCGAACCTGACTGCAAGTGGTAGTGAAAGTAGCATAAGGCACCCGTAGTACTGTTACTGCCAGAGCTGCTTAGAATAAAGAACTGTGCTGTACATGAGGAGAAAAAAGAAAGAATGAGGTGATAAAATGTAAAGTGCTGGCCCCTCACTGCACCACTTGATAAAACTAAGGAGCGATGTTCTAGAGCAGGGGTGCCCACACTTTTTGGGCTTGCGAGCTACTTTTAAAATGACCAAGTCAAAATGATCTACCAACAATAAAATTTAAAAAAAACACACTGTACGCATAGAAAATGTTAATTATCATTCCTATTCCGGGGTTTTTTCAAAGAGGTCAAAGCAGATGACTCTATGCATTGTCACTTCAGTAACAACCATACAAAAATAGACAAATATACCCCCTCCCTTTTTACTAAACCACGATAGCAGTTTTTAGTGCAGGGAGCTGCACTGAATGCCCAGTGCTGCTCTCAACGCTCATAGGCTCCCTGCACTAAAAACCATTATTGCGGTTTAGTAAAAGGGGACCATAGTGTAAAATATAGACAGCAGATAAAAATTCAGACACATTTTGATCACTAAATTGAAAATAAAATCATTTTTCCTACCTTTGTTGTCTGGCGATTTCATGAGTCTCTGGTTGCACTTTCTTCTTCTGACTGTGCATCCAATCTTTCTTCCCTTCTTTTAGCCTGTATGCTTCCTCTCCTCCAGACCTCAATCCCTCCCCCAACTTTTTCTTCCTCTCTCCCTGCCCTTTCTTTCTTTCTCTCTTCATGCCCCCTTTCTTTTTTTCTGTTTCTCTTCTGTCTTCCTGCCTGCCCTCTTTCTTTCTTTCTCCCTGCCCTCCCCCAAGCCGCTGCCATCGGGGAACAGGCCCCCCAAGCCGCCGCCATCGGATAACAGGCCCCAAAGCCGCCGCCCCAAACTCTCCCTGCTTCAGGCCGATCAACCTTCCTCTCTCCCCGACGTCAATTCTGTCATCGGAGAGGAAGTTCCGGCCCAGCCAGGCAGCGATTGGCTTGCCAGAACTTCCTCTCCGAAGGCAGAATTGATGTCAGGGAGAAAGGAAGGCTGATCGGCCTAAGATCGCGATCGACCTATTGGGAGAAATGCTGCTGGGTCTTGCCTTCGCGGAAACAGAAAGTAGGCAGGACCCGGCAGCAAGAAGAGCAAATTGTAAGCTTCACTGACTTGTCTCCCGCCTTAGCCCGTAGCGAACGTATGCTTCGGGGCTCTAACATGTGCGTGCCGGCTTCCATTCTCTTCCTCCCCCCCCGGACATAACTTCCGGTTTCGGAGGGAAGAGTAGGGAAGCCGGCATGCACACGTTAGAGCCCCGGAGCATAAGTTCGCTACAGGCTAAGGCCTGAAATCTCCAAGCTGTTTGTTTTTTGGTTTTTTTTAATGTTGAGCAGTGGCGGCAGCAGCAGAATTAGCTAGGCAGTCATCTAAATTACCTGGGCGGACCGCCCGGCTAAAAGGCCCTAGGGAGAGCACTGCATAAATACATTTTACTAGTGATTGAGTATTATGAACTCCTCAGGCCTTTCTACCCCTTTATCATGCCAGTTTTGTGCTGGATAGTTGACTGAGGAACGTCCATGCACCAAGTGCTGCAGGACATGTGAGGGGGAGGCAAGAGCACTAAGCTTAGCCCCCCCCCCCCCCCCCCCCCCCTCAGTCTCTTCAAGGCTTTGAAGTTGCAGGAATCTCATTTGAGTCAA
This sequence comes from Geotrypetes seraphini, assembly GCF_902459505.1. Lineage (NCBI taxonomy): Eukaryota > Metazoa > Chordata > Amphibia > Gymnophiona > Dermophiidae > Geotrypetes > Geotrypetes seraphini. The sequence goes on from NC_047094.1 coordinate 97,741,967, forward strand.
AAATCCCTTCTGGAGCCCTTGAATTGCAACTTGTCTTCGTTGTCAAAACACAAGTATGCAGATACCTCTGAGCCCCTGAGGAGACATGAAGGTTCCCTGCAGAAGTTCTCTGGAGATCCAGTGCAGGGTTTTGACTCTGCTTTCATGAGTTGATGTTTGGAATTTAATGGGTCCTCCACATTGTCTGGAGCTTTGCTGGTGATTGTGCAGGGAGTGGTACCTTCGCAGTGCATAGTTCCTCAGCAGAAAGCTTTACCACTGGAACTAGAGGTCCAGTTGGAAAAAGACTGGGAAGGTTTGGAGTCAGGGTCTATGCCTCTATTTCAACAAAATGAATCCTCAGATTAGAGGATTCCAGATCTCAGGTTGGCTACAGTAGCCAAGAGTGGCAGCCCTGGATCAGGGAGAGGACCCATTGGTGTGCAGGCTTTTCAAGGTGACGATCCTTATGGAAGTCATTACAGTAACTTTGCGGGAATTAAGTTTGGATCTCCCGCCGTCTACCAATGCTTAAATATCTCTTATGAACAGCACTGATCCAGTTTTTCCCATCGTACCCTGAGATATTGTGATGTTGACAGAGCACTGGAAAGCGCCAGAGGGCTCTCTGAAGGTTACCAGTGCTATGACAAAATTGTCCCTATTGACGCCTGAATTCCAGTAGCTTTTTACTCTGCCTAAGGTGGATTTGCTAGTGGCACAAGTCACTAAGTGGACTTCACTTCCTAGTGAGGGAGGAGTGATACTGAAAAGATCCTCAGGATTGCAGGGTGGACTTGGTCCTCAAAAAACAGTTTGTGGCTTTAGCTCTGGGACTAAAAGCAGTGGCTGTGGCTTCCTTTGTAGTACACACCTACCATAAGATGCTGCACAGGGCTCTATCTATGGAGGAGAGTGCATACCCCTTGGTGTTTGTTGCTGTCAGGGGTAGACTATGTTACAGACAGAGGTGTTTAGGGTCATGAGCAAAGTGTCTGCTTATTCTGTCTTCGCCCGAAGAATGCTCTGGTAAGACAATGGGCAAGAGATTCTACTTCAAAGGCTACTCTGAGCAGGCTTCTTTTTACGAGGGGCTGGCCAATCTCATGGTAAATGAGATGGATCGTCATCTAAAATCATTGCCAGACAGTAGACTACATGCCCCAGGAGGGTCAAGTCATGGCTCCTTTCATGGCTATAGACATTCTCACCATGGAATGGTGGGTTCCTCTGCTCAGTGCTCTAGACAGAGGTTTGGAGGTTCCAGATGTCCTCAGGCATCAGCTCTCTGATCAGCAGCTAGCGCAAAGAAGACCAAATGATACCAGGCTGCAGTCTGAGCTTCTCCGAACAGAAGGAAGGGTGGGCGATATGCTGTTCAGACATATGGGTGCTGGATATCCTTCAAGAGGAAGGCTTTACAGACTCTCCGGCAGTAAGACCAGAAAGAGCTGCCAAAGTCAGAGCCACGGTAAACTGGCTTCTGAAGATACAAGCATGGAACCAGTACCAGACACAGAATCAGGCTTGGGCAGATACTCGATATACTTTATCATGCCCAAGAAAGTCTTAGATGTTTGGGGACTCATCCTGGATCTGAAGTCTGTTATTGTGGCGCTGAAGATGCCCAGATTCTAGATGAAAACCATGCATTCAGTCATGGCTACAGTGGCACTAGGGGAAATCCTAGCCTTGCTAGATTTGATGGAGGCATATTTACATATTCTCACTTTCCCGGAACACAGAAAGTTTTTCAGGTTTCATGTTCTGGAGAGACATTTCTAGTTCTCGGCGCTCCCTTTCGGGTTGGCAACAGTGCCTTGGACCTTCAGGAAGGTGATGGTGGTTGCTGCAGTACACCTTCACAAGGCAGGGATCCTGATTCATCCATGCTTGGACAATTGTGTGATCAGAGCTCTGTCCAAAGCTGAAGGTCACCAGGCAGTGACAAAGGTTGTCCAGCTCCTGCAGGACCTGGAATTGGATCATCAATTTCCACATGAATCATCTGGACCTGGTCCAATCCCTGGAGTATCTGGGGATTCCTTTTGACACAGCAGAGGGCCGTGTTTTCCTTCCAGAAGCATGCAAGCTGAAACTCAAATGCCAGATGTCAGAGATTCTAGCTATTCCAATTCCTACAGTGTGGCACTACCTTCAGGTGCTGGGATCCATGGTAGTGATCATAGGCGTGGTGCCATGGGCTAAAGTCCATGTACACTTTCTCCAGAGTGCAATCCTGTCCCGTTGGTCTCCACAAATAGATCTGCTCCAGAGTCTGCTACACTGGACAGTGGAAGCGCGTCATAATCTGTCCCAATGGCTCCAGGTAGAGACGCTAGCCAAGGGCTGGCCTCTCTGCATCCCCTCATGGGTGATACTGATGATGGATGCCACCTTGTATGGCTGGGGAGTCTTTTGTGAAGGATCACCCAGTGCATTGTTTTTTTTTTTTTTTTTTTTTTTTTTTTCATAATCTTTATTCATTTTCTTTTGTTACAACAAGTGTTTCATATAAACTTATTAAAAACTTAAATACATACACTTGATATACATACTTATCATCATCAAGTTTAAGTTTTTTTTTAGAAAATTAATGTTATACAATTTTATAATATTATGTAGTAAATCTAAATTTATATAATTTCTTTTGAATGTAGAATTCCCCCTCCCTCCCTCCCAATCAATCAATAATATTTAAAAACAACTTTATTGTAAATTCATTCAACATTGATATAGTGTGTAAAAATCAAAAATAAAATCCCATTTCATTCCCTTCTAATCAATTTTAACTTGGGAAAATTTAATCATTCATTACAAAATTCTGTTAATGGTCTCCATATCTTTTGAAATTTATTAATATATCCTTTTTGTGTTGCTATGGTAAGCTCCATTTTATATATATGACAAACAGAATTCCACCAGAAAGTGTAATTTAATTTGTCATGATTTTTCCAATTCAATGTGATTTGTTGTATTGCTATTCCAGTTAAAATAAATAAAAGTTTGTTATTATTTGATGTTATTTGACTTTTTGTTCTCATTGTTGTTCCAAATAATATAGTATCATATGTCAAGGCTACTGGGTTTTCTAACATCCTATTAATTTGAGGCCAAATTGATTTCCAGAATGTTAAGATGAATGGACAAAAGAATAGAAGATGGTCTAATGTCCCAATTTCAACATGACAGTGCCAGCATCTATTAGATTTAGAGCTATCTATTCTATGTAAACGTGTAGGGGTCCATAAAGCTCTATGTAAAAGAAAAAACCAAGTTTGTCTCATAGATGCTGACACTGTACATTTTAACCTCCAAGACCAAAGTCGTGGCCATTGAGATGCACTAATTTGGTGCTTTATCTCAATGCTCCAAATGTCTCTAAGACCATTTTTTGGTTTTTTATTTATATATCCGGATATTAATTTATACCACTGTGCAGCTTCATGTCCTATTGAATTTATCTGGAAACACAAGAATTCCAAGCTGTGATAATTAGTAAGATTTTTCCATTCAGGGAACCCTTCCTGAATGGATTGCTTCAATTGCAACCATCTAAAATATTGTGTTTTATTAAGATCAAATTTATGTTGCAATTGTGAAAACTCCAGCATTTTACCATTTTTTATTATGTCGTCTAAAGTACGAATACCTGCTATTATCCAGTTTTTCCAGATTATTTTGAAACCGCCTATTTTGATCTTGGGGTTTAACCAAATTGTTTGAGTTGTTGATTTATTAATTGGAATAGGAGTTAGATTACTTATATATCTTAAAGTTTTCCATGTATCCATGAATATTTTATGTTCTTTGTATAGCCTTGGCATTTTGACACTAACTACATGGCTAAGACGTAATGGAAACATAAGTCTCCATTCTAGCCAAAACCAATCTGGGATATTTACAGTGGGTTCTGGGAGGATCCAATACATACCTTGACGTAAAATATAGGCTTGATGATACCTATAAAAGTTGGGAAAATTTACCCCTCCCTCCGCAATTGGTCTTTGCAATGACACTAATGCAATTCTGGGGTTTTTCCCAAGCCAAATAAATTTTGTTAATATCCTATTTAATTTTTTATAAAAAGAATTTTGGAAGAAAACTGGTATCATTCCCATTTGGTAACAAACTACAGGCAATATCATCATTTTAACAGTTTGTATTCTTCCCCACCATGATAAGTGTAAGGGGTTCCATTGCTCACACATCTCTGTCACTTTTTGTAATAAATTTTTTTCATTAATTTTCATTGTATCTTCCAAATTTTTTGTAATCCAAATTCCAAGGTATTTAATAGCATCTTCCTTCCAAACAAAAGAAAATGAATTAAATAAACTTTTTGTACAATGTATATTTAATGGAAGTATTTCTGATTTATTCCAGTTTATTTTATATCCTGAAAATTTTCCGAATTTTTCTATTAGTTCAAGTAGATATGGAATGGTAGTTTCTGGATTCTTCAAATATAATAGTAAATCATCAGCATAAGCTGATATTTTATATTCTTTATCTGAATGAATTATACCTTGTATCTCCTTTACTTGTTGGATTGCTAATATTAGGGGTTCTAAAACTATATCAAACAGTAAAGGAGACAAAGGACAACCTTGTCTAACTCCTCTTTGTAGATTAAATTTTTCTGAAAACATATTATTAATGTATAATCTAGCAGAAGGGGAGCTATATAATGTTTGTATCATTTGTGTGAATCCAGGACCTATACCAAACCATTCCATTGCTTGATACATAAATGTCCATTCTATTCTATCAAAAGCCTTTTCTGCATCTAAAGAAGCAGCGAAAGTAGGCTCGTTCATTTTCTTTGTTAAGTATAATATATGGAATGCTAGTCTAGTGTTATGAGATGAATGTCTTTGAGCAACAAATCCTGTTTGAGACATACTTATAATATGTGGGAGAGCTTTAGCCAATCTTAACGCAAGGATTTTTGTTAATAATTTTCCATCTACATTTATTAAAGAAATTGGTCTATAGTTCGACACCAAAGTGGGATCTTTATTTGGCTTTGGCAAAACTATTGTTAATGATTCAGCCATAGTGCCATTTGTACAACCTTTATTAAGTTGATATTGAAAAAGATTTAATAAATAGGGTAATAAAAAGTTTTGAAATGTTTTATAAAATTCAACTGTATAACCATCCCCACCTGGAGCGGATCCAACTCTAAGGGATTTCAAAGCTGTTTCTAATTCTTTTAGTGATATTGGTTCTTCCATACTTCGTTTTATATGTTCAGGAACTTTTGGACCCTTTAATAATTTCAAGAATTCTAAACCTTCTTTTTCTTTATTTAAATAAGTCTCGGAAGAATAAAGAGTTTTATAGAATTTTAGAAATTGTTTTAAGATTGGTTCAATTTGTGTAAGTGTTTCACCATTTTCATCTTTTATAGCAATTATTTTTGTTTTCTTTTTTTTCACTTTTAGATAATTTGCCAATATTCTTCCCGACTTATTTGAGTTTCCATAATACAATGCCTGCTGTGCAAATAAATCTTTCCTTATCATTTTTGATGATATTTCATTGTATTTACATTTGAGTTTTAATAGTTCTTGTTGTATAGAATATTCCCATTTTTCTATTAGTTTTAATTCTAAATTTTTAATTTCTTTTTCTAAATTAGCATATTGTTTTCTATTTTGTTTGTTAAGATAAGCCGAATAAGAAATGATTTGTCCCCTTATTGATGCTTTAAATGCATCCCATAATGTTTCTCTAGAGATCTCATCTTTATCATTCATTTGAAAAAAATCTTTCATTTTTATTTGAAAATTTTCACGAAATATTGGATCAGCAAGCAATGTATTATCAAACTTCCATATTGGTCTATTTGTATTTTGATCTGTGATCTTAATTTCAATCCATACCCCACCATGATCAGATAAAATAATTGGATCAATGGCAGCTTTTGTTACTTGATGTGCTAGGTGTTTTGATATAAAAATATAATCTATTCTTGAAAAGGAATTGTGAACATGAGAACAGAATGAAAATTCCCGTCCATTAAAATGAAGTATTCGCCAAATATCTATTAAATCACAAGTTTGTATTAAATTATCTAATCCCATTGATTTCATATATCTACTTGGGTTTTTGTCCAATAGAGGATCCATAACAGCATTAAAATCCCCAGCTACTATTAGATTTGAAGTAGCCAGTGGCAATATCAATTGTTGAAGAGTTTTAAAAAATTCATTTTGGTTCGAATTAGGGGCGTATATATTAATCAACGTCATGGTAGTATTTCCCATATTCATTTCCACAATTATCCATCTTCCATTAATATCTGTTGCCTTTAATTTGAATGTAGCAGTACATTTTTTATTTACCAGAATAGCAACACCTGCTTTTTTCTTTGTAGCTGGTGAGAAAAAACAATGTTTGACCCAACCTCCTTGTAGTTTACTAGATTCAATATTTGAGAGGTGGGTCTCTTGTATAAAGCATAAATCCGCGTTTTGTCTTTTTAAAAATAATAGAGCTTTTTTCCTTTTTATCATATGATTTAGACCATTAACATTTAAGGATATTATTTTAAGATCCATTTATGCATTTTTGATATATTTTCCTTAAAATTATATGAATTAGTTTTCTTAATTTTTTTTTCCCAATTTTTAAATATTTTAGAATATACCCTTTTCCTTTTTTTTCCCATTCTTCATTATATTTCCCCCTTCCCTTCCCTCCCTTCCCTCCCTTCCCCCCCCATTTTAATATGACCACTTGGATACGCATTTTGAGGTTAGGTGTATATAACTCCTACAAGCTATTAAAATATTTAACTATATTTACTACAATTATTATTTATTTTATTTTTATTTATTTTTTATATTTTCCCTTTAGAGGTGTTTTAATTTATTATAAATTCCCAATGTATAATTTATTTTTTGAGTTTATTATTATATTTTGGTTTGTATTATATAATAATGTAATTGTTTTTTAACAGTAATTTCTAAGTGGTGTCTAGAAATGTTTTCATTTTTAAATATTAAGTTTAAATTATTTTCTTTTCCCTTTCTTTAAGGAAATTATTACTTATGACAACATTGTATACCACAAATTCAGTTAGATATGAATTAATTTAAAATAATGAATATTATAATTCAAATATTATAACTTATATTTTTAAGTCTTAGGTATATGTTTGAAGGCAGTCATAAAGGATGAACAGATTTCTCCACAGTCCAACCTTCAGGAGATTATCTTTTCCTTTCAAAATAGTTATTAGTATTATTCGATAATAAGTTCTTGTTTATGAGGTCATTGGCTGTTCATATTGATCGAGGAAATCTTGAAGTTTTGTAGGATCTAGAAAATTTTGAGTCTTGTTAGCAATGGTAATTTTCATTACTGCTGGATAAAGAAGGCCATATCTAGCCCCTAGAGCTCGCAGTTGGGGTCTCATGTCCAGGAATTGTTTTCTTCGTAGTGCAGTCTCTTTTGCAAAGTCAGGAACTATGTGGATTCTTGCATCCTGACATTTGAGGTTTTTGTTTTCCTTTGCTAGTTGGCAGATTTCTACTGCTTGTTGGTGTCTCAATAGTTTGAATATTAAAGTTCTTGGTCTTGATTGAAGGTTTTTATTCTGTGTTGGTATTCTGTGTGCTCTTTCTATTTCTAATGCAGTTTTGAATTTTAAAGGTAGTATTTTAGGTAGAAATTGTTCCAGGAATGTTATAGGGTCATTTTTTTCTACCCCTTCCGGAATTCCGATGATCCTTAAATTATTTCTTCTTTCTCGATTTCTGCTGTCTTCCAAGTCTCTTTTAATTTCTTCAACTTCTTTCCATATTATTTTAGATTTTCTCATGTCTGTATTCAGTTGTTCTGTATTGTTTTCTATGTCATTTATTTTATTTTCAACTATATCCACTCTTTTGGTGAGAATTGCAGCATCTTCAATTGCTTTTTTTAATTTTTTATTGCTGTCTAATACTATTTCTTTAATTTGTCTCAACTCTTCCATGACGTCAGGGGTTTCATCTGATGGTAACGGAACTTTTGAGGGTGTGTTATTTGGCTCTGGTTTTGATCTTTTATTGCTGCTACCAATACCGGAACCACTTGCTTCTGAATCATTTTTGTTTTGTTGTTTTTTAGATGTCATCTTTTGTTATTCTTTTCTTCTCTTTATCTCAGCTTATATTTACTGTCTCTTTGTATCAGTTTCAATATTTTGCCGCTTTTCTCTTTTCTTTTCTTTTGAGTCTCCAATTTATGTTTTTACAATTTTGCTATATCAATTTTATAAAGAAAATAATGGTGATATTCTATCAGGATTTGTTTCTATTTTTTTTTTAAAATAGACAAATTTTTCCTTTTTCTTTTTCAGCCTTTTTCTTTTCTTAGTTTTTTGTCTCAATCTTGTATTTAGATCAGACTCAAGACTTTTATTTCAGTGTTCTTAGAGCAACTGTCAGTTATTTGTCTCTAGTTCTATTGCTGTGAGTAAAAAAAAATGTCAGTAGTCCTTTTCTCTATTTCTCTTCTTTCATGCCTTATCTCAGCCTCTATGAAGGCAATAACACTCAAATTAACAGCGTTTTTTCCTCTTAGGTTTTTTTTTTTTTTTTTTTTGGTTGGTCAATCTTTTATATGTTTATTTTACTAATTCTGTTAGTCACTTTACATCAGCGCTGAATGATTGATAATCCTTTTTTTTTTTTTCTCCTTTTATAAGCCTATTCACAGCCCTTACCAAGGAGAGCAATACTTTGTCTAGTATTCTTGAAGTATATGTCTTTATCAGTTTTCAGCGCCTCTCAATTATCTCGGTATTATTTTTCTTCATGTTAAAAAAAAAAAAAAAAACCGTTACTCCTTTATTCTATAATCTTTCTCACAGCCAAAGCTTTTATATCGGATTCTGTTTCAATTTCAGCAGAGGAGGTTTACATTTATATTATATTTATATTAATCATTCACAGTGAAGTAAAGTCATATATTCTTTCGAAATTGGCAGCAAGGAAATGGCTCCAAAAAAAAAAACCGTTGCCAGCTATGTTCTACAGCAAACTTCGCTTTATCACCGGCAGGAGAATGTCATTTCAAAATAGCTTATCTCCACTGCATAACAGGCACTACGGTATTCTTCTAATATATCATTTACAATTTTTTTTTTCTTTGTTGTTAGACAGCTCACCAACAGTTTTAAACTCCGTCAAGCTCCCGTTTTTTACACTTCCCTTCTTTGGATATAGAAACGGCACTTTTACTTTTACTTTCGATCGTCTCTCAAACTTTCTCCGTCTTAGCCAAGGAGGTAGACCTTAATCATCACACCATCTAGATTATAGTAAATTACTTTTTTTTGTAGTAATCTCTGCAAAATACGCTTGTTTATACGGAGCTTCTCCTTCACCCGACCGTCATCATTCGCGTCCCACCCAGTGCATTGTTGCTGGTTACCCTCTCAGAGAAAATGATCCATCAACAGATTGGAGCTGAGAGCCATCTTAAAAGGCAAAGCAATTAGGGTTTTCATGGACAAGGCCACAGCAGTGGAATATGTTAGCAGATAGGGAAGCACCAAGAGTGCCCAGTTGAAGTTGGAGGCTCAAGTGTTGTTCTGTTGGGCTGAAGCTCACCTAGAAGCCATCTTGGCGGCACATATATCAGGAGTGAACAACATGCAATCCAACTTTCTCAGTCATCAGACCCTGAATCCGGGGGAGTGGTCTCTGTCCCAGAGTGCTTTCAACAAGATTGCGTAGCACTGGGGAAGGTAGACAATCTGATGGCATCAGCGGGAAGTGCTGGCATGGACACTCTAGTCCAGCTTTGGCCAACAAGAGACCTGTGGTACATGTTCCCCTCATGGCTGAGGGTAGGCCATGTTATTCTAAAGATAGCAATCCATCAAGGGATTGGGGCAGGATTGGCCGAGTCAGCCATGGTACGCAGATCTAGTGCGGCTACAACGGGACAGCTGTCTCCAGCTACCCCTGTTTCCAACACTTCTGTTATAGGGACAAATTGCCCTGGAGGATTCGGAACACTTTGGCCTTATGGTATTGCTCTTGAGCGAGCAGCCTTAACTCAGAAAGAATATTCAGAGCTGATCTACTACCCTTCTATGGTCCAAGAAACCAGCGATTGTCACGGCTTATCCTAAATGCTAGAAGACCTTTCAGCTCTGGTGTAATGATAAGAAGATAGAGCCTTGCATGGCACCCATATCAATACTTCTGTCGTTCCTTCAGGATGGTCTTGAATAGGGCCTGGCGGTTGGTTCACTTAAGGTGCAAGTTGCAAACCTCCTCTGCTATCAAACTGAGAAAGGTTCTTTAGCATCTTATCCTGACATAGCCAGATTCCTGGAGGGACCATTGCAGCTGCATCCTCCTGTACAACAACCATTTCCTATGTGGAATCTTAAGATTGTTCTATTGGCCCTCTGTAAGGCCCCTAATGAACCCTTACAGAATGCGTGACGCAGGGATCTTACAATCAAGACGATGTTCCTAGTAGCTAATCACCTTGATGAGAAGAGTTTCAGAGCTCCAGGCTCTATCATAGTAACATAGTAACATAGTAGATGACGGCAGATAAAGACCCGTATGGTCCATCCAGTCTGCCCAACCTGATTCAATTTAAATTTATTTATTTATTTATTTTTTTAAAATTTTTTCTTCTTAGCTATTTCTGGGCAAGAATCCAAAGCTTTACCCGGTACTGTGCTTGGGTTCCAACTGCTGAAATCTCTGTTAAGACTTACTCCAGCCCATCTACACCCTCCCAGCCATTGAAGCCCTCCCCTGCCCATCCTCCACCAAACGGCCATACACAGACACAGACCATGCAAGTCTGCCCAGTAACTGGCCTGCTTCAATATTTAATATTATTTTCTGATTCTAAATCTTCTGTGTTCATCCCACGCTTCTTTGAACTCAGTCACAGTTTTACTCTCCACCACCTCTCTCGGGAGCGCATTCCAGGCATCCACTACCCTCTCCGTAAAGTAGAATTTCCTAACATTGCCCCTGAATCTACCACCCCTCAACCTCAAATTATGTCCTCTGGTTTTACCATTTTCCTTTCTCTGGAAAAGATTTTGTTCTACGTTAATACCCTTCAAGTATTTGAATGTCTGAATCATATCTCCCCTGTCTCTCCTTTCCTCTAGGGTATACATATTCAGGGCTTCCAGTCTCTCCTCATACGTCTTCTGGCACAAGCCTCCTATCATTTTCGTCACCCTCCTCTGAACTGCCTCAAGTCTTCTTACGTCTTTCGCCAGATACGGTCTCCAAAACTGAACATAATACTCCAAGTGGGGCCTTACCAATGACCTGTACAGGGGCATCAACATCTTCTTCCTTCTACTGACTACGCCTCTCTTTATACAGCCCAGCATCCTTCTGGCAGCAGCCACTGCCTTGTCACACTGTTTTTCGCCTTTAGATCTTTGGACACTATAACCCCAAGGTCCCTCTCTCCTCCCAGCATATACGGTTCCTTCCTATTATTAATCCCCAAATGCATTACTCTGCATTTCTTTGCATTTAATTTTAGTTGCCAGGCATTAGACCATTCCCATGTAGGGAACCTTTTCTCAGACTCATGGAGGCAGGCCCGGCTCTATGCATGGTGCCTTCTTTTAGATCAAAATTGGTCTCAGCTTTTCATGTAAATCAGGAAGTCTAACTCCAGGCATTCCATGCCGCAGGCAACAGGAAAGAGGACATTAAAATAAATTAAAATAATTCACAAAGCAAAAAAATTTGACCACGTCACACCCTTACTTAAAGAATCTCATTGGCTTTCCGTAGCACCAGTGGCGTACCTAGGGTATGTGGCACCCGGGCCCATCATTTTTTGACACCCCCCCATGTAAAAAATTTTTTTTTTTTTTTTTTTTTTTGCAATAACCATGAAATGGAATAAATGGTCAGAATAGAAACAGGCAGTGAAAATTTTCTTTTATTGAACCTCATATATGTAACCATTATTCCAAACATAACATAACATAAATTATGTCTAAATTGTCATGACATTAGAAGTACATATGGAGTAGTTGCAGGTGATGCTTGGGATAGTTCTGATTGTGTTAGTTCGGTTTTATGTGTTTTTTGAATAGAAGGGTTTTTATTTCTTTTTGAAGGTTTTGCAGTCTGTGGTTGATATCAATTGGTTGTAGAGTTGGGGGTCGAGTGTTGCAGCTCGAATGGCTAGGAGGTTGTCGAACAGTTTTTTTCTTTTGACGTTTTTGGTTGGAGGGTGTGTGAATGGTGCACAAGTTCTCCTATGTCTGTTTGAAGTGGATTGAATTATTTAGCTGAAGAAATTAGTTACCCCCCCATTCCACACACATTAATTCTCTTCCATTTTTGTTCCCATTATAAAAAACACTGATAAGTTCCCAGAAAAAAAATACATTAAAATAAGAAGTGAAAACAAAGGCCCCTACAGATGAGAACATAACATAAGAATAGCCTAACTGGGTCAGACCAATGGTCCATCATGCCCAGTAGCCCATTCTCATGGTAGCCAATCCAGGACACTAATACCTGGTCAAAACCCAAAGAGTAGCAACATTCCATGCTACCGATCCAGGGCAAGCAGACACTTCCCCCATGTCTTAATAACAGATTATGGACTTTTCCTCCAGGAATTTGTCCAAATCTTTCTTAAAACCAGCTACACTATCTGCTTTTACCATAACTTCTGGCCACTTCATTTTTAAGTTTAGATCTTTCCTTTCAAACAGAGACCTTGCTAGATGTCAAATACAGCACAAGGTAACTTCACATGGACTTAGCTGTGCAGGAAATGTGAATCTCCTCATACACCCACCATATAGTGCAAAAATGTGCAAAGGTCTGTTTTTTTCTTTCAATCACTACATAGCCTAATGCCACACAAGCAGCGCTGTTACAAACATATTCTGTAGGTCAATGCTAAGGATAACAAAGTTTCCTTCCTTGGACCAGAAGGAGATAAACCACTGGAAGAGATCCCAAAACAACACCCAAAGACCCACTCAGTGTGTGAATCAGTTGAGTGGAGTGGACTAACTGGGGGGTGGAAATGGGCCCGGAGTTTGCTCAGCAGAATTTCCCAGACCACCTCTTCCTCTCAACACATTGACACGCTGCCACCATCACCACTAGGAACACCTCACTGGGTAGGCCAGCTATGCTATAAACTTTATAAAACACATTATTATATTTTCTTATAAAGCACATATTTTAACTGACCTCTCTGACATCCTCAGCCTTTCCATTCACAAAAATAGAAGGAAGAAAAGTTCCCATTTCCTGCTGTCTCATGTCCCCGGCCTATACAATATTTTTTTTCTGCAGACCCTTCAAAAGTCTGACCAAATCCTCGTTTCACTTGCATTATAAAGTACTGAGGATGCCATCTCTCCCCAATCCCAGGTCCTAAAGTCTAAGACAGTAGCGCAAACTAATGCTGCCAGATACAGGAAAAAAAATTTTGATTCAATTCAGCCCTATTGAATTGGTTTTTCAATTCGATTTTCCTACCCAGTTGGGTGATTTTTTTCAAAACTCCTGGTGGGTTTTATAGCTTTTTCACCCCCTTTGGCTTCTCCTAACCACACTGGCGCTGTGGTGTAAATAAAATAAAGAAACAAAAAGGACTTTTCCTCTTTCTGTTAAATCCTAGCTCACGTTTGCAGTCCAACACCAGCTCTGGCAGGATACACATTTCATATCTGACATGTTATAATCACAAAACAGAAAATAAAATTAATTTTTCTACCTTTTGTTGTCTGGTTATATTTCAAATCTTGTTGGTCCAAGGCTCTGGTTTTCTTCTGATAACTTGCTTGCCAGGGTCTCCTTCTTTCTGCATGCTAACCATCCATCTGCCAACTCTGTCCTCCCTTTCCATTTCCCTTCCCTTCCCAGGAAGTCTGGTATCTTTCCTTTTTTTCATCTCCCTCCACAGATCCACCTTTTCTTAAATACCCTTTCATCCGGCATCTCTCCCTCCTTCCCCACCATCCTAGAGTCCACCATCTCTCCCTTTCTTTTCCTAATTACCCTCCTATCCAGTATCTCTATCCCTCCTCCACACCATCCCTTGTGTCCAATTTCTCTCCCTTTCTGTTCCTTCCCTCCCTAAATCCCATGGTCCATCATCTCTCTCCCTCTCCTCTATTTTCAGACCCATTATTTCTTCCCCCCCCAAAGTTTGGCATATGCATGTCTCTTTGAACACCCCCTTCCCTCCGTGTACTTCTAAATCATGGGCCTCCCCCCAAAGGCCTGTCCCCCCTTAAAGGTCTGCCTGTCCCACCTTGAAGGCCTGCACCCCCCTTGAAGGCCTGTCCCTTCCCCTTGTAGGCCTGTCCCCCCCTTGAAGGCCTGCCTGCCTGTCCCCCCCTTGAAGGTCTGCACCCCCCCGAAGGCCTGTCCCCCACTTGAAGGCCTGTCCCACCCCCTTGTAGCTTCTCCCCCCCCCCTTGTAGGCCTGTCCCCCCTTGAAGGCCTGCCTGCCTGCCTTTCCCCCCTTGAAGGCCTGTCCCCCCTTGAAGGCCTGCACCACCCCCCTCGAAGGCCTGCACTCCCTTGAAGGTCTGCACCCCCCCCCCCGAAGGCCTGTCCCCCACTTGAAGGCTTGTACCACCCCCTTGTAGCTTCTCCCCCCCTTGTAGGCCTGTCCCCCCCTTGAAGGCCTGCCTGCCTGCCTTTCCCCCCCTTGAAGGCCTGCACCCCCTTGAAGGACTGCACCCCCCCCCGAAGGCCTGCACTCCCTTGAAGGTCTGCACCCCCCCGAAGGCCTGTCCCCCCCTTGAAGGCCTGTCCCCCCCTTGAAGGCCTGTCCCACCCCCTTGTAGGCCTGTCCCCCCCTTGTAGGCCTGTCCCCCCTTTAAGGCCTGCCTGCCTGCCTTTCCCCCCCTTGAAGGCCTGTCTCCCCCTTGAAGGCCTGCACCCCCCCTTGAAGGCCTGTCCCCCCCCCTTGTAGGCCTGTCCCCCCCCCCTTGTAGGCCTGTCCCCCCCTTGAAGGCCTGCCTGCCTTTCCCCCCTTGAAGGCCTGTTCCCCCCCTTGAAGGCCTGCACCCCCTTGAAGGTCTGCACCCCCCCAAAGGCCTACACCCCCCCCGAAGGCCTGCACCCCCCTGAAGGCCTGCCTGCCCCCCTTGAAGGCCTGCACCCCTTGAAGGTCTGCACCCCCCCCCCCCGAAGGCCTGTCCCCCCTTGAAGGCCTGCCTGCCTGCCTGTCACCCCCTCCCCCTTGAAAGCCTGCTTGCCTGCCTGCCCGCCCCACCCTGAAGGCCTGATGCCCCGACCCACCCCGAAGGACCGCTCACCCCCCTGGCCTCCCCGCACCACCTATGAAGCAGCCGCAGCAGGATCGCGAAGTCAGCGTCAGCGATCCCTGCGCTGCTTCCTGCGCCACGGTCCCGCCCCTCCTCTGACGTCAGAGGAGGGGCGGGATCGCGGCGCAGTAAGCAGCGCAGGGATGCTGACGCTGACTTCGCGATCCTGCTGCGGGCTGCTTCACAGGTGGTGCAGGAAGGTCAGTGGGGCGAGCGGTCCTTCGGGGGTGGCGGGGGACTGAACGGCAAGGCCGGGAACACCCCCTTAGGGCTGGCACCCGGGGCGGCCCGCCCCCCCGCCCCCCCCCTAGGTACGCCACTGCATAGCACACCGCATTTTATTTAAGATATGCCTACTCACGTTTAAAACTCTCATTTTTCAAACTCCCGCTTTTATCCATAGAGTCTTAATTCCATATACCACTTCTAGAACATTGAGATCACAGGATCAACATCTATTGACCATTATAAAATTTCGGCTTATGCGGATGATATTTTGCTTTATTTGAGAAACCCAGAGTCTACCTTATCTTCTTTATTGGAATTAATTGATAAGTTTGGCAAATTTTCAGGTTATAAAATTAATTGGAATAAATCTGAAATTATACCCTTGAATGTTTACTGTGTAAAAGGATTATTTGATATTTTTCCATTCATATGGAAAGAAGAAGGATTTAAATATCTAGGCATTCAAGTTAAAAAAACAATTGAAGATACTGTAAAAGAAAATGAAAAATATGTATTAAAAAAAGTTACGGAGTTATGTGAGCAATGGAACCCATTACATATTTCTTGGTGGGGAAGAGTTCAAACCATTAAAATGATGATGTTGCCTGTAGTTTGCTACCAAATGAGTATGATACCTATTTATTTTCAGGGGTCCTTTTATAAAAAGCTTAATAGAATTTTAACAAAATTTCTTTGGCTTGGTAAAACACCTAGAATAGCTTTAGTAACCTTACAAAAATCAATTAAGGAGGGTGGGGTAAATTTTCCAAATTTCTATAGGTACCATCAAGCCTATATTCTACGTCAGGGTATGTATTGGATCCTCCCAGAACTTATAGATAATGCACCAGATTGGTTATATTTGGAATGGCGCCTTATGTTTCCCCTAAATTTAGTTCATATACCAAGTATTAATATACCTAAAAGATACAAAGAAAATAAAATAATAATGGATACTTGGAAAACATTGAGATTTATTGATAAATTAACACCCATCCCAATATACAAATCAACTAATCAATCCATATGGATAAACTCCAAGATCAAAATTGGCGGAACTCAAATCCTTTGGAAGAACTGGATTATTGCAGGCATTAGATCTCTAGACGATGTTATTTCAGAAGGTAAACTGCTGGATTTTTCACAATTGCAACATAGATTTGGTCTTAATAAAACACAAAGTTTTAAATGGTTGCAATTGAAGCAGGCCATTCAGGTTGGGTTCCCTGAATGGAAATCATTAAACAATCAATATAGTTTAAAGTTCTTATGCTTTAAAGCAGACTTCCTAGGACATCAAGCCGCATTGTGGTATAAATTAATATCTGGATATTTAATTAAAAAACCAAAAAATGGTCTAAGAGACATTTGGAGCATTGAGATTGGACATCAAATTAATGCATCTCAATGGCCACTAATTTGGTCTTGGAGAATGGGATGTACAGTGTCAGCGTCTATGAGACAAACATGGTTCTTTTTATTACATAGAGCTTTTTGGACCCCTACTCGTTTGCAAAAACTAGACAGTTCTAAGTCTAATAGATGCTGGCATTGTAATCTAGAACCAGGGACATTAGATCATTTATTATATCATTGTCCTTATATTAAAATTTTTTGGAATTCAATTTGGCCACAAATTAATAAATTAATGGAAAATCATATTGCAATATCATATGATACAATTTTATTTGGAACAATGATGAGAAAAAAAAGTCAAATTTCACCAGAAAATAATAAGCTTTTATTAATTATGACAGGGGTTGCCATTCAACATATAACTAATAATTGGAAAAATTACAACAACCTAAATTACACATTTTGGTGGAATACAATATGCCATATTTTTAAAATGGAAAGAATAATAGCAATACAAAAGGGGACATATAATAAATTTATAAAAATATGGGGGCCATTGACAAAATACTGTAATGAATAAATAATAGAATACTTTTTCTTCTTTTCTTCTTTTAGAGATTTTTTTTTTTTTTTTTTTTTATGACACACATATAGGGGGGGTAAGGAAAACAATCTATATATAATATATTATAATATATGATACAAAATGTAAAATATGATTAAAAAATAATAGAAGGGTGGGGGGAGGGAAAATGAATAAAATTTATCCAGAATATATTGTATTAGATATAAATATGTTATTGAATAATTATCAATTGTATTCTAATATGTTGTATACTTTTATAAAATTTGAAAATTAAAAATATTATATTAAAGCAATAAAAGGGTGGGGGGAGGGTGAAGGGGAAAATCAAATTCAGACATACATTGTGTTAGATATAAAAGTGATACCATGCATTTATCAAATGTATTTTATTATTATGTACACTTTTTGTAAAATTTGAAAATAAAAATATAATGGAAAAAAAAAAAAAAAAAAATCATTAATACTAGACGGCTCACTATTTTTTCAGTGACAGCTCCTCAGTCCTGGAATGATCTCCCAATACATATAAGAGAAGAAAAGAACCTTGAAAAATTTAAGATTAAGTTCAAAAGTTTCCTTTTTTAACGATGCTTTTAGTGAATAATGATCTTTTATTATTTTTTATCCACTTTTTTACTGTCTTTCTCCCCCCCCCCCATGTTTTTACCTTTGTATTTTGAATTTAATATGGAATGTAACCATTAATGAACTTTCCCGTTGTTTCAATATAGTACGTAACAACTTAATTTTTATTTTAAATTGTTTGTTTTTGTAACATTGTTTATTTACACAATATTTTACCTACGTTTATAATTATTTGTATTATTTTGTACATCGCCTTGAATGTAGAGAAGGCGATTAATCAAATCATTTAATAAACTTGGAAACTTGGACAAAGTATTGGCATTGCTGGATGTCA
This sequence comes from Geotrypetes seraphini, assembly GCF_902459505.1. Classification (NCBI taxonomy): domain Eukaryota; kingdom Metazoa; phylum Chordata; class Amphibia; order Gymnophiona; family Dermophiidae; genus Geotrypetes; species Geotrypetes seraphini. Next base: position 97,760,351 of record NC_047094.1, read on the forward strand.
GGAGAATTCTCCGTTATCTTGAGATGATGAATGAATTTCGTCTCACAGACCACTGTTTTTGTATTAACCAGCCTTACCAAACAGGGAAAGTAGCCTCAAAGATGACAACTTTTTTTGTTAGTTATATTAACTTGTATTATTTGTTTTTTACCCTATTTTTTTTTTTTAATTCTTTATTCATTTTTTATCTTACAACAAGTGCACAATACTACATCATATTAACTGTTACAAATCACTTGATATTCATACAATTCTTTACCCTATTTTAAAATGTATAATAACTACCTTGAAATAAATAGATAAGGTCAGTCTGTTTAATAAACTTGAACTTGAAACTTGAACTTCCATATGGTTTCTCAATGCTGTTACCTCTTTGTACATTGGCTGTGGTATACAGCCGCCAATTTCTTTGAAAGTTCATTCCATCAGAGACTCAGCTTCATCATTGAAATTTGTAGGGTAGCTACATGGTTAATTCTCCATACTTTTGAAAACTTTTACAGAGTGGATGTGGTGGCCTTCAGTGTTTTCAGCAGGCTCATCTGCCGTGCCCTAGCCTCAGGGGACTGCTTTGGTATGTCCCATTAATCAGGACTCCTATTCCTCCTGCACTGGAAGAGAAGATTAGGTTCTTACCTCAATAATCTTCTCTTCTTTAAGGAGGGATAGGAGTCCTGATGCCCGCCCTGTCAGATGTCACATTTGTCTGCTGCCTATCTCAGACAGGAATGAGTGTCTCCAAATGCTTGCCTTAGAGCAGCCAAGTGAGTATCAAAATGATTGTTTTCACTGTCAAACAAGTAAAATACGTGATGCAATAGTCCATGGGAAAGCCTATAACAACTGTATTAATGTTAGTGCTGGTTGCACGCAGGTAGGTGGCAGATTTGGGTCCACATTTGTTTGTACTGAGTTTCATGCTGTTTAATTAATTGTCTTTGTTACAGAGCGGAAAAGACTTGATTTGGTTGGGGAGTTCCCCGTGCCCTCCTTGTTATTTCTTCTCTTTTAGGGGTGATCAACTGCTTTGATACAAACTGAGGAGATGGGGCACTTCTCAATGACACAAGAAGGCAGATTTGAAAAATGTAGATGATGCCTTCTGTAATCCTCATGGGTAAATGGAGAGAACACATTAGTCAAGACTCCTATCCCTCCTTACGGAAAAGGAGATTATTGAGGTAAGAACCTAATCTCTTAACTAGCCAGAAACAGTTCCTGTTCAGGGCTAACTGCTAATTTTTAGTGGCACTTAACCACTTAAAAAACAGTCCTATCCTTATGCAGTGTTCCATAGCTGGTTAAATGCTGAACATTTCACTTAACCATCTATGTGTTAGCTGGCTCTTCAAACCTGGAAATTCAATGCTGATGTCAGCAGTCAGCAAAACACTATTTACAACCAACTGAATATCAGGGGCCCACATTATTAAAAAATATATGAACAGGTTGTGTTATGTTCTTTTATTTTACAGCCAAGTTCACGCAGTAGTAGGAAACATCTCTTTAGTGATACCGACACAGAAAACAAGTGTGATGACAGCAAGACTGATATCAGTTGGCTGCAAGGCCCAAACAAAAAGGAAAAACCAAAATTGCTAGGTTACAGTAGACAAAAAGTAGTGAAGAAACCTGAAACTGTAAAAGATGGTGAGAAATAATCTTAAGGATATTTGTATGCATTGTAATTTCCCAGTACTGTCTAGGTCAGTGTTCTTCAACCGCTGGTCCGTGGACTGGTGCTGGTCCGCACAAATTACCTGCTGGTCCACAGGGCCAGCATGTGTATCGGGCCCAATCTTCAACCGCCGGCCCGTGGTGTGATTGATATGGCAGTCATCTTCAGTCGGCTCCCTCTTCTTCACTGCCGCAGTACACAAAGCCATGGGCAGCGGCTCCTACAGGCGTCCTGCACCTGAACCGGAAGCCTTCTCTCTGACGTCATAACGTCAGAGGGAAAGCTTCCAGATGAGGCGCGGACGCACGAGGAACAGCTGCCCGCGAGCATGCCTACAATTTCGCCAGCAACATCATCCACACACTTGGGGACTATATGAGTGAGCTCCTAAAATGCACTCAGTCCCATGTGGGAACACTGACCGGGGGTATTACACAAAATTAAGAATGTCAGTAAAGCAACTGGGGCGCATGTGAAGACCGTAGCACTGGAGGTACAAAACTTTGCAGCTGGCTACATCAGGGGCCTGGAGGAGCACAGGGACAGACTCCTGAAGCACTTGGAAGAGCTGAAATTCCAGAAAGAGACTGCACTACACTTGCAAAAGTTGCAGCTGGAGCACTGTGGCAGTGAGGAAGAATGAGCCGGCCTGAAGATAACACCAGGGGCTAATTAGCAAAAGCCATGGTGTGCCTCCTCCCTCCTTAGCCATTAGGGAAGGCAGATCCGGGGGCCTGAGCTGAGCATGCAGGTAAAGCGGTGGAATAAGCTAAAAGGTGAACTTGTCAATGCACGGATCTCAGATTTTTAAGGATGTGTGGTTTTAGATCCGCGAGGTCTGTGAGGTCCGCGTTTTACACCTTCCCTCTTGGGGCCCGTATTTGCATAGGGGTTATCTGTGTTCTGGTAGGAATGAATGTTGAGAAGCATAGTGTGCTTTGTGTAGTTTAATTTTGTGGTTAACCATTATGTGTTGTTAATAAGATTATATTGTGTACATATATGAAAAATGAATGGAAAATATATGATTATTTTATTATTCTGTTTTAATGTGTATAACAGAAATGTAAATGTCTGCAGGACACAAATGATAAAGACAGCATGGAGAAATATTAATTGAACATAGATATGAGATTTATACAATAAAAAATTAAATATAGATATGACAAGCATGATATTAGCACAAAACAAATGACATACCTTAATAGGCAGGATATCCAACACTCACTGGAGAGCTCAGCAACAAAGTAATCTCCAAGGATAATATGATACAAAGTAACAAAAAAGAAACAATCCCTTTTCATCTTCAGTAGTGCTCAAAAAAATAGTTTTATGAGAGACCAGACTTAGAGCAGCAGCCCCAGCAGTAAACTTCTCTACTTTTTTCAATCACAGCACTGTTTGAATGACTTTTATCATAGCAAAACTTTTATCATAGCAAAACATCAGCTATTGAAAAATTGCTTATCAAAGATTGAAAAAGAACTTATCTTTGGGGGAGCTGAGCAACCCTTGTGCGGGTTTTGACATGTTTCATAGCAAGCTGCTTCAGAAAATCCAATGTTGATTTTTACAGATGCTGGTCTGTGAAAACATAAATTAAAATTATTGTAGTGTACCATAATTATTGTAGTGTACCACAAGAAAAACCAAGGTTACCACAGTGTTTTGGAAATGAGCCCCATAGATTTATAGACACATGAACAAGATGGATAGAACAAAATTGGTGGGATAAACGAATAGGTGGCTAAATTGAAAGCACTTGAATAAAGTATGTGAACTGTTATTAATTACAAGGCAAGCGACAAGCTAGTCCAGATGCACAGTGAGTAGATAGCAGCCACATGCATTAAAGACAACTTTAGTAAAAGTAGTTTTGAGTCAGGCATCGTACTTCAGGAAGTGAGTATGAGTGTGGTGGGGAATCTATTCCTGAGAAATCTCACTAATGGATATCATTTCATGTGATTTCTTTTGTCAAGGAACATTGCTATCTACCATCAAAAGGACCTTAGAAACCTCAAAGGCATGTAGATGGTTAACTTATTTCTGGTGCAAAGGACATATGAGTTCTGACAATAGGTAATGCATATTCAATCAGTTTACAAATAAAGGAATCTTGCAAGTTGATTGCAGAAGGATGACATTTACATTCTTCAGCTCTGCCCCCTTCTACAGTGCTATAGAACCACCTTCAGTTTTTTCTGTAAATGAGTTGAGAAGGTGTGATTCTGCACACGAGTTGAGAAGGTGGGATTCTGATCTGTGTAGAAAAGATCCATAGGACTTCTAGATGATGCCAGCACCTACGGCGTGCCACTATCTCCAGACACTAGGTTCCATGATATCGACAATAAAAGTGGTCCCTTGGGCAAGGGCTCATATGTGACCTCTCAGCATATTCTGTTGTCCCACTAGTCCCCACAGATGGATTCACTCCAGAGGCCACTGAAATGGATGGTAGAAGCTCGGCGGAGCTTACATTGGTGGCTGAGACTGAAGTTTCTGGCTGGAGGCGTGCCACTCTGCATCTCCTCTTGTGTGGTTTTGACGACTAATGCCAGTCTCTACAGCTGGGAAGGACATTGTTGCAGACATATAGTCCAAGGCGGATAGACTCTCTCATAGAAGAAGTGGTCCTTAAACTGTCCGGAGCTATAAGCCATTCAGCTCACCTTGCAAATACTGGAGAAGCACCTGGAAGGCAAATCGGTCAGGGTGTTCTCAGACAATGCCACAATGTCAATCAACTGGGAGGTACCAGAAGTGCTCCACTGAGCCTGAAGGCCAAGCTATTGTTCAGTTGGGAAGAGATCTGCAAGCAATATCAGCAGCATATGTTGCGGAGGTAGACAATGTGCAAGCCAACTATTTCAGCAGGAGGACCTTAGACCCGGGGGAGTGGTCACTATCCCAGAGGGCATTCGACTGCATAGTGTGACACTAGGGGCCCCCAATGATTGACCTCAGGGCATTTGCAGACCACAAGAAAGTGCCTTATTTTTTCAACAAAAGAGCCGAACCAGGAAGCAAAGGTTATACAGAAACATGATGGCAGATAAAGGCCAAATGGCCCATCCAATCACAAAATCCACAGCAACCACTATCTCCATCTCTCCCTAAGAGATCCCATGGGCCTGTCCCAAGCTTCTTGAACTCAGACACAGTCTTTGTCTCTACCACCTCTACTGGGAGACTATTCCACACATTTATCACTCTTTCTGTAAAAAAAATATTTCTTTAGATTACTTCTGAACCTAAACTTCATCCTATACCTTCTCATTCCAGAGTTTCCTTTCAAAAGAGATTTGCCTCATGTGCATTTATGTTTAAATGATTTTTATTAGAGCCAACAATAAATCACAGGTACAGATGTTCAGCCAGATAAACATTGCTCCAGATAACAGGTTTTGAAAAACTTGTGAATATAGGGTAAGCGTTGAATCAGGCATATAAATTTGGTCTTGTCTCGATGCAAAAAATAGAGAGGATGAACTTGAAAAACATAAAGCCAAGTGAGAATAGTAATCATGTTGAGTAACGCCACCCTGCCCAAAAGAGAAGCATAATGTGCTTTGTAAAGTTTAATTTTGTGGTTAACCATTATGTGTTGTTAATAAGATTATATTGTGTGTATATATGAAAAATGAATGGAAAAAATAGTGTTACAATTAGTACTGTTATGGGGGTGGGGTCTGGGGCGGAGATTGGGTGGACATGGGTGGAGTCTGGCCTATGGCTTAGCCCAGTGTTCTTCAACTGCCAGTCCGCAGACCGGTGCCGGTCCACAAAATAATTATTTTTATTTCTGCCGGACCATAGGTGTAAAAAGGTTGAAGAACACTGGTCTAGGTAATGACTGTCTGAACACTTTTGTAAATCCCACATTAGAATACTACCACAAAAAACAATTAAAATATTTAATTTAATGCACAGTAATGGTTCTAAGGTAAGAATGAAAATCAAAGAGGAAGGAGGGCACCCATATCGCTTTCCACATCTAATGGGAAAAGTATCCGAAAGCATCTCATTAACTGCAAAATGGTCATGGAGTACCCGAACTATATCATCTGTGCGAGACGCAACCATGCCTCCCGCGGAACGCAGGGCCAAAATAGGTTTCTTTACCAGCATAACTATCCACCATTCTAGCCAGCAACCATAATGCTAGAACTGATATTTGTGATAGGTAGACCATCGCTATGTGCTGGAATGCAAAAGAGAGTTAAGCACTGCTTGGGCAGCCAAGTATTGTTCCCTGGTAGTTGCCGAAGGACGGGAAACATGAGCCCTCTTGGCTACCTTCAAAGCTCGCTCCAAAGTAATAATAACTTTATTCAGTCTCCGCACACGGGTACATGTTAGAAGACTCCAGAGAACAAGCTTAGCCATCTTCCAGAACAAAAGCGGGTCATCTTGATGCTGTTCATTGTGAGAAACATAATCCTCCCAGTGTGCTAACAAAAATTTTTGGAATTCAGAATCATGACTCAGGTAAGCTGGGAATCGCCAGTGACTAGAACGAGTAAAACTAGCATCTAATTGAATATCTACCCAAACAGGGGCATGGTCCGAGATTGGAACCGAACACAAACGTGCTGCCATTACCTGCAAAAACAAAGAAGAGGACACAAGGACGTAGTCGAGCCGAGACTAAGAGCCATGGACACGGGACAAATGCGTATAGTCCCGCACCTCTAGGTGGAGCAGCCTCCAGGTCGAGAGTAGAGCAAAAGTTAGAAATCAAGAGACCCCGGGGCCCTAAGGGAGTCGATGGGCTGGAAGACTTCTCCCCCTTCTTGTTTTTCTGTTTTAGTGCTGTTCAATTGATTTGTTACAGACTGAAGGAGGCTGTACAGCACTGTAGAAGGAGGAGGAGCTAAAGAATGTAAATTTCATCCTTCTGCAATCAACTCGCAAGTAAAGGAATATTACCTATTGTCAGGACTCGTATGTCCTTTTTCCATAAAGAAGGTTATCGAGGTAAGTACCTAATCTTCCCTTAGGTACTGTCGATTTTGCACCCTTTCCAAAAGTTAAAAAAACAGGAGTCACTCAATGACATTTCACGGGAATACTTTTAAAACAAATTGGAGGAAATATTGTTTTACTCAAAGAATAGTTGAGCTCTGGAAATCTTTGCCAGAGGATGTTGGTATAGCAGTTTGCATAGCTGGGTTTAAGAAAGATTTGGACAAGTTCCTGGAGGAAAAGTTCATAATCTACTATTGAAAAAGACATGAGGGAAGCCACTGCTTGCCCTGGATCAGTAGCATGAAATGTTGCTACTATTTGGGTTTCTGCCAGTTACTATGAGGATTGGCCATTGTTGAAAACAGGAAACTGGGCTAGATGGACCAATGGTCTGACCCAATATGTCTGTTCTTCTGAGCGCCTTCAAGTCAAGCATAGTTTTAAATCTTGCCCAGTGGTCTGTGTAAAAGTACATGTTATGTTTCAGTGCACTAACTTTTAGCATAAATATCTGTGATGCAGTTTTGTAAGATCCATTTTCTGTATGTAGAACATATTTACAAGTCAAAAATTATTTATGAAATTTCAGCATTGAAGGCAATTTCAAAAAGCTGTATGAAATTGACTCTCTCTTGTTGGAGGTAAAAGTACATACTGATGGATCTTTGAGTTTGTGTGGCTCCCAGACTCGGCCACCCCAGCTCTGAATATAACTGTAGAAAATAGATCTCCTATCTGAAAATATTTGTTCTAATTACAGCTAAATTTCCTGAGTCATGTGAGCCAAAATGTAAACCTGAGGAGAGAAGAAAAATAAACAAGGTACTACTAAATTTAAATATGATTATTATTGAGAATGTGTATTTTCTGTCTTTGATTAATTATGTCTATGCACTATTCACAAGGACAGCATGGAATAGACTACTGAGCTGTGCAGTGAAATCTGCCATAGATATCCTGTTTCTCCATTATAAGGTACAAGTACAATAGTACCACAGTCAGAAAGCTTGTTAGATTAGCCAGGTTTTTCATAGCAAATTTCAACTGCATCAATAATGATTCAATCTGAATTTCAAGTCGCAAGTTATTTTAAAGGGAGAGGCCAACAAAGAAAAAATCCCAACACCTATTTTTCAAGGACAAGCAAGCATAATATTCTCACATGTAGGTGACATCATCCATGGAACTTGGTATGGACACTACCAAGTGCAATGTCACTTTAAATCTTTAGGCAGTGCCCATACTGCATGAGTGCATGCTGGTGCCTTTCCACCTGACCAGCTCACGAGACCATCAATTCTTCATTTTCCTTGGAACTGAGAAGCTGTGTCTTCCTCATAATTAATTTTAACATGTTCCAGTATTTTACCTGACTTTGGTTCATTTTTTCAACTTTTCATTTTTTGACCTTCAGGCCACTCTGAATCCTTTTTCCCTCCCAGGAGCATTGACTATTTTCAGCATCCTAGTTACTCAAGCTCCCTGGGTCATTGAGCCCTTCGACTTATCATCAGACATTTTCCCCTCAATGTCAAAGAGAGTACTGAGTGACTTTAAGAAATCTTCTCAATGTAATCGCACCATTTCAGGTTCTGACCCACATAATTTGTGTATCCAGTGTCTAGATCCTGGACATTTGCTATGACCTCTATCTCCATATGCAAAAGAGGACACTGAAACACCGAAAACTTCAGTTTGAGAAACGTTTGAGTACCACGTCAGCATCGACTTTGAGTATGAGGGAAGGAGACTCGGAATCTGACACCCAGCTGTTATGATTCATGCATCGACATCGGCATCGAATTCATCAACACCACATCCAGAGCGTCAGACAGGACTCTACATCATCTTCATCTATGCCTTGAGCATCAAGGGACATGACACGTAAGAAAGCTAAGAAGCACAAACATTTTTCCCCTTTTAGTCATGGCACTGCGTCCTCCTGAGCATCAACTTCCTCGATGTATAGTAACTGTTGGCACACTGCTCCCCTTCTATCCAGCTTATGCCTTCTTGTAGGTGTGCCTCGATGGGTCTCCCACACCCAGACATCTGGTACAGTAGACTGCTTCCATGTCGATGTCTCTTCTGGTACTGTCTCTCTAGCAGGAGATCTGGACTATACTCACACAGCTTTCAGGACTACTGCAGACATTAAAGGATACACCGAAGCATCAATTGAGGATGAGGTCATGCACCCCTGCTCAACATCGAACATCAGGGTCAGCAAGGAGCCACTCGAAGCATGCATTGTCATTGACAGAGGAGTTGTCCCCTGGGTCAGGCAGTATAGATGATTACAGTAGTCGAGTTTAGTTGTAAAAAAGAGAAGAGTGTGCTTGGAAAGAATCGTGGTTGAAGAGCCTGATAGAATGAAGTTGTCTTAAAATGAAGAATCCCAATATTAATACAGATGAGATTTGAGTAACAAGAGAGCTGTGAGTCAAGCGTGACCCCTGGATATCGAAAAGAATCTAAGAAGGTGATTGAAGTACCCATAGGATTAAGACTTTAGGTTGGTTTAGTCAGTGGGATGACCAGTAATCCATGAAATAATCATCTTATTAGCATTAAAGACAAGGTGATGAGTAGTGAGCTAGTGGGCAACTGAATCAAGACAAGTATGTAGAGGGGTAATGAATGGAGCATCTTATAAGTATTTCATAATGAAATGTGTTGTGTGACTGTGGCTAAAGAGCTGAGGAGAAGATGAAAGAGAAGAGGAGAAAGGATAGTAGAACCTTGAGATAAACCACAGGTACTTGTCCAAGGTAGAGAAGAGGAGGAAGGAGTTTACTATTTTGTATGAATAGATAAAAATGAGGAAAAACTATTACAAGACTGTTCTGGTTAGGCCCAAGATGGATAGGTGAGTCAAAAGCAAGGAATGATTGATGAGGTCAAATGCACAGCCAATAGATCAAGAAATTGCAAGTACAGAAAGGCCTTTGTCTAAATGTGAATGACTATCATTCAAGCCAGCAGTGAGGATTGTTTCAGTACTGTAGTGAGATTTGGAACCAAATTGTCTAGGATAGAGAGCCAGTGTAACAGAATTATGACTAAAACCAGTATGAGAAAAAAGATATGTTAAAAAAAACATAAAATTGTCATGAAATCCTACAGATTTCCTTATTAAATAACACATTTTTAAATAAAGATACTTTTATTGATTTATTTTTTTTTTTTTTTTTGCTTCTGTAGCTGGAAGCAAATACACAAAATTCAACTTAATTATTGTAGTTTTATAAATAATAGAAGACAGTTTCTTTTCTATTTTACCTGATCCATATTATGAAGGGTTGTTGTTAATTCTGTTCATCTGAAACTTCCACCTTATGTTTGGTCTGTACTGCTATATACAATTATGACTTAGAATGGAAATGTTTATAAATCTTCAGTGTTCAAAGGTAACTGCCCAGAATAGTCCAAAGGCCACTTCTAAAGTAATTCTGGAACAGAGCAGAGCTAAGTATCCTCGAAGAGCAGCAGCAAAATCCACAAGTTACAAAGATATCTCAAATTCAGAGGCAGAGAGTGAAGATCAGCCTGCAAAGTCTTTACCATTTAGGAAAGAAACATTTATAGAACAGGTATGTGGTTGTCTTTTCTAATTTAGTTAATTTTTCTCTGTACAAATAGGCATACTATTAGTCACAGGCATCATATGACATGCACAAATACTCATCAAGCTATTTCAAACTTCTTTGTAGCAGTATGAGATAAAATTTCAGGGCTAAATCTCACCAGATAATCAGCCATTTAGTCAACTTGGGCATCTTTTAAAATAGAGGCCTTGGGAGGGTAGTTACTAATGCACATTAAAGGAATAATGCACTATTTTGATTCTTAATATGCATTAAATGACAAAGTTGTGCATTACTTTATACCGTAATGCAAAAGGTACCATTGACTATATAACGAAGCACAGGGCATGTAAAATACCTCTTATCCCAGGACAAGCAGGCATGATATTCTCACATGTGGGTGACGTCATCTACTGAGCCCCAGCGCGGACAGCTTTTCAAGCAAACTTGATTGAAGTTTCAAGTTTGCTACACTGCACCACGCATGTGCATGCCTTCTTGCCCACTAGAGGGCGCATCCCCACCTCGTGGTCTTCAGTTCAGTTTTTTCCGCGGAGCCAGAAGCCCTGTGGAAATTGTGCTCTTTGAATTAGCCTTCTGACACCGCGGCTGTGTGTTATTTCATGGTTGCTGTGCTTAATTTACTTTTCTTTCAGTTTTCGTCGAAAAAAAAAAAAAAAAATCTTTTTTGTTCGGCTCCGGGGGCTCCCGGTAGCCTCGGCCGCGGGACCTCGCTTGTTCCCAGCCGGTTTTTGGGCCCATGTCCCGTCCTGTGACGGGCTTTAAAAAGTGCACCCGGTGCGATCGGCTCCTGTCGATTACCGATCCTCACCGGTGGTGCTTGCGTTGCCTGGGGCCTGAACACCCTTCCGACAAATGTTCCCGGTGCTCCACTTTTCAACGGAGAGCTCTCCGCCGCCGTTAGGCTCGTATGGCGGAGCTCTTCGCTGTTGACCCCGCGGCGGGGAAGGCCTCGACGTCGGCCTCGGCCTCGACTCCTTCGTCCTCGCCCTGGGAACCCCCGGCGTCGAAGCCGGTGTCTTCGACCCCGAAGTCGGCGAAGGGTAAGTCCTCACTTCCTGCTTCTGTTTCAGCCTCGAAGAAGCCATCCTCGAGCTCCTCGGCGGGGGCGGGTGGGTCGTCCTCGGCCCCGCCCCGAGCGCCGAAGTCGGGTGCCCCGCGGGAATACTCGGTACCGAGGTCGCCGTCGAGGGAGCACCCGACGGCCCCGGACCTGCCGACTATGATGGGGGTGCCCGTCTTTCAGGATTTGCTCCGGGCTCTCATTGCCTCGGAGCTGTCCGGGGCCCTCACGCACCTTCAGCAGGCTTCGGCCTCGGCTGCCCCGGCGTCCGTGACCTCGGTCCCGGTGCCCTCGACTTCGGGCCCGGGGGGGGTTTCGGCCTCGGCCCCGACCATGCCCTCGACCTCGGTTGAGCGGAGTGTGCGGCCTCGAGACAAGGTGCGGCGGGTTCGGAGGATCTCTTCCTCCTCGTCCTCGTCGAGGTCCTCCCGGGGTTCCTCGCCCTCGGGTCGGCCTCGGGCGAAGCGTCGGTCAAGGAAGCCCAAACGCCACCGGGCGTCTCCTCGACGACACGGTCGCTCCTCGCCGACCGGGGCCGAGACCCTGCGGGTCTCCGAACTGCGCCTCGATAACCCGAGGCTTTTTCGTTCATCTGAGGTTGAGTGCTCGAGGGACTCTTCGCCAAGACGAAAGGGGTGTGCCTCGGTGCCCCATACCCCGGGGACTTCCCGAAGGGGTTGCTCGGGGCATGGGCGGTCCCCGACCCCGTCCAGATTGCTCGGTGCAGCTTCTTGGGGTTCGGGGTCTGGTACGGGGAAGGAACCTCGATACTCACGCGAGGCTTCTCCTTCCTTCTTGGCGAGGCGCTCGTCTCGATCTCCCTCCCCGCCTTCGAAGCCCTCCTCTTTCTCGAGGTTCATTCTAGATATGGGAAGGGCTTTGGACCTTGATCTGGGAGCAGGATCAAAGTACACGAAGGAGTTTTTGGAGGAGCAGGATTTACCCTCCCCTCCTCGAGGGACGCCTCGGTTACCTCTCAATAAGGTGCTTAATCAGACCTTTTTGAGGAACCTTGACTCCCCTCTTACAGTCACAGCGGTGCCTTCTAAGATGGAGTCTAAATATCGCACGGTTCCGTGCAAGGGCTTTGATAAGGCTCAGCTGTCCCACCAGTCCCTGCTGGTGGAGTCAGCTTTGAAGAAGTCGCAGCCGTCCAGGGTCTCGGCGGCTGTTCCCCCCGGACGGGAGGGACGGACCTTGGACAAGTTTGGTTGTCGCCTCTATTCCAACTCTTTGATGGTGACCAGGGTCCTGAATTACGCATTCACCTTCTCGTCTTATTTGAGACAGATGGTGAAGTCATTGCCGAGGTATTATGGAGTCATGCCAGATTCCCATAAAGAGGATTTTGGGGCTTTTATGTCCAATTTGTCCCAACTGCGTCTCTACCTCTTCCATGCGGTGTATGACGCATTTGAGCTCGCCTCTCGTGTGTCAGCCTTCGCGGTGGCCATGCGCCGCCTGGCATGGCTCCGTACCCTGGATATGGACCCGAACTTACAAGAACGTCTGGCCAATCTTCCATGTGTTGGCTCAGAGCTGTTTGATGAGTCCTTGGAGGCGGCGACCAAGCGTTTGTCGGAACACGAGTGCTCTATTGCCTCATTGGTCCGTCCCAAACCCCGGGCTCCGCCGCAGAAGCCTTTTAGACCTCCTCCACGGCGGTACCCGCAGAAGTCAACGCCGGCCTTCTCCAGGCCTCCGCCCCGACGTCCCCAGCAGCAGGGCAGGGCGTCCCAACCAAAGCTTCAAGCGCAAGGAGCGTCTAAACCCGCTCCGTCTTTTTGACGTGATGCGCGGTTGGGGGCGGGCCCCCTCCGCACTGTCAAAGGACCCCCTTCCTATAGGGGGCCGATTGCAGGCCTTTCTCCCAGCATGGGCCGAGATCACGTCGGACGCTTGGGTGCTCCGGATCATCTCCGAGGGCTACTCGCTGAATTTCTTATCCATGCCACCGGAACATCCGCCGGGGGCTTCTCTTTGCTGCCGAGACCAGCTCCCTCTTCTCCTGTCCGAGGCCAGGTCCTTGTTGGGCCTTCAGGCGGTGGAGCATGTGCCCCCGCACCAAAGGGGACAGGGGTTTTACTCCCGTTACTTTTTGGTCCCGAAGAAGACCGGGGACTTACGCCCCATTCTGGACCTCCGGAGGCTCAACAAGTTCCTTGTCCGGGAGAAGTTCCGTATGTTGTCTCTTCCAGTCCTGTACCCTCTACTAGACTCGGGGGACTGGATGTGCTCCCTGGACCTGAAGGAAGCATATATACATGTTCCGGTGCATCCCGCCTTTCGCCAGTACTTACGGTTCCAGGTGGGGGAGTTGCACCTCCAATATCGAGTCCTCCCCTTCGGGCTGGCCTCGTCTCCTCGGGTCTTTACGAAGTGTATGGTGGTGGTCGCGGCTGCCCTGCGATCCCAGGGGCTGCAAGTTTTCCCCTACCTGGACGATTGGCTGATCAAGGCTTCATCTCGGGAGAGGGTTATCTCAGCGACCCGACAGACTATCATCTTCCTTCAACGTCTGGGTCGAGGTAAATTTTCCCAAATCGCAGTTGTGCCCGGCTCAATCCCTTCAATTTATCGGGGCCGTGCTGGACACGGTTCGCCTTCGTGCATTCCTGCCCTCGTCGAGATTGGAGGCTCTGCTTCGCCTGGCCCGTCAGATTCTGCTGCAGCGCTCCGTCTAATGAATCAATTTTTCGATTCGATTTTCCTGCCCAATTGGGTGTTTTTTCAAACATTCTGGTGGGTTTATTTTATAGTCTCTTCACCCCCTTTGCCTTCTAACCACACTGGCGCTGTGGTGTAAACAAAATAAACAAACAAAAAAGACTTCCTCTCTCTGTTAAATCCTAGCTCACATTTTTGAACTAACACCAGCTCTGGCAGGATACACATTTCAAATCTGACATATTGTGATCAAAAAACAGAAAATAAAATTATTTTTTCTACCTTTTGTTGTCTGGTCATTATTCAAATCTTAATTTTTATTCTTATATACTGCCAAACCATTAAATCAAGGTGGTTTACAGCAAGAAGGAACTTCACAAACAGTGAATTACTTACAAAAACATCAAAATTTCTCAGAAAATACAAAATGGCAATTAAGTCATATATTTATCAAATAGATAAGTTTTAAGAATTTTTCTAAATAAATAAGACTGAGCTTGGAGAATAAGCATACTCCAACATGAATTCATCGCACTAGCCTGAAGTGCAAAAGTTTTTCCTAAGAATCTCTTATAATGACTTGCTTTTACCGATGGAAACATAAATCAGTAGGTTGGAGTCAATCCAAATAAAACTTTAAAACAGATACAGCCAAATTTAAATAAAACTCTAGCTTCAAATGGCAACCAATGGAGCTTTAAATAATAAGGGGTATCCAACCTGCGGCCCGAGGGCCACATGCGGCCCCGTGAAGTATTTTGTGCGGCCCCAGTCGAGGGCGATGAAATATTTTCCTGTGCTGCCCCCCCTCTCCCACCACCGGGTGTTTACTGTCTTGCCGGCTCCCTACTCTGTCTTGCTGCAGCATTTGTGCGGCCCCAGAAACATTTTTTTTGGCCAATGCGGCCCAGGGAAGCCAAAAGGTTGGACACCCCTGGCTTACATGATCATGGAGTCCCATATGTGAGAATATGCTGCCTGCTTGTCCTCAGATAAAACAAAGTTGCCTGTAGCAGGTGTTATCCAAGGACAGCAGGCAAATATTCTCACAATCACCCAACTCCCCTGTTTGTCTTCTTAGCTTTGTAACTGAACTGATGGTCCCGCAAGCCAGCAATGGGTGGGAAGGCACTTGCACATGCGCTATATGGGCAGTTCGAGATTTTTTCATTCTAAAAGTGACAGTACACTTTTGCACGCTCCATAGCAAGCTCTGTGGATGACATCACCCACATGTGAGAATAACTGCCTGCTGTCCTCAGATAACACCTGCTACAGGTAAGTAACTTTGCTTTATGGCTCAGTTTTAGTGTTATTGATATTTTGTAAACCGCTGAGATGGTATGCCCCTTTGGTCGTATATCAAATAAAAGTAAACTTGATTATTATGTAAATTGAATAATGCAGCTAATGTTGAATGTCACAAGCTGCATCATTCTAGAAAAAATAATGCCAGCTCAAAGTTGCCATTATTTTTACTGCCTGGAAGCATCGGGGTCACTAACACAAAGCCATTGCTCCCAGAGACCCTCTTAAATGGACTGAAGGACCCCTTCAGCTCCCCTCCCCCTCCCCCACACACACACCTTGAAGACACATGTTGCTAAGCTACATTGATCTATTGTAAATTGTGAGATATTGAATTTTAATTAATTCATAATAATAATAATTTATTTATAACCCACTATACTTCAATAGTTCAGAGCGGTTTACAACAAAGAGAATCTGCCAGACGCAGATGAAATACAAATAAAATTATATAACTTGCATGGTTGGATTTCTTTAGCCAAAATTGTCATATGAAAAAGATTTCACAGGTTTCCTTAAACATTTAGTAAGGGAAAGAATTCACAAATAGAGGTTTCTCAAACAAATTTGTCATACAAATAAGATTTCATAGATTTCCTAAACATTTGATAAGGCACTTAAAGTTTTGTCCAGGAATCTTTCTACAATATATCCTTTTAGTGCAGGAAAAGAGAATAGAGAAATTCTCCACAAGAGTTGAAGGTTTGTAGAGAATACAAAGTGGTTTACAAGATAAATGGGAGCAAGTCCTGCCAGTGTTTTGTAGCACAAACATGCAAGTTTGAAAATAATTCTTGCCTCCACTGGCAGCCACTGTAATTTCCTGTAGTATGGGCTAATATGATCCAAGTTTTTCAACCCAAATATCAAACATAGTACAGCATTTTGATTGATTTTCAATCTCCTGATAGTTTTTTTGAATGATCCTAAATAGATGATGTTACAGTAGTCCAATGTGCTTAGTACCAAAGATTGAACCAACAATCTGAAGAATATAAAATCAAAATAAGGTTTTAATGTACATAATTTCCAAAGAGTATATTAACATTTTTTAATCAAGATGTCGGTATAGGTTTTGAAAGTTAAAGATTGGTGTAATGTAACGCCTAGAATTTTTATTGTGGGACTGATAGTACGTTCCGTTTATCAGAAGAGAAGATTCCATGATTTTGTTAGATGGATTTGCAAGGAATAAATGTGTTTTTTCTAAATTCTATTTAAGTTTGAAATCTTTAGCCCATTTTTCAATGAGATTGAATGTAGATGTTATATAAACCTTTGTTTCTAATGAAAGCATGATAAAAGGAACAACGATTGTGATGTCATCAGCGTAAATATATATTTGTAAGTTCAGTTTAGATAGTTCTCTTCCCAGAGAGGCCAGAGAGAAAGAGTAGCGACCCCTGTGGTACGCCACATGAGTTAGTCCACATTTTGGAATATACTTTCTCACTAAAAACTTGATATGTCCGTTATTTTTAGGAAACTCTTGGACCAATTCAGAACCTGACTAGAAATTCCTATGGTATCTAAGCATTCATGCAAGAACATAAGTAAGAACATAAGAACATAAGTAGTCGCCTCCGCCGGGGAAGACCAGAGGTCCATCCCGCCCAGCGGTCCGCTCACGCGGCGGCCCATCAGGCATATTGCCTGAGCAGCGGTCCCTGACTAATTTTATACCTACCTCTACACTTATCTCTAAACCTTCCACTGCTCTTATCTGTACCCCTCAATCCCTTTGTCCTCCAGGAACCTATCCAGGTCTTCCTTGAAACCCTGTACTGTGCTATTTTATATCACGGCCTCCGGAAGGGTGTTCCATGTGTCCACCACCCTCTGTGTGAAAAAGAATTTCCTTGCGTTTGTTCTAAACCTGTCCCCCTTCAATTTCATCGAGTGACCCCTTGTTCTTGTGGTTTCTTTCAAATTGAAAAATCTGTCCTTGTCAACCTTTTCGATGCCCCTCAGGATCTTGAAGGTCTCTATCATATCTCCTCTGAGTCTCCGCTTTTCCAGGGAGAACAGCCCCAGCTTCTTCAGTCTGTCAGTGTATGTAAGGTTTTCCATACCCTTAATCAGTTTAGTTGCTCTTCTCTGGACTCCCTCAAGCATTACCATGTCCTTTTTGAGGTACGGTGACCAGTACTGTACACAGTATTCCAGATGCGGGCGCACCATAGCCCGGTACAGTGGCAGGATGACTTCCTTCGTTCTGGTCGAGATACCCTTCTTAATGATACCTAACATTTGGTTTGCTTTCCTCGAGGCTGTGGCGCACTGTGCCGACGCCTTCAATGTCGTGTCTACCATCACTCCCAGGTCTCTTTCCAGCTTACTGACCCCTAGCATTGATCCCCCCATTTTGTAAGTGAACATCGGGTTCCTTCTCCCTATATGCATGACTTGCATTTCCCCACGTTGAAGCTCATTTGCCACTTTTTCGCCCATTCTTCCAGTGTCGTAAGATCCCTTTGGAGATCCTCGCAATCTACCATGGTTTCAACCTTGCTGAATAGTTTGGTGTCATCTGCGAATTTGATGACCTCACATTTTGTTCCCGCCTCCAGGTCGTCAATGAATATGTTAAACAGGAGCGGTCCCAGCACTGACCCTTGAGGAACCCCGCTCGTGACCCCTTGCCAGTCCGAGTAGTGGCCCTTTACACCAACCCTCTGCTTCCTGTCTGCCAGCCAGTTTTTGATCCATTGGTGGACCTCCCCTCGCACCCCGTTTTTAGGGATAGGTTGCATATTTGCTGAAGTGTCTCTGCTATTTCATTCCTTAATTCCTTGAGCACCCTTGGGTGAATGCTTTCTGGACCTGGCGACTTGTCGCTCTTTAGCTTGTCTATCTGCCTGAGGACATCCTCCTGGCTCACCTCTAGTTGGACCAGCTTGCTATCTTGATCTCCATTTTCTATTTCCTCTGGTTCCGGAATGTTGGATGTGTCCTCCCTCGTGAAGACCGACGTAAAGAAGTCGTTTAACTTGTCAGCTATTTCTTTTTCCTCCCTTTCTATCCCCATCATCCAAGGGCCCCACTTCCTCCCTCGCTGGTTGCTTTCCCTTTACGTACCTGAAGAATGATTTGAAATTTTTTGCCTCTCCCGCTAGTCTCTCTTCATATTCCCTCTTTGCTCTCCTAACCACTCAGTGGCACTCCTTCTGTCTTTCCTTGTGATCCTTTTGGTTGGCCTGCGTTTGATCCTGTTTCCATTTTTTGAACGATGCTTTCTTGTCACTGATCGCCTTTTTTACAGCAGCCGTTATCCATGCTGGGTTCTTTATTCGATTTTTCTTGCACTCTTTTCTGAACCTGGGGACGTACAGGTTCTGTGCTTCGTGCACCATACGCTTGAGCAGGGTCCAGGCGCTTTCTACGGACTCTATCTTCCTTGTGCTGCCGTTGAGTTTCTTCCCCACCATTTTCCTCATTGCATCATAATTCCCTTTTCTGAAGTTGAGCGCTGTTGTTGTGGTTCTTTTCACCCTGGATGATCCCAGTTCTAGTCTGCACTGGATCATGTTATGATCGCTGTTCCCCAGTGGGTCTAATACTGCTACTTCCTTTGCAGGTCCACCCAGTCCACTGAAGATTAGATCAAGAGTAGCTTCTCCTCGTGTAGGTTTTGTGACCAGCTGCTCCAGGAAACAGTCCCTCGTGGCTTCCAGGAATTTGGTCTCTCTCACGCAACTTGAGTGCCCGATACTCCAGTCTATCCCAGGGTAGTTGAAGTCCCCCATCACCACCACACTTCCATTCTTGCATACCTGCCGCAGTTCAGTCTCCAGGTCCCGGTCGATTTCTTCCGATTGGCCAGGCGGACGATAGTATCATGATTGACCAAGTTGAATGTACTGCTTGGATCAAATTGTAAAATCAGTGCATTCTTTCCCACAGTGAATAGTTGAAAGATATAGGGCTCCTTTTACAAAGGTATGCTAGCGTTTTTAGCGCATGCACCGGATTAGCGCATGCTTCCTGAAAAACTACCACCTGCTCAAGAGGAGGAGGTAGCAGCTAGTGCGGCGGCATTTTAGTGTGCACTATTCTGTGCATTAAGGCCCTAACATACCTTTGTAAAAGAAGCCCATAGCTTACCATAGAAGCTATATGTGTAATAAGTGTATAATCTTGTGCCCCTTTCCCCTTCCTCCATCTCTACCTTAAATAATCAATGCTGTTCCAGGAATCACAGGACAAGAGTGATCCCCAGTCACTCCTGTCTTTGACAGTGCCATTTCAAAATGACATTGCAACCCCTAGCAAAAGTCTCATAGTACTACTAGCTGACTAATGCAGCTTGCAAGGTACATTGCAAGTTGCATTATTTTCACAGGAGTCACTAAACTGTGGTACTGTGCTACCACAGGTTAATGACTCCTGCAGTCATTTAAGCTGAAGTAAAATTACATTTTACCACAGTTTAATAATTTCCCCCTTTTAAACGGTAATCTTCGTGAGGTAAGGACTGACAAAATTGATAGCTAATATTTAATCTATAAAGAAAAATAAATTCTAGTTTTATTTGTCTTCAGGCTGAATATAAAATTGTCAGTACCAAATCTATGGAAAAAATGAAGAAAGCTCAATGCATTGTTCTTAAAAAACTTAAAAAAGGGAAAAAGAATAAGGAACTGATGATCACTGATCTAAAGGATCCTGTAAATGATGAAGAAATGTTATCAACTTCTGTTTCCTCACCTGTGACCCCTGGATCTATTGAGCAAATGAGATGTACGTATCAATTTATAGATCGAGTTAACACACGTGTCTGAACACATTTTTAATCAGTGTGACTATGAATAAAACAATAACTGACTAGTGTTAATCATTAATAAAGATAAATTAAAGACTGTCATATAGGGTTCCTTTTACAAAGTTGCGCTAGCTGTGTTAGCGCGCTAGCCGCTACCGCCTCCTTTTAAGCAGACGGTAGTTTTTCAGCTAGTGCGCGCTAATCTTGTGCGTGCGCTAAAAACGCTAGCACACCTTCATAAAAGGAGCCCATAGTGTCAGTAATATCACTATTCATGCCATATTACACTATAAGAAAGCATTTGACTGGCAACATTATGATCTTAATTCTTCAGGTTTCAGAGGTATAACAAATCATGCATAGGAGTACATTTCTGTCAGCCAGTGCATCCTTTTTGAGGCATAAGAGAAAATAAGTAATTAGCTAAATATATAGATATTTGTACATGTCTTCAGTTCAGCAATCTTGCAAAATTGAAATCTCTCAAATCTGATGTTTTTGAATGATTTTGTCCTATTTTATGTCATTGCCTTTAAAAATCCTTTAATAAATCAGGTGCTTATATGGGCTGAGGTAATTTCTAGTATAACAGGCACCTAATTCCTGAACTCTTGGGTAGTCAATCCCTTCCTGTGAGAATTGTCTAGAGAGCATCATTAGCATTTTCTTCTCTCCACATGCCATCTCTTTGGGCTATCCTGTGATTCTTCAGTTTTGCGCCTCTACATGCAAGCCTGTCTGTTCTATTCAAGTTTATTTTTCATTTAATTTGGGTATTTTTCATTTGATCATGAGGTTTTTTGCTCATGCTGCAGATGGTCCCAGCTTGGGACATCTTTGGCTGCAGGAGAATTCAAACTCTGAGGTCAGAAGACTGTAGCCAAGGGGCAAACTGCTTTGAAGTGTACCCACTTGACCAGCCTGCACTAACAGTCCAGGAGCTCAAGAACCGGTCCCTTGGGAGCGCAAGGCTCGATTCAGGTTCTGTACACAGTGGGTTTGAATGCAGGTTGAGTGGCTCCGTGACATTTTTTCCAGGTTCAGAGCCAACTGCATTTCCTCCCCTGCTGCGCGTGTGAGTTCCCCTGGGGGTAGCGGTCAACAGCTGGTCGAAGAATCAAACATTCTGGGTTCCAGGCGATTGCCGAAACCGCGAATGGGGAGGGGGAAGTGTATAGCTGTGTTACATTCATTTTGTTCTCTGTGCACTCCCCACCCCCACCCAATTTTAACATTTTATTGTAAATTGTTTAGTTAGTTTGTTTAGGCAGTATATCAAATACATTTGAGTTGAACTTGAAAGACACTTTATCCTTGAACAAGCAGGCAGCATATTCTCACATGTGGGTGACGTCATCCACGGAGCCCAGTACGGACAGTGCTAAAAGTGTACTGTCACTTTAAACTTCTTAAGAAGTTTTGAGACTGCCTGCACCACACACGTGCGAGTGCCTTCAAGCCCGATGTTGGCTCACAGTTCCTCAGTTCTTCGTTTTCTGCAGAGCAAGGAAATTGTTTGGACCCTCTATATTTTTTTAAAAAAGTTAATTTCCTCATTATTTTTCTTTCCTCCTTCGGGTCTTTTTTCTCTAGGAGGGGTTTTTTCACTGATCTTCCTTCTCACTGTGTAACCATTACGTTTTTCGACCTTGCCACCAAGATTTTTCCTCACGTGTCGAAGCCGTCTAGTGGGTTCAAAAAGTGCACTCATTGCCAACGCCCCATCTCCATGACTGGCTCGCACAGCTGGTGCATTCAGTGTCTGGGGCCATAGTATCAAGTAGATACTTGCGTCCACTATTTTACTTTATAAAAATGCTCTCTTAAGGCTCAATGCATCCAGCAAGAGAAACTGTTTGGATCAGCCATGGCTTCCAGAGACAAATTGATGACATCGGTACCAGCATCAACATCTCCCTCAACGTCGGATGTCGTCCCTGCATTGGGTAAACTTGCTATGAAGCCGTCCTTTTCACAACAAGCGTCGCAGGCATCTTCCACATTGAGTCCCTCGATGTATGCCAAGCACTGATGCTATCATCGGTCTCCTGTGCAGGCTGTGTTTCCTTTAGGGTGTGCTTCCTCATCAAGGTCACCCACGCCTCGACACCCTGCAGTACCGATAGTACAGGCTGTTGAGCCAACGGTACCAGGTCTGTCATTTCAGGACTAACTGAAGGAGTTCTTTTGGAGGGAGCTCAGTGACCTCTTTAAGCTACATGTGGCATTGATGCTTACATCAACTCCCTCAGTACCGGCCCAGCCTAACCTTGGCACATCGCGAGGCCCAAGGGTACTGAATCCAGCTCTCCATTGAAGCATTGACAGACATCGAGATCCCATGGTACTGATGCTTGCTTCTCTACATCAAAGCGAACATCTCACGGTACCAATTCACATTCATCTCAATATAAATCAAGATCTGGACATTTTTGATGTCGATCTTCAACATCATCTTCATTGGACTGGTACTGATGTCATTAAAGGAGCTCTTCTCGACGCTCTCAAAGTCATCGTAATTCTTAGAATTTGAAGCATCCTTCTCTTCCTATAGAGAATCTCATGGAGTTGCAGACGTTGATTCTGACCTTTCTGCACGAATACTGATTCTGATCTTGAGCCCATATTATCTGCTCTAGAGTCATTTGGCATCCCATCAGATCCGTCTCCTCCACTGCTACAATGCAGATCTCCTCCAGAAGCCTGTTAAATTGGAGTCAGACATTGAGCCCAGAGCAGAACTCCTTGAGGCATTAGATTTTGAAGAACCTCCTAAGGAAGCTTTGTTTAAAAATTGGAAGACTCCTCTCACCCTTCCTATAGCGCCAAGAAAGATTTACTCTCTGTACAGAATGCAATCTTGTCCTGGTTTTGATAAGCCGCAATTGCCACATCAGTCTTTGCTGGTTGAATCCACTCTTAAAAAATCCTCCAGCGCAAGAGTATATGCTACAGAACCACCAGGATGTGAAGACCGCACCATGGATAAGTTTTAGCACTGCCTCTTCCAAAACTGTATGTTGGCCAGCAGAGTTCTCTGCTGCAACTTCTATATGTTATTCTATCTTTAAAAACTCATAAAGAAGTTGGCTGATTTTGAACAATATATCCCATTTGAGCATCTTCCAGAGTTCCAGGAGATGACTACTAGCCTACTTCAGACCAGAAAGTTTATAGCAAGATTAGCTTTCGATGCATTTGATATGACATCCAGATCATCGGCTATGTCTATTGCTATGAGATGTCTTGCATGGTTATGAGTCCCTGATATGGACATTAATGTTCAAGATCATCTAGCAAATAATCCCTGTCGTGGTAAAGAACTGTTTGGGGATAAAGTTGAGGATGCCACCCAAAGACTTAAGTGACATGAATAAAACTGGAACACCTTAGCGGGCTCCACGGTTAAGACTCAGCCATCTAAGCCTTCCCAGAGACCTGCTTCCTCTTCCTATAAAAGATGTTATCCAACCACCTTGTCCTCTTCCAAACCCCCACCATAGAAGAGGCAAAAATTGCAGAAGCCTCAGACTTCAGCTCCTCAGAAACCAGCTAAATCTTTTTGGCATGCTTCTAGAGAGCATAGTCATAATACCCCCATCTCAGCCACCTCCCCAACCCCATCAGAGGCCAACTTCTTTTATATCATCAATGCTGGACTCTCATTACCACAGATACCTAGGTTCTCAAAATCATACAGGAGGGTTACTCTCTTTATTTTATCACCATTCCTCCAAACAACCCTCTTTCACATTTTAACAGACATCCCTTCTTCAGGAAATTGAATCTCTTCTTTAACTAAATGCCATAGAGTTAGTACCCCCTTCCCAGAAAACATTTCCTAATTCTAAAGAAAATGGGAGGTCTTCGTCCCATTCTCTACCTCCAAGCTCTCAACAAATATTTAGTCAAACAGAAGTTTTGCATACTATCCCAGGGGACTCGATACCCACTTCTAGAACTAAATGATTGGCTTTGCTCTCTAGACTTCAAAAAGGCCTACACACACATTCCCATCCTATCTGGACCACAGAAAGTTTCTTTGTTTTCGTATAGGTCATCATCATCTTCAATACAAAGTTCTACCATTTGGCCTCACTTCATCTCCAAAAGTATTCACAAAATGCCTAGTGGTGGTAGCAGTAGCCCTGCACTTCCACGGGTTCCAAATGTTTCCTTATTAGACGATTGGTTGGTAAAAACTGCATCGCCTCAAGCAGTGCACTCATCTACACAAGTGACCATAGCTTTTCTCTGGTTTCTAAGGTTCAAAGTCAATTTTCCAAATTCTCATCTTACACCCTCTCAATTGTTTGAGTTCATAGGAGCCATGCTCAACACGACTCTTCTACGAGCTTTCCTATCCCAACAAAGACAAAACATCTTGCTTTAGCTTTGCACTAGTGTCATCTCTACAAAACATCTCAGCAAGAAATATGATGCATCTCATAGGTCACATGGCATTCACAGTTCACGTAACTCCCTTCACTCGATTTCATCTCAGATCAGCTAAGTGGAGCCTGGAATCTTAGTGGTCTCACGCCACAGATTCCTTATCCCAGTGGATCAAAGTCACCTTGCCTCTCCATAAGTCTCCTCAGTGATGGTTGAATCCAGAAAATCTCTCCACATAACACCCCTCCATATCAGAAAGTACTCACGACGGATGCCTCCACATATGCATGGGGAGCTCACCTGGACAGGATTATGCTGCTTGAGAAAAGACACTTCATATCAGAATTGTGGGTAATTTGCAATGCCCTCAAGACATTTCAGGATCTTCTTTCCAACCAAGTGGCCATGTATTACATCAACAAGCATGGGGGAGTGGGGCTCTCTTCCTCTATGTCAAGAAGCTGAACAGATTTGGAACTGTGCAATTCCTCAAAACATATTTCTTAAAGCCATATATGTCAAAGGCAAACAGAATACCCTAGCTGACAAGCTCAGCAGATTTCTTTAGCCGCACAAATGGACTCTTGACTCCAGAATCTTACACCTGTTTGCATGTCCCCTCAACCATAAGTTACCTCTCTTCTGTTCCAGACAGTACTCTCCTCGTCATCTGGAAGCGGATGCATTTCTTCTGGATTGGTTACGCAAGTTCCTGTATGCATTTCCACCAATCTCTCTGATTCTGAAGATGTTAGTGAAACTCAAACAAGTGTCGGCCACCATTATCCTAATAGCGCCTCAGTGGCCTAGACAGCCTTGGTTTTCTCTTCTACTTCAACTGAGTGTCAAAGATCCAATTCCATTAAAGATCTTTCCATCTCTACTCACTCAGAGTCAAGGTTCTCTTTTACATCCCGATTTGCAATTTCTGCACCTAGCAGCTTGGTACCTCCTGGTACTTCCTGGATCTACACCTAGGAAGTAATGTCAGAAGAAGAGCCGACAATGGCTCAACAGCAGCTTGGGGGTTGTTGCTTGTGTCAGGAACATTATAAAAGTACGGGGGAAGGGAAGCAGTGAGCGTGTGGCAGAAAGGAGCATATGGAGGTGGGGGGTTGGAGAAGAGAGCGGGGAGGGGTGCCACCGCCCCAGATGCCTCTCACCCTCGCTACACCACTGCATGCTCCTTTCAATAATAAACAATTAGCCATTCATCCACTTATTTCTTGAATTACGAAAAGACTCTTGAACTGAAAAGCTCCACTTAAACCGGCTCCAGGTATCTGGGATCTCGATGTAGTCCTCACCAGTCTGATGAAGCCGCTGTTTGAACCATTGGCAACTACTAATCTTAAGTTTCTCACTGGGACTGCTTGTCATGTGAATGAACTACAGGCACTGGTTTCTCATCCACCATTTACAGTATTTCATCACAATAAGGTAGTTCTCAGAATTCATCCTAAATTCCTTCCCAAAAGTTGTTACGTAATTTCACCTGAATCAATTCATTGTGCTACCTCTATTCTTTCCAAAGCCTCATTCTCATTCTGGAGAAACAGCTCTTCACACATTGGACTGTAAATGTACCTTGGCTTACCACATACAGAGAACTAAGCCATACAGGTCTTCGCCTCAACTGTTCATTTCTTTTGATCCTAACAGGTTGGGTCTGCCTGTAACCAAACAAACTATTTCCACATGGTTAGCGGCCTGTATTTTCTTTTGCTATGCTCAGGCTAGACTGCAGCTTGTGGGTCGCGTTACAGCACACAAGGTCCGAGCTATGGCAGCATCAGTGGCTTTTTTTTTCGTTCCACTCCTTGCATTCTACTTGGTCCTCAGTTCACACATTTACATCTCACTACTGTCTTGAATTCTATTATAGACGATATGGTTATTTCAGCAAAGCAGTTTTACAGAATTTATTTTCTTCGTAATGGCAAGCTGTCCCACCATTCCATTCAGTAAGCTAGGGAGTCCCACAATTGAGAATATGCTGCCTGTTTGTCTAATGATAAAGCACAGTTGCCTACTGTAACAGGTGTTATCCGGGGACAGCAAGCAGATATTCTCATATCCCTCCAACCTCCCGTGGTTGGTTTCTTAGCTTGCTTACAGATCTGAGGAACCGTGAGCCAATGTCAGGCGGGAAGGCACTCATGATTGCACGGTGCGGGCAGTCTCAAAGCTTCTTAAGAAGTTTAAAGTGACAGTATACTTTTAGCACAGTCCGTACCAAGCTCCTTGGATGACACATGTCAGAATATCTCCCTGCTGTCCCCAGATAACACCTGTTACAGTAAGTAACTGCTGTACTGTAAATGAATATTTAATATACGTAATTAATCATCAAAATGTTAGAATATGCTTGTTTTCTTATTCTAGTGGAAAATGCATACTTAGACTCCACCATTGATGTTTCAGTTTATAGAATTTGCCCAATAACTGTTGTCCTGGACATCTAATCATTTGTGAATGTTAGTTGCAGAGAGTTACTCGGAACCCTCCAAATGTGTCAACATGTCAAGAACCTCTTCTCCATTGCCTGAATCATCACCAGAAAAAAGCAAATCGTTCCAGATAAAGAGCGGAATTTCAGCTGTAAATTTCTATTCAAATTTGGCAAAAAATCAAAACATGCAGTTTTCAAGTTTCACAGAAAATTCTGTGAGAAAAATGTTTAGGAATGAAAATTCTTCACCAGTTTTAAGTGCATCACTTATGGTAAGAATTATGTTTTTATTTAATAATTCAAGCAGGCCTCCATTTTTTGCTTAATAGCGCTCCTTGACTTTCTTTTATGTAAGATACTAGTAAGCACATAATGAAGATACTTTTATAAAGCAATTTCTACTTGTAAAGCAAGTTACAGTCAGCCAAGTCTACTAGGTTATGCTCTTTTGAATCTATGTAAAATGGTTGTTATAAAATTGTTAATGTATATAGATACAAAAAATGTAGGTACACCTTAAGTTTGTGCCTACTTTAAACAGTCAGTGGGTAGATATTTGTGGTGCATGTTTGTGATACATGTACTTATTTTATAGAAAAATATGCTTGTAAACTTTTGTAAGAGAAATTGTTGGGGTAGATTTGATTTAAATCACTAGTTAGAAAGACTTGGTTTAAATCATGGTTTTCTACAGACTCATTCTTGCTGGTATCTTAATATTTACAACCAGATGTTATCAGAATAGTCCAGTTCTTGATATACTGCTCAAAGCAGTCCACTACAGAGTTCCAGCAAGAAATGTTCATAGTCGACTCTTGAGATAATCGTGGGGGAAGCTACTGCTTGCCCTGGATCAGTAGTAGAGAATGACACGGTGAAAAAATTGGTCCCCGTCACCGCCCCGTCCCCGTCTCACCATCCCCGTCACCGCCCCGTCCCCGTCTCATCAACCCCGTCACCGCCCCGTCCCCGTCTCACCATCCTCTTCACCGCCCCGTCACCGCCACTGCCACCCCATTCACCGCCCCGTCACCGCCACTGCAATCCCATTCACTTTTCTTTATTTACGTATAAAGGAAACATTCTTTAAAACTTTAAAACTTTAAAACTTAGTTAAATATTAGTTAATAACTATACAAAAACAAAACACGCAGAGAAAAAATTAATTAATAAAAATTCTCAAAACTGACACATTTTGATCACTAAATTTAAAATAGTTATTTTTCATACAGTTTTTCAATCACTAATCTTCCACCACCCCTGGGGCTAGCAATGCAAAAACAAACACGACATGTACTTTAAATGCTGCCGTGATTAGCATAGTGACCGCGGCTACGGCTGCAAGTCTCCCCTCCCCCCAGCGATCACGGCAGGAGGGCACCCAACCCCTCCTG
Organism: Geotrypetes seraphini; assembly: GCF_902459505.1. Classification (NCBI taxonomy): domain Eukaryota; kingdom Metazoa; phylum Chordata; class Amphibia; order Gymnophiona; family Dermophiidae; genus Geotrypetes; species Geotrypetes seraphini. The sequence continues at coordinate 97,788,652 of NC_047094.1, forward strand.
TAGACCCCCCCAACGGCCCTCCCGACAATCGCAGCAGAAGGGTACCCAACCCCTCCTGCCGGTCCTCCCAATGGCCTCCCCTAAGATCGCCGGCAGGAGGGTACCCAACCCCTCCTGCTGGACCCCCCCCCCAACGAACCCTCCCACCCCGGAACCCCCTTAGTCTTACTTTTCAAGTTGGACCGGACAGCTCCTCGCTCGTCTGGCCAGCAGGCCTGCCTCCGTCCAAATGAGGCGGGCCCGCCCCTACCCTGCCCAACCCACAGGATCCTAGGGCCTGATTGGTCTAGGCACCTAAAGCCACTCCCGCTATAGGAGGGGCCTTAGGTGCTTGGGCCAATCAGGCCCTAGGATCCTGTGGGTTAGGCAGGGGAGGGGAGGGGCGGGCCCGCCTCATTTGGACGGAGGCAGGCCTGCTGGCCAGACGAGCGAGGAGCTGTCCGGTCCAACTTGAAAAGTAAGACTAAGGGGATTCCGGGGTGGGAGGGTTCGTTGGGGGGGGGTCCAGCAGGAGGGGTTGGGTACCCTCCTGCCGGCGATCTTAGGGGAGGCCATTGGGAGGCAGGGGAGGGGAGGGGAGGGGCGGGCCCGCCTCATTTGGACGGAGGCAGGCCTGCTGGCCAGACGAGCGAGGAGCTGTCCGGTCCAACTTGAAAAGTAAGACTAAGGGGGTTCCGGGGTGGGAGGGTTCGTTGGGGGGGGGGTCCAGCAGGAGGGGTTGGGTACCCTCCTGCCGGCGATCTTAGGGGAGGCCATTGGGAGGACCGGCAGGAGGGGTTGGGTACCCTTCTGCTGCGATTGGCAGGAAGGGTTGAAATGACAAATGAGGAGCACGGTGAAATAGCGGTTCCTAGAAGGGGGTACATTGGCCCGCGGGGACAAACCTGTTCACCGTTTCCGCGGTCGGTGAATGGCCTTGTCCCCGTCACCGCAGCGACTGCTAGTTTTCTTCCCCGTTTTCGGCGGTGACCCGCGGCTTAAATGCGGTGGCCGCGGGTAAACCGTCACCGTGTCATTCTCTAATCAGTAGCATGGAATTTTGCTACTATTTGGGATTTTACCAGCTACTTGTGACCTGAATTGACCACCATGAAGACAATATACTGAGCTAGATGAACCATTGATCTGACCCTGTAAGGCTATTCTTATATTCTTGTGGGAGCATTAGCTTGGTTACAGCCATTCTTTTCAGAGTTGTCACTTCAAAATGATTGTAGGAATATTTAGCAATTTCAATGACATTCTGTATTTCTGGGACACTGAAGTCTTTAGCTAGGAGTTGCAGCAAATGAGCACTGCAGCTATATGTTCAGTAGCGAAGAAATAGGATTCTGTACAGTAGTTGTTACTTCCCATTAGTTGCGAATCTGCAGAAAGGTGTCACTTTAAAACTCTGAACTCCTCACCTTCTGCAGTGGAGAACAGCATTCTCTTCAGCCAACTCAGTGCTTTGAACATCTGGGAGTCCAGTTCAATACGGTGCAGGGCTGTGTTTTTCTTCATGAGCCATGCAAACAGAAGTACAGAAAGCAAATCTTAGAGATCCTGACTCTACCAATCCCCACAGCCTGGCATTACCTTCAGGTGCTAGGCTCAATGGTGGCCTCCCTAGAAGTTGTTCCCAGAGCAAGAGTTCATATGTGTCTGCTCCAGAACTTTCTTCTGTCCAGATGGTCGCCGCAGCACCACACCTTCGGGGGTGAAGCACAGCCTGTGTTGATGGCTTCAGGGGGATGCCTTATCGAGGGTATACCTGTCAGAATCAATGCCAGCCTGAGTGACTGGAATCCCACTGCCATGGTCGCCCACTCCAGGGTACATGGACCCCATCAGAAAGCAAGTGGTCCATAAATTGTCTGGAACTGAGAGCCATTTGCTTCTCACTGAAAGAGTTGCAATCTTTCCTAAGGGAAGGCAGTCAAGGTGTTTTCATACAATGTGACCACGGTACCTTATATAAACAGACAAGGAGGCACGATGCCTGGAGGCACAGATGTTATTCCAGTGGGCAGAAGTTCACTTTCAAGCCCTCTCAACTGCCCATGTGACAAGGGTGGAGAATATCCAGACCGATTTTCTCAGAAGGTAACTCTGGATCCAGGGAAGTGGTATCTGTCCCAGAGGGCATTCACCCTCATTGTGCAGTGTTAGGGAAGAACAGAAATGGATTTCATGGCCACTGCCAAGAGCACAAAGGCAGATCGCTTCTACCATCGAAGAGCTGAGCAGGGAAGCACAGCCCTGTTCCTCCAATCTCCTCTTCTGTATGTTACCTCCATGGGCCATGGTGGCTCAGATAATCCACAGAATAGCGAACCATCAGGGGTTGGTGATTATGGAAGTTACGGACTGGCCCCACTGGCCTTGGTATGTGGATCTGGTAGATGCAAAGGGGCAGGTGTCTCAAACTGCCGGTACATCCAGGGTTCTTCAGTCAGTGCCCAGTTCCCATGGAAAATTCAGAGTACTTTGGTCTTACAGCATGGATGTTGAGCGCACGGCCCTAATTCAGAAGGATTACTTGGAGGTTGTCATTACGATTCTCCTTAGAGCAAAGAAGCCTGTAGCATTTGTGGCTTATGCGAAGACCTGGAAATCTTTCCAGATATGGTGCACCAAGGAGTGGGAGGAGCCTGAGAGGGCTCCTATCCAGGTGATTCTAGCATTCCTCCAGGCCAATTTTGAAAAGGGCCTAGTAGTTTCATCTCTCAAGGTGCATGTAGCTGGTCTTCTGTGTTTTAGGACCTGGAGAGGCATGCAGTCATTAGCGTCTCATCCAGACATCACTCATTTTTTGAGGGGGGACTCAGATTGTGACCCCTGTTGCGCAGATCTTTCCCATCTTGGGACCTCAATATAGTTCTGAAGAGCCTGTCTCAGGCTCCTTATGAACCTCTACTGGCCACATCTCTCTTGGATCTTACTGTTAAGACTGTTTCTTGACAAGGTGGATCTCAGAGTTACAGGTCCTTTCCTGTAAAGAACCTTTCTTCCAATTTATGGAATCAGGTGTTTCTCTGTGGATGGTACCTGCCTTCCTACTCAAGGTGGTTTCTGCCTTCCATATCAATCAAGAGATTCGTTTACCCTCCTTTCATCCCATGGGTTCGCAGAACAGGACAGGCTGGATGTATGTGAAGTCTTCCTGCACTAACTGGAGAGGACTGATTCCCGAATATCAAATCATCTTTTTGTGCTGACCAGCCACTCAAGGTGAGGCAAACCAGCTTCCAAGGCATTGATTGCCAGATGGATTTGCATGGCAGTTTCATCTTCCTACATTGCCTGCGGTAAACAGCCCTCTATCTCAATTGCAACACATTCAACTAGAGATGTGGCTGCTTCCTAGGTGGAGTCCCAGGCTGGATAGAATCCTATGTCTTTGCCACTGAATGAAAGATTAGGTTCTTATCCTGCTAATCTTCTTTCAGATAGAAGACAAAGGATTCTATATGCCCCTCCCTGTCAAAGCTTTGATTTGTCTGATTTCTGCCTCAGATTTTGCCATTGTCCATCTTGGGACCTCTTCTCCTGTATCTAAGATTTACCAGAGACAAAGCTATGCAAACATGAGGGTTCCTATTCCCTTTCTCCTTTGAGGGGTTTATATTGCCCCCACTAGTTGCACTTAGCAGGTTGGTTTCTAGCTATTCATGTGTGTAATTTGATTTTCAGTGTTAAATTGTTAAATGTTTATTAATCATTGTTCTTTGATCATAAGTTACAGAACAGAATATAGTTTGTTGCCAGGGAAGCTCCCCGTGCCCCTCCTTTTCTTCTGTTTCAGTGGAGTTCGATTGCTTTGGTATCAACTGAAGAGGGAGCTGTTCTCTACTGCAGAAGGGGAGGAGTTCAGAGTTTTGCAGTGACACCCTTCTGCAGATTTGCAACTAATGGGAAGCAACAGCTACTGTACAGAATCCTATGTCTTCTATCAGAAAAAAGATTAGCAAACTAAGAACCTAATTTTTCATTGATATTTTCTTCATGCTCTTTTAAATTTTCTTCATGCTCTTCTAAATTTCTTTTCGTCCTGGATATATTTACAGCATTGTCTGACTAAACTGCATACTAGACATTTTAATTTTTGTTCACAGCTGCTATTTCCTGTAAGTATTCTGCTATATATGCATTTCTAGTGCAATAGGTGTGTTATTCTGGATGAGCGGGTTATATCCTTGTGCTTGCATGCCTTGCAGAAGAATTCCACTCTGGATTTTTCTGGATCCCTCCTACTTCACAAAGAGTTCTGCTGCCCCCTATAGTTTTTTCCTTCTGCACTTGAGCCAGAAGGAGTGTTTTAGATCTGCTCTGTTTATTTTTTTGTTGGTATTTTTGCTTGTTTCCTTCATCTTTCAGTGCTAAGAGCTCACCTAGTCCAGGGTCCAGCTCTGCCTACATGGAGGCAAAGCAGACTGAGGTCTACAGCTAACAGACAAATCCCTTATGGTACCTCTTAGCCAGCCTATAGAAGCCTTTTGGAGCTCAGGGCCATCCCCTGGTAACATTGCTCACCTACTGCTTGAAGATGTTTGAAGGCTGTTAAGCATCTGTAGGGGGATCAGCGGGGTCTCGCAGGGTGCTGGCTGTGTTTCGCCTCCCCCCTTTCTTGCGCTGGTCAGACTGGCAGCCCAAAGATTCAGTGCTGGAAGAACGTTCTGTTTAAGGCAGTGATTTTTTCTCCCAGATCCAGCTAACTTTGGAACTGAGGCAGGCTGCAGCCATTGCCAGCACAGGCACAGTGAGTAAGTCCTATGAGGAAAATCGGGGGAATTTGCAAATGGTGTTTTTGAAGGTTGCTTCATGTTCTCTGATGTCCTCCCTCCTCTAAAATCCTACAATCATTAGTTTTTTAAGTTTTGTTTTATAGTTTTTGAGGCTTTTTTGGTGCCAAAACGCTGCTATGGTGGCCATCTTGGATTTTCCAATTTTTTTTCAAAGTTCTCCAGAAGCTTCAAATCACCTCATTTTGCCTCAGAACTGGCAATGATGAGTCCTCAGGCTCTTTTGACACTAATTCATGCCAGGTTTATGCTGGATGGACGCTCAAAGAGCATCCTCGTTTCACATGCTATTCAGCACGTTAAGGTGGGGTGGGAGCAACCAGCTCAGCCTCCCCTTTGCTTTCTAGGGCTGAAGAATGGATGGGAAGCCCACTGGGGCAATTTTCCTTTCTGGACCCCAGAATGGCAATCATCCTAAATGCAGGGGTGTGGAAGCCACAGAGCCCAAGAGATGCAAGCTGGAGTTCTCAACAGGAGACTCAGTGCTGTCTATGTTAATTTGATATGGAGCACCCTGGGCGAAACATAGCCTATGTTGGTGAAGAGCCCCTGCTATGCTTTTCTAAAAGAGATGAGTACCTTTCTAACTTATCTATAATTAAAATATTTAAATAAGAAAAATATTTTAAAAAATATATAAAATTAGTGCAAACAATTCTGTAAATGAAATGCTCTCACAGCTTGCACCGCTGAGGTCCTAAACGGGAATAATACATCTATCTAAGGTTTTGTATGTGATACTATTTGAGTTTAACCTTGGAAAAGAAATATTTTTTCTATTGCCTTATATATCTGTAACCAGACTACATCATATACATTATAAACTGGACACAAAACAAACAAACAAAACCAAGGAAAAACCTACGAAACACATCAAATCATTGACCCCGCCAAATTCTGGAACAAAGCAGACAACATGATTAGATTCCTTGACCCTGAAAACTTCATATCCCAATGGCGCACACTAAGTGAACGAATCCTGGATGAGCTGGTGCCAATACAAACAAAAAACAGAATCAGCAGTCGATCTGACATATGGTTCGATGATGAACTACTCCTATTAAAAAGACAATTCAGAAGACTTGAAAGAGAATAGAGACAAACCAAACAGGAGACAAAAATTGCATGGAGAACACTAATCAAACAATACAAAGCAAAACTAAAAGAGAAACGGTAAACATACTACTCCAAACAGATAGGCACAGATATCCAAGGTATAAAAAAACTATTCAAGCTAGTAAAAGAACTCGCCAACACCAAACCATTCCTGGCCACCAACAACCCCCCTCTCCTCCCCCCAATCAGCCACCCAATTGGCATAATACTTCAAAAACAAGATTACAACCGCCAGAACCATCTTCATAGGCACCCCGAGCTGCCTAGTAGAGATCATATAACCCCCCCCCCCCCCTAAAGAGAATCCACTGCAGCTGACAGGCATGGTCTGACTTCCTGACAATACTATGGTCAGACCTCAACCGACTCTACAAAAAATATAGCCATGCAGCATGCAACCTCAACAACTGCCCACCATACCTGTTAAAAAAACTCTACCTCTATCTTTCATGCCCACCTCATGCAATGGATCTATTCTCTACTCACAGAAGGCCAATTCCTATACAAATTCAACAAAATCATCATCACCTCAATTATGAAAGATCCAAAGGGCACAACAAACCTACCCTCCAATTATAGACCCATTGCCTCAATACCAATGTACATTAAGCTAATGGAGGGCTTAGTGGCTCAATACCTCACAAACTACCTAGAGGATCACAACTTATTTCATCCCTCATAATCTGAATTCTGAACCAACCACAGCACAGAAACATTACTAAATTAACTCCTAGATACATCCCAACAACACCTAAGCAAAGGCAAAAGGATGTTAATCATCCAACTCAATCTGAGCACAGCATTTAACCTGATCGATCACACCATCATATTACAAATATTGGAATCTGTAGGAATAGCAGGCAAAGTACATACATGGTTCAAAGGATTCCTACAGTTCAGGATATACAAAGTTAAATCCAACAGAGAAATCAGAATCCTGGTCCAACCCCTGTGGCGTCCCACAGGGTTCACCATTATCCCCAATGCTCTTTAACCTCTACATCGCATCCCTGGGTACCTGCTTGGACAAACTGGACAAAACAACATACAGCTACGCAGACGATATTACAGTACTCCTTCCCTTCGACCAACCAACCCTCACCTCAACAGACAACCTGCACAAAACACTAGAAACAATAGAAAAATGAATGAAAACCCCAAAACTAAAACTGAACACAGACATGACATAAAATTCTTACTGCTCAAAAAGGATAACCCCCCCCCCCCCCATAACAGACTTAGAAATAAACTTTATCTCATACCCCATTCAACCTGGCCTAAAACTTCTCGGGGTAATTATAGATAGATTCTATACCATGCAACCACAAATCAACAAGACAGTCCAAAAATCCTTTGCAATCATATGCAATCTTCGACAAATTCAAAAAAATTTTGATAGGGGTCAATTCCGACTCCTAGTACAATCCCTGATCCTAGGATTCTTAGACTACTGTAACATCCTTTACCTACCATGCCCCAATATCATGATAAAACAACTACAAACCATCCAAAACACAGCCCTCAGAATGATCTACTCTATGAGCAAATACGACCACATAACCACAGCTTACCTAGATTCACACTGGCTCCCAATACAAGCATGAATACTTTTCAAATTCTACTGCCTACTTTTCAAAGTTCTGAATGGCGCTGCACCCATCTATCTGAATGACCACTTCATCTGAAATAACTCAACCAGACCGAGGAGAAACCAAATAATATTCAACCACTCTCCTCTCAAAGGCACACAGCACAAGAAATTATACGATAATCTACTAGTGACTCAGGCAACAAAGCTAGACCACCAAATCTCCAACTACTGATCTCAGCCCCAGACTACATAGCCTTCAGAACAGAAATAAAAATCCTTCTATTCAAGAAATTTGTTAAAACAAACTGAACCTGCGATCCAGATGCAACCAGGCCTCCGGTTCCCATCCTGCATCATCTTCCAAAGAGATACAATGATGCCAGGTCTGGAGCAGTCCCTCTCAAGATAAGGGGATGGCTCTTGAACTTTCTGCAGGCCTGGGCTCAGATATCCTCAGTTTGCTGGGTTCTGGAAATCATCCAGAGTAGTTACAAGCTGGAATTTGCCAAGCCCTTAATGGACTGGTTTGTGGAGTCCCCAGTGGGATGACCAGAAAAAGCAGACAAGGTGGAGGCCACAATGAGAAGGACTCAGGCTCAGACAGATATTCCATATATTTCATCATGCCAAAGAAAGGCTTGGACGATTGGAGACCCATTCTGGATCTTACATCAATGCAGTGCTCAAGGTTCTGTGCTTTTTCATGGAGACAGTTTGTTCTGTTATAGCCCTCTATTAAACCTCCATTCTCTTGAGATCTTAATGTGATTTTGCAGGGTCTCAGCCAAGATTCTTACGAGCGACTAAGGGAAGCGTACTTGATAGACCTGGCGCGTAAAATGTTTTTTTCTGCTGGCCATTACCTCAGCAAGATGGGTCTCAGAGTTACAGGCTCTTTCTTGCAGAGAGCCTTTCCTTAAATTTACTGAAACTGGAGTTTCTTTGTGCATCGTTCCTTACTTTCTACTGAAGGCAGTTTCGGTGTTCCATGTCAATCAAAGTCAGATTGCCAGCATTCCAGTCTACAGGTTCCAAAAAAAAAGGGTCAGTCTCTGAAGAAGTTGGATGTTGAGGGTGCTTCTCTGATATCTCGAGGTCACTAACAAGTTCAGGCTATCTGACCATCTTTTTTGTGCTGATAAATCCAGCTAGGTGCAGTGCACCGGCTTCCAAGGCTACAATTTCCAGATGAATCCATATAGCTATTTCGTCACCATACATTGTTGGAAACAGTCCCATTTCCTTAAAGATGCATTTGACTAGAAGTGTGGCTTCATCGTAGGCTAAAGCTAGGGCAATCTTCCCCAAGGAGATTTGTAGGGTGGCAACTTGATCCACTCTACATATATTTGCCAAGTTTTACAGAGTGGATGTGGCAGCAAGGGAAGACTCTGCTAGTGGGTCCTTAGTGTTATAAGCCAGCACAGTGGTCCCCCCCTAGATTTCTGTGACTGATTTGGTACGTCCTGCTCATCCAGAATGACACACCTATTGCACTAGAAAAAGAGATTAAGTTGTTACCTTGCTAATATCTTTTCTAGTAAATAGGCATGTCATTCTGGACCCCCGCCCTGTCATTTAATTTCTTTGTCTGCCTACTGTCTCACTCGGAACGTTCTTATCCAAACTTGCAAGTTTGATGTCAGTCAGATCTTAAGTGTATGAAGAGTAGTCTATTGCTAGGATACTTTGTTGTATTATTTGAGCTCCATTAATGTGTCTGTTAGGCATGATTGTTTCGCTCTTTTGATTGTTCAATAGTTAACTTGTTTGTTAAAATTTCAGAGCAGAATAGGCTTAATAACATATAATTTGATGGCAGATGAAAACCTGAATGGTCCATCCAGTGTGCCCAGTAGTTATTCTCATTAAAAATAAATGATTAAATTAACTTGTCTCTTCTTTGATATTTCTGAGCTATAGACTAAAGTCCACCTGATATTGTCTTAGGTTCCAACTGTTGCAGTTGCCATCTAAGCTTACTCCAGCCTATCCAACCATCCCGTTGTTTGCAGGATATCTACTGTAAAGTCTGGCCAGTAATGTACTCATGTTCCAAGTTAGTAGAGTTCCCAATGATGCCCTCCCCAGCCTATCCTACACTGAATCATCATATATGGGACATAAACCATACAAGTCTGTCCAATACCTGCCTTAGTTCTTTAATTTATACCAGGTCCCCTGTGTTTATCCCATGCTTTTATGAATTTCATCACCGTTTTTCTCTCCGTCACCTCTCTCAGAAGGACATTCCAAGCATCCACCACCCTCTTCATGAAAAAGAATTTCTTGACATTACTCTTTTCTCCCTGCAACCTCAAGTTATGCCCTCTAGTTTTACCATTTTCCCTTCTCTGGAAAAGATTTGGTTCTATATTAATACCTTTCAAGGATTTAAATGTTTGTATCATATCTCCCCTGTCCCTCCTTTCCTTTAGAGTATACATGTTTAGGTCTTTCAGTCTCTTCTCGTGCTTCTTTTTTTATGTATTTGTTCTTTGGGAAGTTTCCCCGTACCCCTGTTTCACATCTGTTCTAGAAAGGGTGCTTGCCTGCTTTGGAACTAACTGTAGGTGAAACGAACGGGGAGCAGCCCTCTGTGAAGTATGAGAGATTCAGAAAAAATCCAGAGTGAATTCCTTCTACAAGGCTCGCAAGTACTGGGATATAACCCGTTTGTCCAGGATGACACACCTTACTACTAGAAAAGATATTAGCAAGATAAGAACCTAATCTCTTTTTCCTAAGGTATGAATTGTTTCTGCAGGAAATACATTCCCTTCTGCTGCTGTTATACAAGCATAGACAAGAGGATCAGTGTGGACATTACTCCACCCATCAAGACTTACCCAAAAAATTTAAACATTGCATGAATATACAGCCTCATGCTATATCATTAAAAACTAATCCTTATTTCTAGTGCAACAGACTCATTCCTGAATCTTCATGTAATCAACCCATTCTTGCAAGAATTCTTGCACAGAGTCTCATTAGCATTCTTTTGCTCTGCCTCCCATCCCTCTGGGCTGTCCTCCAGTTCTTTAGTTGTCTCTCTACAAGCGAGATGGTAGGAGCCTGTCTTTTCTGCTCGTGTTTAATTTTCAATAAAATTCAGTTTTTCCTTACCGTTTGCGAGACTTCTGCAGTGCTGTAAAGGATCCCAATCTTGGGGCATCTGTGGCTGTGGGAAAGCACAGACTCTAAGGTTGAGAGTCTGCTTCCAAGATGCAGACTGCTTTGCAGTGCACTCACTTGGACAGCCTGCACAAATAGTTCAGAGGCTCAAGGACTAATCCCTTGGGAGCAAAGCTTGCCCCAGGTTCTGTCTTCAATGGGCTTGATCACAGGCTGAGTTGCTCTGTGGTGATTTTACCAGGGTCAGGGCTGACTGATTTCTTCCTCCTCCCCTACCCCCACCCCCTGTCAGCATGCTTGAGGTTCCGGGTGGAGTTGAGATCTCCTGCCAGTTCATTGGGGCCTGAGAGGCAGTCTGAAGAGACAAGCAGTTTAGATTCCATGCTTGTTAAGGCAGAAGTTCTCCCTTAACATATATCTGCAGCATCAGCTAAGCAGCTTCCAGCATACAGCATGGCACAGTGAGTAACAGGCTGAAAGCCTTAATTAAAAAATAAAATTAGGAGGGGGGGTCTTTAAAAGCAGGAGGGTTTCGTTTCTGGGTTAGAGCCAGGGTCCCTCACCACTAACATCACCAGTTTTTTGACCTCAGTGTAGCTTCCCATGCCATTTATGGTGCTAAAATCACTGCTTTAATGGCCATTTTGTATTTCTCAATTTGAAATTAAAATCCTATATCTGCCTCAAAACACTTCAATTATGTTCAAAAATAGGTGTGATGGACTTCTCAGGCCAAGATACATTGGATTCATGTCAGATTTGCGCTGAATGGCTGTCTGAGGATTGTCCGTGTTCTATGTATCGCATGAACGGAGACAGGATCCATGAGCTTAACCTCCTTTAGTCCCTTGGGGAAGGGGGGAGTGTTAATGCCTACATGGCTCGAGGGCCAGGAAAAATTTCTAAGTTTGAGCTGGGGAACAACACAAGTGCATTCCCAGTGAAGCACAGCTATGCTGCTGTTGCAAAAACCCAGAAAGGAGCTCATGAGCATTCGCAGGATCCGTCTGGATGTTCTGGACAGGAATTTCCACCTGAATTCATCAATATGATGTTTGAAGCTTACATGATTAACAAGGGCTTCATGGAACCCTTGAGGATTGTGGCCATGCTGTTGTCAGAGGTCTCCCCCTAAGAGCGCAGTTCCCCTGCAACAGTTCCACGTGCAAGATGAGGAGGTCCAGTCTGTGGAAGCCAGGGACGAAAAGGGCTCTATATCAATGCCTTCAATGTCCTAGTCGGGTCCTCTGTAGCAGGAGATGCTGCTTCATCTCTAGGGGGGCTGGATCTGGTGGAGGCCCTTGTTCTCTGAGAGGACCCAATCGTGTGCAGACTGTTTAAGCCCTCGGTGCTTTTGGAGGTGATCATGGAATCTGTCCAGGAATTAAGGACAAAGATTCCATAGTCCTCTGCCACAGAGTGCTTGCTTATGAGCAGCACAAAAGCAAAGACCACCTGTTTCCCCTCTCATTAAAACATTACAAAAATGGGATCATTGGGATGTCCTGGAGGGGCCCCTTTAGGTGGCCAAAACCATAGCAAAGCTCTGTTGGATGCTGAATTTAACCAGCTCTTTTTTCCCCGAAACTGGATTTCCTGTTGGCCCAGGTTACCAAATGTATCTCCCTTCCCAGTGAAGGCGGTGTGGTATTAAAGGATGTCCAGGACTGCAGGCTGAATTTTGTTCATCAGAAACTCTTTAAAGTTGTGGCCTCAAGTTTAGAAGCAGCTGTAGTGTCTTTTGTCACCGAGGTTAGCCAAGTTGCGTCATAATCCGGAGGCAATAGTTGGGAGGGATCACCAGTATCTAATGTTCAGAGTGGATTATGTAGCTGATACTCTATATGATCTTTTCAGAGTCTTGAACATGCTTATTCCATTTCCACCAGCAGGATGCTATAGATCAGACAGTGGGTGGGGGATTCCTTTTCCAAGACAACCTTGAGTACCGTATATACTCGAATATAAGTCGATCCTAACATAAATTGAGACCCCCATTTCCCCCCCCCCCAAAAGGAGGAAAAATGGTTGACTCGAATATAAGTCGGGCAGTTTAATATTCAAGTGTCCTGCACTACCAGATTCTGCACTCAGTCCTCCTCCCTGCCAAGTTCTGCACCCAGCCCTCTTCCCTCCCTACCCAGCACTCAGTCCCATTCCCTACCAAGCTGTGAACCAAGCCCCTCTCCCTGCCTGGCTCTGAACACTGTCCCACCTTCCTTCCCTGTACCCTCTTCCCCATAAAAAGAGCCAACCTCATCAGTGATGTCACAATGGCTGGATTGTCTCGTACTCCCCTCTGCCCTCTAACCCAGCCAGCAGATTAGCTCTTCCCCTTAACTTAAACCACCTAGTGGTAGGCTGGGACAGGAGGGATCCCTCCCGTCTCCTGCCCTGACCGACACTAATAATTACCACCCTCCCTCGCGTACCTGTGGTCCAGCATGTATCTTGCACTGAAATCCTCCTTTGTAAAGGTAGTAGCCAGTGGCACACCCGGGCCAGCACGCAGGAGTGAGCTATTCATGCTGCCAGTTGGCCCTGCACTGCTCATTGATAGGCTGCCACCGCAAATCCTGCGAGAACTTGCGACAGCCTATCAAGGAGCAGTGCAGGGCTGGCTGGCAGCACAAAAAGCTTGTTCCTGTGTGCCAGCCCGGTTGCACCGCTGGTTACTACATTTACAATCTTCGGGAGGATTTCAGTGCGGGGTATACGCTAGACCACCAGGGAACAGGTACGCGAAGGAGGGAGGGTAATTATTAGTGTCAGCCGGGGCAGGAGATGAATGGGATCCCTCCTGTCCCGGCCTAAGGCAGGCCTGCAGGAAGGCCAGGAAGGTTTCAGTTGGTCACTGGGGCATGACCCGAATATAAACCAGGACCCCCCATTTTTGGGCCAATTTTTTGGCCCCAAAATCCCGGTTTATATTCGAGTGTATATGGTAAATTACCATTTAAAGGACATTTTCTCTGTGCAAGATCACAAGCCATTTAAAGGACATTTTCTCTTTGTGCAGGATCACAAGCCAAAGTCCTTACTAGATAGCAGACCTTGAACACCTAGGGGATTGGGGCGCAGTAATTTTCAGACCTTCAGATGATATCACCAGTTCTTGGGAGCGCCTTCGGGCCAGAGATTATTTCAAAGCTCCAGACAAAGAATTGGAGGGACCAGGCACCCCCCAATCCTCAGGAGCCTGCTCCACAACAGCTCCCAAGAAGCAGTTATGACACCAAGCTGTCAGCCGAGCCTCCACACATCGTAGGGAGATTATTGGCCTATTTGGGAGAATGGGCTGAGATTACTAGGTACTGGACATTATACAGGAGGGGTAGAACCTCGAGTTCTTTCTTCCCCTCTCGGACCTTTTACTGGACTCTCCAACTGGGAAGCCATAAAAAGCGGTTAAAGTCCGAGTAACAGTACAAAGACTGCTGGATCTGGGAGCCATTGAGTACCAGAGGAAGTCTTGGGCTCCAACAGATACTCAGTGTATTTCATAATGCCGAAGAGAGGCTCAGAAGACTGGGGGCCAGTTCTAGACCACAAAATGGTACATGTGGCCCTCAAGATAACCTATTTCCAGATGGAGACAGTGAGGTCGGTAATTGCTTCAATGGCACTGGGAGAATTTCTTGCCTCACTGGATTTGACGTACGCCTATCTACATATTCCCATTTTTCCTGCACACAGGAAGTTCTTGCATTTCAATGTGCTGAAGCAACACTTCCAGTTTGCGGACTTACTCTTCAGGCTGGCCATGGTGTCATGGACCTTTACCAAGGTGATGGTTATAGTTGCAGCATACCTGCACAGAGTGGGCGTACAAGTACATCCATATCTGGATGATTGGCTGATAAGAGCCCAGTCTGAATCCAAAGGCAGGCTGGGTGGTCAACTTTTAGAAAAACCACCTGGCGCTGACACAGATCTTGGAGTATTTGGGAGTTCAGTTCGGCACAAGGGAGAACAAGGTGTTCCTCCTAGAAACACGCAGAGAGAAGCTTCAGCGTCGGATATGGAAATTTCAGGGTGACAGCTCCAACAGCCTGGCATTATTTACAGGTGCAGAGATAAATGGTTGTGACCATGGACGTAGTTCCCTGCGCAAGGATGCACTTGCATCCACTATAGAATGCGCGCCTCTCCCCCTGGTGCCTGCGGAGGGATGCACTCCAGCAGCAGCTAGCCTGATGGTTGGAACCTCAATCTGTAAGAACATAAGAATTCAAAATCAAAAAAGACAAAAAAATCCCACTGAAAAATCAAAAATGATAAACAACAAAAATGTGGGGTGAAATAACTATTGCCAAAGATCATAAATAATTCATTAATCAATACTGAAAAGAATGGTAAGGCTGAGCTTTCATTCAAAATATAAAACCCATTTGTGGTAAGACCTCAGAAATGTATTCCCCCCAACTCACTATAGGGTAGCCTAAGCTGATCCATTCGGGGGATTAATTTATCAATCACCGGTCAATCACCACTCACCAACCTTAATGCAAAATCTTATCATGTTAAAACAATAAATATTATAAATATCATAAATATTCCCTATTCTGGGACCGCAACAACAGAGCTCGATTCTGATATTTGGCTCTCTTGTAAGCTCTCATAAGTGTACATTTAGAATAGCCCCTTACTTCCATGTCATGCATGAATTTCTTAGCTTGTTGTTTAAAAGATGTATCATCTTGGCAAATGTGTCAAACCGCAGAAATTGAGAGTAAGGCAAACTGTTTTTAAGAGCCCTTGGATGACATCTGTTAGCATATAGAATAGTGTTGCGGTCAGTAGATTTCTTGAACACTTTGGTGACAAAACTATTGTTTATTTTCTCTAGTTTGTTTTAAATCTACTGCTTAGTAGCTTCATCGTATGTCCCCTATTTCCTAGTATTTTTGGAAAGAGTGAACAAGCGATTCACATCTACCCTTGCTCTCATGAAGGATCTCTGCATGGATGATCCTCATGATGGACCGCAGCCTATAGTGCTGGGATGCACATTGTGAAGGGCGACAAGTGCAGGAATGCTGGCCCTCTTCTCAGAGTAATTGGCTAATCAACCACTTGGCAATTCGAGCCATCCACCTAGTGCTTCAGGCTTTTGGGAGCTTGCTGCAGAACAGAGTGGTATGAGTTTTCTCAGATAATGCAAAGGCGTTAGCCTATGCTGTTTCAATGGCCAGGGGCCCATTTCTTGGGGCTTTCGGCAGCACATGTGACAGAAGTGGACAATGTGCAAGAGGATTTCCTTAGCCGGAAGGCCCTAGATTCCAGGGAGTGGTCACTGTCTCAGGAAGCCTTCACATTCATTATGAGTTGGTGGGGGTGCCCAACATTCGATCTGATGGCATCTGCAGCCAAGGAAAGGGCAGCTTGGTTCTTCAGTGTAAGATACAAGCCAGGAAGCGAAGGCTTGGATGCCCTGTTGCAACCTTGACCAAAGGCTGGACTTCTTCACGTCTTCCCTTCATGGCCTATGATAGGCAGATTTCTGCACATGATCATGATGCACCAAGAGCTGGTCATTCTAGTAGCACCAGATTGGCCAAGACAACCATGGTATGCAGACCTGGTCCATCTACAAAGGGACCAAGGTCTCAGACTTCCATGCCATCCGCAACTGTTCACATAGGGCCCAGTTGCCATGCAGGATCTGAAACACTTTGGTCTTATGGCGTGGCTCGTGAGCGTGAGGCGCTAGTGCACAAAGGCTATTCGGATGAAGTGGTGTCCACCTTTCTAAGATGTAGAAAGAAAATGACTCTAGCTGCGTATGCGAAAGCCTGCAAGTGTTTCCAAGTTTGGTGCACTCAAAGGAGTGAGGACCCAAATTTGGCACCAATGTCTATGGTGCTTATCTTCTTGCAGGAAGGACTGGAAAAGGCCTAGCAGTTTTCTCCCTGAAAATTCAGATTATGAGGCTCTCGTGTTTTGGGCTTAAGGTTAAAGAGCACTATAGCCACACATCCAGATGTAGCCAAGTTTTGGAGGGTGCTTTGCACCTCCGTCCTCTGGTGCGACAGCCGATTCCAGCATGGAGTCTTAATCTGGTCCTACGGGCACTAGCTAGAGCACCCTATGAACCTCTATAACAAGCTTCTCTGATGGATCTTGTAATCAAAATGGTGTTTTTGGTGGCGATTACTTCAGCCTGAGGAATGTCAGAACTGCAGGTATTGTGCATAGTCCCATCTTTCTTATCAAAAGTAGTTTCCAGCTTTCATATCAATCAAGATACCTTACCTTAACACCCTCGGAAGAGTGATAAGATGCTGAAATTGTTGGATGTGCACAGAGTATTACTGTGTATCTAGAGGTTCCGAACAAATTTCAACTGTCAGATCATCATTTTGTACTTGTAGATGCTGCCCATAAAGGCCAACCAGCCTGAAACCAACAATTTCAAGATGGATCCATATGGCCATTTCTCCAACCTATAGTGGAAGCAGAAAACGTCTACCTATATTCATAAAGGTGCACTCCACTAGACACGTGGCTTCTTTCTGGGCGGAATCTTCAGTGGTGTCTCTGGAAGAAATCTGTAGAGCAGCCATATGTCCTCTCTCCATACGTTCACAAAGTTTTACAGGGTGGAGGTAGCAGCCAAAATGGACTCCTCATTTGGATCATCTGTACTGTAGCAGGATTATCTGCCACACCCTAGATTCTGGGAACTGCTTTGATAATGTAATCTTCTTTCTAGTAGTCACACACGTTATTCCTGAAGCCTACTTTTATCAAATGTTCATTTGCCTGCTTACTGCCTCAAAGGTGCTGAGGAATCCAGACATTTTATCTTTTCCTTTATTCAGCCTTAACAAGGAAAGAGGAAGAATCTAGGGGGTATCTGTCTCCCACACTCTTAGTTGCAAGTTGTGCTCAGATTGGTGACTTGTTTGTTTTCACCTTATGTATTGCAAATGGTTAAGTTTTTGTTTCATCTGCTAATAACAGTTTTTGTTATCATAACAGTTTTTTTTTCATTTGTTAATGATAATAGGCCCTCTCAGAATTTCGCTGTATATTGTAATTGTCGCTGTATTTTTTTTGTAATTCGCGACCTTTTCCTAGCTGGTCCTCTCGGAAATTTCTTAGCAAACTGTATATTTTATATATTCGCTTAGCAAACTGTACAGTTTACATTTCCGCTTTCTTAAAGTTTCTGTACTCTATATTTCCTCTGACTATCTGCATATTGTAACTCGCTGAATGTCCAGCTCTCTTGAATATAAACCGCCTAGAAGTCGCAAGATTGTGGCGGTATAGAAGAATAAAGTTGTTATTATTATTATTATGAGTAGAACAGACATGTTTCTCAGGAAGTGTCCCTGTACCCCTCCCTATTCTGTTTCCTCTCCAGGGCTGACCATCTGCTTTGGTACGAACCCAGAGAGATATAAGGCGGAGCAAAAGTGTTAATGAGGCTTGCTACAAGAATTCTCGCAAGAATGGGTTGACTACCCAAAGGTTCAGGAATAATATGTCTGTCTACTAGAAAGAAGATTGCCGATGTAAGAACCTAATCTTTCCTTCATGATGAGTAAATTTTTGACTATAATATATCTTAAATAGAAAACCTCAAAAAACCATTTTATTTTTTTTAAATCTGATTAAAATTTTTTTTTTTTAAATCATTTACCCTGAAAATTGTGCACTACAGGGTGTTGTCATAGTAGTCTTATTTTATAGGTGCTTTTGTTGCTTTTACAAAAATTGGCACATTTGTTAACATGCCACGTAGGCAACTTCTCATGACATTACCTGCACAGAACTAGCTAAAGGTAACAGTTAATCCAGTATATTTTAAAATGCATATTTTACGGATACTTTGTCTTTTGAAAATTAGATGATGTAAAAGGTGTTTGCTGAGAGTCCACATATTTTATCCCTGGAATTTGTAAGTGGCCAAGTAAGAAGAAAAGTACTAGTGATACAAAAGTAATGCGTACTTTCAACCACCTTTGAGGAGGGCAATTTAAAGTCAGGTGTTGTTACCCGGGTAAATGCTCTTAGAAAATTACCATCACCATATCAGAATACTTGAGCTTTATGCCACAGTTCACATACCATGATAAGAGATTTTCCCAGAAGTCATTATCTTATGTGAGTACATGATACAGTGATAATGTTTCAATCTGGCTCCATGTTTGAGAACATCGTGTAGCACTCTAGAAACTGGCCATAATAGTAGCAGGTTTCAGAACTTTATTGATAGACCAGTTTGGCATTTTTGATGAACACACAGATGCTTGACTTAATAAATGGTATGACACAACCCCATGTACAACAGCACTTGGATAGCCTTTGACTTAGAGTATTTGTCTTATTCTTTTTCATAAATGATTATATTCTGGATTCATTTGTAGCCTTCACTTTCTCCTGTTACCTTGGATAAATATATCCTAAGTGGAAAAGATTCAGATCTCAATGTACCCAAATTTAGTGTGCAGGAACTTGAAGAAGATCCTTTGAACATTATCAATTACCTATCAGGAAAACAATCAGATGAACTGGAATGGAAAAATGCAAGAGGAAAGAAAACAGAGGTATGGGCTCTAAAGATCATCAAACCTTCCTTAAGAAAGTAAATTGTATGTTCTTCTCTGTATGCAATTATTTGTACCTGCATTTAGGAGGTAGTTCAAAAAAATATTCCATAGTGTCCCTCTAGACCGGCACAGATGAGTATTACATACTCTTGGAAAACAATGTTCTTGAGATGTTTTATTATCAGTTCAAAATAAAAAGTTCATGGAAATTACTTGAGAGTGAAATGACCCAGTTGTTATAAAGAGACCCGACCCGGCCCTTGTTTCTGTTCAACTGAACCTTCCTCAGGGTCCAAAATATGTCTCATATGTTACAAATGGTCAGTGGGATATATATACCAATAACGATAAACACAAGATTGTATTTAAAATCTTTACCAATCTCAAGCTAATAATGAAGATGTTCAGTTAATGGATTTTTTCCAAAATTTGGATGGCCCTAAATGGTTAGAATTTGATGTCAAAGCTTTTAAAAAACAACAAAAAAACATAGCAATCGAGAAAATTATGGAAGTTATAAAGCAGATTGCTGTCAGAAAATCTCCAGGCCCAGATGGGATCACTACTGAGTTTTACAAAGTATTCAAAAATGATATTATCGATTGTCTCCACAAACTTTTCAACTTTCTAGAGTCAGATAGTGTAATTTCTAGTCACTTCACTGAAGCAGTTATCACAGTGATTCTGAAACCTAACAGATCTGCTGTTGGTTCAAAATTATAGGTCAATCTCGTTGTTAAATGTAGACTACAAAATTTACACTAAAATGTTAGCCAATGGGTTAAAGAAAGTTATTGGAAAAATAATCCATCCTAATCAAATAGGTTTTATGCCTGGTCGATTAATTTCAGACAATTCCCGTCTTTTCTTCCATATTTCTCAATTTGCATAATCACAGACTTATTCCCTTCTTGCAGTGTCACTTGACATGGAAAAAGCTTTTGACAGAATTGAATGGGGTTATCTTTTTCATACATTACATTGGTTTGTTGCTCCTTCATTTTTAAGATTGTAACAATTTTTATTAAGCACAGTGGAAGCAAAGATAAAAGACAAGGTATGTAACAGAAAGTACAAGGGTGCACCAAAAGCCATAGATCAAGTATACCCCAATCCCCATAACCCCTCCACCACCCCCCATAACCCATAACCCCTCCACCACCCCCCAACCCGCCTCCCCACTCTCCATCCCATTCCACCCCCAGACAACAGTAACCAGAATAAACAAAATGGAAAAAAACCCTGCCAAAGGAATCCAACCCAAAATAGAACACAGCATTGAATACAGGAACGAGTGCTGCAAGTAGAACAAAGGAGTTACCAACAGTAAACCAGTTAAAAAAAAAACCAAGTCACCCAACCCATCTAAGTAAAGAGGTCTGAACAAGAGCCAATCAAAAGCAGAACCGTCATGGCCCTGGACTCTGATGAGCCCCAAAGGATCAGAAAATGGACCTCCCAAAGGGAAAAGAAGGAAAACAAAAAGGGAGAAAAAAAAGCAGAAAGAAGCCGGGAAGAGGCTACCCCAAGGTCGCAAATCCTTCACCACTCAATATAAATCAAATAAGCAAAGTATTAAGAATCAAACTGCGGATTCGAGGAGGCATATAAGGACCCCATACCTGTAAAAAAAAACTTTGATTGACGCACTGAATGACGCACCCGACCCCTCTACAGCAATATCAGAGCCTGCAAATGGTTACGCCAAGCCAATAAGAAGGAGCCCGATCCAAAACCCATTACCCCCCCAAAAAAAGTTTCTTAGCCACTAAGCCAGCCTTCCGCAAAAATAACCGACCTACCCCCGGAAGAAAGCGAAAAGCCTCATATTTATCTAACAAATACCCCGCCGGAGTAAGAAGTATAGGACAGCCTAACAGAAGCTCCAAATAGCGAATCACCTGGACCACAGAACAGCTCCAAAAAGCATGGAAAATGGACTTAGGAGCATTAGTACATTTCTCACATTGCGGCGACTCTGCTAACCCTGAGTGATATAATTGAACTCACGTAAAATAAGCATGATGCAACAGCTGAAGCTGATAGTCCCAAAAAGGTCGTGATATGCTTAATGAGGCATGCCATATCCAAATCAGTGAGCCGCAAGCCCAAGTCCAGAGCCCAACAAGCACACAGGGTGGGGCTGGTGCTCCTTCATTTTTAATTCAACAGATTAAAGTTCTTTGTGCTAACCCAAGTGCGAGAATCATAGCTAATCATTTTCTTTTATCTCATTTTGTATTGCATTCAGGCACTAGGCAGGGTTGTCCTCTTTCTCCATATTAGTTCAACATAGCTTTAGAGCCCTTATTAATAGCAGTTCGAGCTAACTCTAACATCACTGGCTTTTCTTATAAATCTTTGAATATCAAACTTTCTTCTTATGCAGATGACGTTTTATTATACGTCTCTAATCCAGAATCTTCTCTTCCTTTTATTTTCCAAACAATTGATAAATTCTCGCCATTTTCTGGATATAAGATTAATATGCAAAAGACTGAAACATTGCCGCTTAATAATTTCACATTTCCAAAATTGGTTAAACCATTTAATCTAGTCTGGAACTCTCATAAGTTAAAATACTTGGGGATTGAATTGAATGGGTCTACCCAAGAGTCAATTAGTATCAATAGTGAAAAGAGTATTACCTTGATCAAAAAATTTATTCAATCATGGCATCCTCTTAATTTAATATGGTGGGGAGACTAGAAACAACTAAAATGATGCTAGCACCCAAAATTAATTATGTTTTACAGATGATGCCCAAACTCTTCCCTTTGGCATTTTACAAACAGATTGTTGACTTCTTTTCTTTGGAAGTCTAAAAAACCTAAAATTGCATTAAAGAAACTAAAATTGAGAAAAGAGTTGGGTGAAGTCTTATTTCTTGATGTATCTTAAGGCTTTTATAATGCAACATGGGTTGCACTGGTTTTATGAACATCAAGATTATTTTCCTACATGGTATACGTTAGAACAGTGCATAACCTCTCCACTTCTGATGAGGATGACATGTGACCAATGATGTACTTTCTGCAACGGCATCTTGTTTGCTTATTCTAGACAAAACTTTAAAGTACCAGTTTTGTAATTCCATTCAGGTCACTCCTTGGTTTAACTCAGAAGTTCTAATCAATAAGAAGCCCTTTTTGTGGAAGGAGTGGATTGATAAAGGAATAGTTACATTTAAAGATATTTTGAATTCTCAAAATTATTTAATGTCAATTCATGAATTGATAGAACATTTTTAAACTGTTTTTATTATTTCTTTTAGTCATACTTTTTTTTTTTTGTAAACCTGATGAACTGTTTATGATCCATAGTTACAATATTAATCTGTATCCATGACATGCTATTAACTTTTATCTGTTTTTAAGCTGTTTCTATGCAAAGCTATGTTAGTATCTTTTAGCTATGAATTTTAAGACTTCTTTACATGTTTATTTTACTATGTTTTAAGATTATGTATGTATATCTTGTTAACCATTTAGTTGTAAACAGTATATACATTTTTTAAATAAATAAATATTTGATATTTTAATTACAATTGCCCAGAAGTTCTTTCTAATTGGAAAACATCACATCTTCTTAATACTAGTGCATGGTGGAACTCAATTCTATTTCATCAGAGATGTGAAATGGCGATAGCAGAAAAGTTGGGAACATTCAGAACAGTTCACAAACGTTGGTCTCTTATCTACATATTGTGATCTTTCCTTGTCATAACTGAACTAATAGTTCAGTCTTTCTGAAATACACTGAATCCTTTTTTTATGAAAATGGTTTAATTTTATTTTTTCATATGCACTGCACATCCATATTTTGTATTTAGTATTATTTATTGTAATAGTTTTGTGTTCTTTATACAATCAAGATCAAATATGTTATTGAAATATGGTGAACATTTATTGTACTTTTGTTTATATTTTTTCAATAAAATATCTTGGAAACCCCCTCACACACACACACAAGATTGTATATTTTTTATTATTGGTTTATACATCCCAATGACCATTTATAACATATGAGACGTATTTTGGACCCCTGAATAAAGTTCAGTTGAACTGAAATACGGGCCGTGTCGGGTCCCGTTATAACAACTGGGTCATTTCTCTCTCAAGTGGATGTAATTACCTTGAACTTTTTATTTTGAACTGATAATAAAACAACATTTCAAGAACATTATTTTCCACAGTTTTTCTTCGTTTTGTGTTGTCTTTTCATTTCTTACTGTAGAAACCTTGGGCTTCTGTTGTTTTTTCCTTATTATGTACTCTTACCAGTAGATGGAAACTGAGAACCATTGAGCTCTGACTTAACCTATGAGAAGGTACTGCTAACCGTTTCTTGATACTGACCTCACAACAACCTAATTGCTATATATAATATAGATTTACTAGCAATAGACAATAGACAGCATTTTTATGGAACAACAAAGTGAGCCAATGGGTAACATACATAGTGGCCACCCTTGTTTATGGATCCATCCTAAAGTTAAGTCAGCCGGTATGCACTTATATACTTTTAGTTCAGTAGCCTAGAGCCCTACCTAGTTACAGATTACATACTCCCTTTCTATTGGTTTGTCACATTTATCATTTCTTATCACGGAGCCATATTGAAGCGTGATGTCACCTAGTGTCAAAATCTGACATGCCTCCCTATTTTCCCTGACAATGCATTCTTAATACTAAGTTCAATAATTTCTGAGAATAGGCCCCCTCCCTTCCTGAGCTTGATTGTTGATTGTCAGCATTTCTGATATATTTTGGAAGGCACTTTGTTTTGGTTTGTCTACTGGAAAGTCCCGAAATGCTGCTACCGTCAGCAAATATTTGCCAGTTACTGGGGCAAAGATGAACTTTTTACATAAGCATATTGTCTGTCGCTGACAGGGAGAGATATGATTGTCCAGAAACTAGAATTCAATAGCACAACGTCTCTCTTAAAAATATAACTTTTGGGGTCTCATAGGGATCTTCACCTTCATTCTCATGAAGGTCTTATTCCCTATTCTTCCTCACCTATAAGTGCTGTGAAGTCCCCTGAAGCCAGTCTGTTCTCAGTCTCAGCAGATGGTAGAGATGGTAAGCCTGTGCAGTCTCCCTGATGTTGTGTGTTCCTTTCTGGGGGTGAAGTTTCCCTTTTTTTTTTCCCAAAACTGTTTATTCAGAAAACCAAAGAGAAACACAATAACAAATACAACAATTTTTCAATTTGCAATTTACAACAGACCAAACAGGGAACAAAAAGAACTCACAGAGACAAGTATAGTCTGGGCTTGGGTTCTTAAAACCTGGACTCAGCAATACCCCCTCCCCACTGAAGCCCCCCTCTCCAACCCCCTCCCCGCTTCCCCCCCCAACCCACCCTCAACCTACAGGTAGAATAGGAACCACTGGCTTCAGTAAGCGACTAACCACTTGATCTTTAATGAGAGAGGAATATGTATCCAAATAGGAAGCCCAAACAGACAAAAAGAGCGTACTCTTATGATGAGAGAACCGAGCTGACATTGATTGAAGTTTCTCTTTTGATTCTTGTTTCAGAAAAAGTACTTTTTGCCCCTTTCCTGGCTGCTGGCTCAGAGTTGAGGCCCATGGAGGTCTTCTTCACTCTGTGGGTGTCATACCTGTGTGGCCATGTCCCTTCCTCCATTCCCCCTCCTTGTTCCCACTCTTTGGGGATTTTATTTTGCTTAAAAAAATTTTGTAACATTTTATATCTTTGGAGCTGTTTTGAGCTTAAGCTGGTCTGCTCTGCCTTCAAGCAGACAGCCAGTTGAATGCTGAAGAGGTCTGCTCGAAAAAAAAAAAATCCACTAAAAGAGGATTCAGCTTTCAGCCTGCTCCTTGCAGCTCCGTTGGGTTTTCCCTGTTTTATTCAACCCTCTTACCATTGCCTGCAAGTGCTTTCCTTTACTCTGTGGGGTTTGCTTTTCTGGAGGGGGAGAGATGATGAGTCTGTAGCCTCAGAAGTGATGTACTGTGTGCCAGCAACGGGGCGTAAATGTTACTGGAAACTGCACCAGCACGGACCTCAGAGGTGGTGAATCCGTAGGTTTCTTCTCACAGTGACTCAGGGAGTGCTGCCACAGAGAATGAGAGTGTATTTCTGGGACTCATTTCAGTGGGAACCATCTCTATTTTGAATCCTGCATCAGGTCATGATTTGCAGTCGCATCTGGACTTGATCCTTTCCTCAACTCTTATGCAGACAGCAGTCAACAGCTACTTTCTGCCTCTTTGGTGGATTTTCCACCCAAATTCATCCTAACCATGATCAATTTCTTTGACTGTATGACCAGAGAATTGGGTAGAGGGAGTGCACTAGATGTGGTATATTTAGATTTTAGCAAAGCCTTGGACAGTGTACCACACAAACGTCTAATAAATAAATTGAGTGTTCTTGGGATGGGCCTCAAAGTGACTGGCTGGGTCAGGAACTGGTTAAGTGGAAGAAGAGAGAGAGTAGTCGTCAATGGCGATCACACTGAGGAATTTTCTATCTTTAGACTATCACTTGTGGATAGTTCTAGTTCTGTGCTAGGTAGTGAGTTATAGTCAGTCTCCAAATCATAATAGTCTTGTTTTAGATTTATAATAATAATAATTTTATTTTTGTATACTGCCACACCACATAGTTCTAGGTGGTTCACATATAGAAGAACTGTGTAATCAGTGAATAAAATACAGTTGACTTAAAAATATATTAAAATCAGATTAAGATAAGCATTGATTTAGTTTGAGGAAGTTTTTCATTGTCCATGCGCTTAAGTGATCGATAGTATTTTTCAGATAATTTAGGGTGCCATTGAAGGATTCTTTGACTATACAGAGAATGAAGATATCTGCATAAGAGAAGATATGATCCTGGGTCGAGGGCAGGTTATTTCCCAGTGCTTAAATAAGATGTAGTAGTGGTGAGCCTTGTGAAACACCACAGTTGGCCTCTCATTTTTGGGATCTCTTGTCGTCTTTCTAAACTTCATATGTTCTATTTGTTAAGAATTGTGAAAACCATTGTAGTACCATACCCTGTACTCCAAGTTCATTTAATTTGAGAAGTAAGAAAGAGTAGTCTACTGCATCAAACACTGCAGAGATGTCAAATTGTAGCCATATAGATTGTTTGCCTTTGCTGAGTTGATTTTATTTTAGATATTACTTCAAGGAACAGCGATTCGGTGCTGTGCCTTTATCTGAAGCCATGTTGCAATTTGTGGAATCCATCTGTTTGGTCTATGAATTTAGCTAGTTATGTACTTATACAGAATTCTAGTAGTTTGGCAGGCCATGGAATCACTGCAAAGGCCTGAAGTTTTCTACTAAGTCTAAGTTTGTAGCTTTAGGTATCTTTGTCAACGCTATAGCTGATACTGTTTGGAGATAAAGTCCATTTTCTAAGCATCTGTTTACTAGGTTTGTCAGCCATAGCAGAAAGTTAGGGGGGCATGAGTTAACAGACCAGCTGGACATATACTGTATCTAATTAACAGTGCTTTTTGGATATTCTCTTCAGCCAGTTTAAGATCTTTTCTGTGTTAACTGGGGTGAATTTTGACTAGCTTCTGTCAGCTGCGATCCCTTCATTCTCATTGTATTTGGTTGGGTGAAGATCTGTGTTATCTTCTGGGTAATGTGTGAATGATGTCCTCACAATTCAGATTTTTTTTTCTTGAAAGTGATGTGCTAGGTTGTCTGCATCTGATTGGTGTGATGCTGGTCCTTCTCTCAAAATAATCTTTTGTGGAGATCAGTGAGTTGTAGATTCTAAAGAGACATTTGGAGGAATTTTTAGATTGGGTAATCAGACTATCATAGTATGACTTTTTTGCTGCGGTTACTGCCAATTTGTATTCAAGTTTATTTCAAGTTTATTCATATTATTTGATTGAACGCTTTTCCAAATTACAAAGCGTTGTACAAAAAATAAAAATATGATTTTAGAGAAATCACTTATACATAATACATTGATCAGACCTACATGGGTAATTGCTTTTTAAAACCACGGGAAACAATAGGAAAGAGGGGAGGAAATACAATTTTTTGAAGAAAAAGTACATATAAGGGAAGTACATTAGGAGGGTAGAAGAAGAGGATTGCTGGCAGAAGTGGGGTCGAATAAGAGAGCTATTGGAAATCTTGTTTTGGAGATGGCAGAAATCGTTATATTTTCAGTTAAAGGCTTTTTTAAAAAGAAGGCACTTTAAGCTACTCTTAAATTTCTGCAAATCTTGTTCAAGTCTTATATATAAAGGTAGAGAATTCCAAGTCATTGGAGCTGTTACAGAAAAGATAGAAGCATGGCGTGTTCCGATAATTTTCAAGGAAGGAACGTTGAGGGTAAATTGTGAAGATGATCTAAGAACTCTCGATGAGTTATGTGGAATCAGAAGTCTATCTATAAATGCCAGTGTGTTGGTCTGTATTGTCTTGAAGACTAGAAGAGTTATTTTATATGTAATCCTATATGTTATTGGCAACCAGTGAGCTTTTTTCAGTAAAGGTGTAACATGGTCAAATTTTTTTGAGCCTGAAATTATCTTTATTGCTGTGTTTTGTATAAGTTGAAGACGCCTTATGTCTTTTAAATATGCCCCTTTTAATAAAGAATTACAATAATCTAGTTTAGATATTACTAGGGAATGAACTAGTGTATTAAGGGAGAGTTTATCAAGGAGGGGGACTAGTGATCGTATCAACCTCAACTTGTAGAAACAATTTTTAACTAATGCACTGATGTGCGAACGAAACGAGAGTTTATTATCTATTAGTACTCCCAGAATTTTTGTGTTGTTAGTTTGATTGAGTGGCTTATTATCGATTAAGATTGGGTTAATAAGTTGTATCCCTTCTTTCCCTGAAAAGAGCACAGTAGTAGTATTGTTTCATTTTTATCCTCCAGTTAATGTAGGGTTATAATCTCTGGTTTTTCCTCCAAATTCTTTCTGCCCAGATCAGGACAGGGAACCCTTGAATCCCCCCATGGTTGATGCTGTGGTTTCGGTGGATGGCAGCTCAGTCCTCAGGGATCCTCAGGATTGCCAAATAGAGGTGTTGCTCAAACAAAGTTTTGATGTGGCATTGCTTGTGATACAAGCAGACATTTGTGAAGATTTGCTGGCTAGGGCCTGCTTTTGTTGGGCTGAGCAGATTTCAGATAGGGAATTAGATGATTGGACTCTGGTTGATCAGGAGGCTGTTAAGCTGGAGATGGGTTCCTCCTTATCAGATGCACTTTATGATTTGTTCCATACTTCACCTAAATCTAAATCCATGGCTCTGTGTCCACCAGACACTCATGGCTAAGAGGATAGTAGGTGGATGCGACCTCCAAGTCCAAGCTTAGCAAGTTCCCTTTTTGGGGTTCCCTCTCACACCTGCCTCTAAAACCTGAGCTCTAAAGGTGGTATCCTGATGGGTAAAAACATCCAGCCTTTAACAACGAGCAAAAGAATGAATTGAAGACCAAACTGCCACCTTACGGATGTCTTGAGGAGACAACAAGTAATGCCCAGCTCAAGATGTTGCAGAGCTCTGGAAGAATGGGCCCTTTAGAATGGAGGGACTGTCTTAACCACAGCAAATAAGCAGATGCCACCATCTCCTTAAACTACCTTGCAATAGTAGCCTTGGATGCTGCTTCGTCTTTTTGAGGACCTCCAGTCAAAATAAACAGGCAGTTCTATGTTGAAACTCTTGGTTCTCAATCAAGTAGCGGCACTTCTGTTCCACCAATCCCAGAAAGGAAATAACCTGTCAAGCAGGAACTCTCTCATACCTGTTTAGTGTGCAATTCTGCATACATTTAGTGGCGCTATAGAAATAATAAGTAGTAGTCAACAGGTATACCACTGATTTTCTGGCAATGGATGGTCGGGCACCTCCTTTAGTCTAGCAGCAAGCAGCATCTGCAACTGCTGCTCATGCCGGCCATCTCTCTCTCTGAAATGATTTCATGGTCCCGCGACCAGGAAGTAACATTAGAGGACAGACAAGGTTGGCACAAGCAACATCCTGCAGATGCTTTTCGCCACTAGCAAAGATTTAAAGAGATATGGAGGAGGAGAGGAGGAAAGGTGCTGAAATTAGAGCGTGTTCTAAAAGTGATTACGTTGGTTTGGCAAAACCATTAATCTGGCAAAGGTTTGTAACTGGGGTTACCAGAAAATTGGTGGTATACCTATAATAGTATACTGTACATAGCTAGGAAAAGTGTTCCTGACTGAAGGGAGGGGGCAAAAGTTGCAGTTGTAGATTCAGGGTTCCTTCTAGGCTAGTCATCCCAGGTCCTGGAATAACTTTTGATCCTGTGGTCAATGGCTTTAGTCTTAGTACTGTCGGTGAGGGCTCATATGATACCTTGTCAGCGATCCCTTCTCTATCGCTGGTCTGCCCAGATCCAAAACCTTTTGGGAAATGACAAAGTGTAACCTGGACTGGTAGTTGCAAGACAGCCTGCAAAGAGGAATGTATTTGGAATTTCTGTAATGGTAGGTAGAGTGAGGACAACAATATGAACTTGACCAGTTAGAGAACCTATTGTCTGGGCAACTTGGCTTATTGGTGCTAGTCCCCAGAGAAAGCAAGGTAGTCAGCAGCATGTGAATCTGTGTATACTACCTTTAAGTATACAACAAAGTAAAATCTAATCTAATCTAATCTAAACCTTAGATCATCTCTACATTCGTAAAGCTCGACACGGTTAACAAGAGTTAGGGTAGAAAGGAACTCCAGTGGAGGGAAGAGGCAAAATGAAGAGAAAATTTAGAGGACTAGAATAACCAGAGAGGGAGGAGGAGTTACATTTTTGAGAATAACCAGGTTTTCAGATGTTTACGGAAGAGTTGGAGGGAGCTCAGATTCCTAAGAGGGGAGGTAAGGTTGTTCCAGAGCTGAGTGATTCTGAAAGGGAGGGAAGAACCTAGTTTACCTACAAGTGAAACGCCTTTTAGAGAGGGAAAGGAAAGTTTCAGTTTTTGGGTGGATCTGGCAGAATTGGGGTTAGAGGAGTTCCAAGAAAGAGGAATGAAGGGAGGGAGAATACCGTGTAGGATCTTGAAAGTGAGGCAGGCACATTTGAAGTGGACTCTGGAGATAATCGGAAGCCAGTGGAGCTTGGATAAAAGTGGTGAGACATGGTCGAATTTTCTTTTTGCGAAGATAAGCTTAGCAGCAGTATTCTGAATCCGCTGGAGTCTTTGAAGGTTTTTCTTTGTTAGGCTAAGGTAGATAGAGTTGCAGTAGTCCAGTCTGGAAAGGATGGTGGATTGGACAAGGACGGCAAAGTGTTTTTGATGGAAACAGGATCTCACTTTTCTCAGCATGGGAAGGCTGAAGAAACATTTTTTTACTAGGGAGTTGAGGTGGTCGTTGAAGGAAAGTGTAGAGTCAATGATGACTCCCAGAACTTTACTAGAATATTCAAGATGCAGAGTGGGGCCAGAGGACAGTGGGATGGAGGTGGGCAGTTGGTCCAATTTTGGGCCGAGCCAGAGAAGTTTTGTTTTAGATTCGTTCAGTTTCATCTGCACAGTGTGGGCCCAGGATTGAAGGCTCGATATACATGAGGATATGTTCGCCGAGAGGTTGGTGAGGTTCCGGTCGGTCTCGAGGAGGAAAAAGATGTCGTCTGCGTAAGTGTAGAGTGTTTCAAGGGGGGAGAGATGGAGGAGTTTAAGGGAGGACATATAAATGTTGAAGAGGATAGGAGAGAGAGGTGAGCCTTGCGGGACTCCACAGATCGGGTTCCAGGGAGAGGAAGAAGTGCCCTTCATGTTGACTATGTAGGAGCGGGAGCGTAAGAACTTTGAGAACCAGTCAAGGACTGTGGAGTTTATGCCTATCTCGGTGAGTTGGTAAATTAGAATATCATGATGGACGACATCAAAAGCTGCAGAGAGGTCGAATTGAAGAAGGACGGCGAACTTGTTGTGAGAATGGAGATATTGAACTTTTGAGATTAAGGAGGTCAGAAGGGATTCGGTGCTGAAATTGGGACGGAAGCCGTATTGGTAGGGTTGAAGAATGGTGAATTTCTCAAGGTAGGAAGATAGTTGAGTGGATATGATGGTCTCTAGCATCTTGGTAAGAAGGGGGAGTGGAAGCGAGGACAGGTTTTAGAGAGGCATGGTTGACTTTGTGAGGGTTTTTGTAGGATGGGTGGTGTTTGGGGGAATGAGCGTGGGAATTCTGAGGCCAGGGCAGATATTGCGAGCATTTGTAGAGTCGAGGAGGTTGGGGGCAGGGGGTGTCAGGCAGGGGAAGAGTAGGAGAAGAAGGAGCCATGAAGGTGGCTTCATGATGAGAGATTAGAAATCTATGAGTTAGATGGCCTGTTTGAGGCGTGTGAGAGTAGGTTAAGGATGGAGGAGCGACTAGGTAATAACGTACTAGGTATCAGCACAAACGATATTAGACAGATCTAGTAAAGCGTTTCTGAATTGGAGTTATTCTGAAAATGATCTCGTGGAAGGGGGATGAAGATAATCTGGCTATCAAATCAGTATTCAAATTAGCATAGATTTTTGGATACAATAGGCATTTAACAAATTAGTTAAGAATTGACAACAATTAATTGACATAAATTAAGAAGACAGCAAGCATTTAACAGATTATAAGATTCAACAGGTATTTAAGATAATTTTTTGATTACTTTTGCTTTATGTATATATATATATTTTTTTAGAGCTAGTAAATGAACTTTACAGTTGGATGGGTTCACGATTATGTTTAACGATGAAAGATTTCACAATTAGACTTAAACATGGGGAAAGTTTCCCCTGCTGGCTCAGGGGGGTGGGCGGAGCGGTGCTCGAGACCCGCCAATGTGGCCGCTGTTTTCAGTTGGCGATAGCCCACTTGAAGGGAGAAAAGTTTCCCCTGCTTCTCTTTCGATCTCACCTCTGCTGGAACGGGGGAGGAGTGGAGATGAGGCCGGGTGCCCTGCTGGAAAGGGCTCCCAAAACTGGCCGCTGGTGCCGAGTGCCGTTAGCGCTGCTTCTCTTTAATTCTCTCCCCTGCTGGAACGGGGGAGGGGTGGAGATGAGGCCAGGTGCCCTGCTGGAAAAGGCTCCCGAAACTGGCTGCTGGTGCCGAGCGCCGTTAGCGCTGCTTCTCTTTAGTTCTCACCCCTGCTGGAACGGGGGAGGGGTGGAGATGAGGCCAGGTGCCCTACTGGAAAGGGCTCCTAAAACTGGCCCTTGAAGGGAGAAAAGTTTCCCCTGCTTCCCTTTCGATCTCACCTCTGCTGGAACGGGGGAGGAGTGGAGATGAGACCAGGTGCCCTGCTGGAAAGGGCTCCCGAAACTGGCCGCTGGTGCCGAGTGCAGTTAGCGCTGCTTCTCTTTAGTTCTCTCCCCTGCTGGAACGGGGGAGGGGTGGAGATGAGGCCAGGTGCCCTGCTGGAAAGGGCTTCCGAAACTAGCCGCTTGGAGGGAGAAACTGGCCGCTTGAAGGGAGAAAAGTTTGAAGGGAGAAAAGTTTCCCCTGCTTCCCTTTCAATCTCACCTCTGCTGGAACGGGGGAGGAGTGAAGATGAGGCCAGGTGCCCTGCTGGAAAGGGCTCCCGAAACTGGCCGCTGGTGCTGAGTGCCGTTAGCACTGCTTCTCTTTAGTTCTCTCCCCTGCTAGAGTGGGGGAGGGGTGGAGATGAGGCCAGGTGCCTTGCTGGAAAGGGCTCCCGAAACTAGCCGCTTGGAGGGAGAAACTGGCCGCTTGAAGGATAGTTGAGTGGATACTTCAGGGCATGTCTTCTATTTGCTATCTTTTTAACTAGCAGCAGAGTCTTGTAAATGGGTAGAAAAACAAGCAAAAAACCTGACAGCACAGATGTGATAACTTTATATCACATCTCTTTAAACAAGTTTGACTCAAAGCAGTCAAGACCATATAATAAAATACAAAAATCAATTATACCATAATAGTGCATCAGTAAAATACAAGACACAATAAAACCCTAAAAATAATTGCATCAGTAAATACAAACAAAAAAAGCAATCTGAAACCGTGGTTTAATTTACCCCACTGTGTAAGGTCCCTCTAAATGTGTCAGATAACTAATGTACTCATCCCCTGATATCAAAAGCCTAACCTTCTCACATATCTACAGAAAGCACCAAATCCACCTATCTGTTGCTCCCAAACAATGAACTATATTGTTGATCCCTGCAATAAAAGACAAATCACATCTAACCGGATATGTATATATGTTTTATTTAGAAAATATCACCTTCATCCCGTGAATCCATATCTAGTATGAATAAAGAACAACCATGGACCAAAATACCTGATAGTATCGTTCATGTGTCTGGTAGGTAAATAGAATTTACTTTGTGTAGCATTGTGATATTTTTTTTTTCTTTCTTATCTTTTCCTTTTTTATATATATACCTGTACTATAATTATTGGCATATTTTTCCTTTTTAATTGATGTACACCGCACTGATGTTGTAACAATGAGCAGTAATAAATAATAATAATTTAGTAATGTAGCTTTTATTTGTTAATATCTGCAGTGAATATTCACTTTCATGTCAGTATTTAAATTTTCATTAGGTATTTGTTATAGTCCCTCATAAGAGACTCCTGAGGAAATTAAAACGTCATTCGATAGTATTCTACATCCAACTGTGTATTGAAAATGTCTAAAAGATAGAAAACAGAAACTAAGACAAAATGGTCAAATTTCTCAATGGAAGAATGTAAATAGTGGAGTGCACTAGGGATATGTATTGGAATGGATACTTTTTAGCATATTTATAAACGATCAAGGAAAGGAAGTGAGATGAATACATTTGCATATGGCTCCTTTTATCAAGCAGTGGTAGAAAATTTTACCACAGGCTGGTAAGGTAAATGCTCCGACACTCATTGGAATTGAATGAACGTCAGAGCATTTACCTCGCCAGCCCACGGTAAAACACTCTATTGCTGCTTGATAAAAGGAAGCCCAAAATTAATCAAAGTTGTCTAAAATCCCACCAGATCAGTCTAGACAACTGAGTATGCCTTCTCAACCACTGACTGGTACTACTACTAATAATAATCATCATTTCGATCATGCTACAAGACATATGCAGCATTGTAGACAAATACATGAGATCATCCCTGCTAGAAAGCACTTCAAGATAAACAAACAAGACAAATACAGGATTAGGGGGTCGATTTGTTTTGGGAATGATTAAAACCACATAGGTATAGAACAGGTGGATAAGGAGTTAAGAATTTAAAAGTATTTAAAAAGAATTTAAAAGCCAAATAAAGATCCCTTGTTGGTTTCTAATTACAGGCCGATTTCTTTGATTAATGTAGATGGTAAAATTTTAGCTAAATAATTAGCTTTACGTTTGGCCAAGGCTCTTCCTTATATTGTTGGTATCCACCAAACAGGGTTTGTTGCTCATAGACATTCTTCAAATAACACGAGGTTGGCCTTTCATATGTAAAATTTGTCAAAAGAGATGGCTGATCCGGCCTTTTCCATATCCTTAGATGCAGAGAAGGCTTTTGATCGAGTAGAATGGTCCTTCATGTATCAGGCTATGGAATGGTTTGGTTTTGGTTCTGGATTTATACAAATTATTCAAACCTTGTATAGCTCCCCTTCTGCTAGATTGTATATCGATAATACTTTCTCTGAGCGGTTTTGCTTAGAAAGGGGAGTTAGACAAGGATGTCTGTTATCTCCATTGTTATTTGATATTGTTTTAGAACCCTTGTTATTGGCTATTGAACAAGCGAGGGAGATAAATGGTATTCCTTTTGCAGGTCGGGAATACAAAGTTTCTGCATATGCAGATGATATTTTGCTTCATTTGAGAAATCCTGAAACTACTATCCCAAATTTATTGGAGCTGATTGATAGATTTGGAAAATTATCTGGATATAAAATAAACTGGAGTAAATCAGAAGTTCTTCCATTAAACGTACATTGTACAAAAGGTTTATTTGATGAATTTCCTTTTATTTGGAAGGAAGATGGTATTAAATATTTAGGTATTTTGATTAAAAACACATTGGATGAAAATAAATGAAAATTCTATATTATTAAAGGTCACAGAGATGTGTGAGCAATGGAACCCTTTACATTTGTCTTGGTGGGGAAGAGTTCAAACGGTCAAAATGATGATTTTGCCTGTAGTTTGTTACCAAATGGATATGTTACCGGTTTATTTTCAAGAGTCCTGTTACAAAAAGTTGAATAGTATTTTGACAAAATTTATTTGGTTTGGGAAAAAAGCAAGAATTGCTTTAGTATCTCTACAAAAACAAATTGGGGAGGGTGGGGTAAATTTTCCCAATTTTTATAGGTATCATCAAGTCTATATAATGCGTCAAGGTATGTATTGGATCCTCCCTGAGCTCTTGGAATATCAGCCAGATTGGTTATATCTTGAATGGAAAATTATGTCCCCGATGTGATTTTCTCATATATTAAATATCAGAATACCTAGTTATGCTAAGGACAATGTAATTTTAATTGACACGTGGAAAACAATCAAATTTATTGATAAATTAACGGATGTTCCTATAGGGAAATCTACTTTGCAATCCTTATGGTTAAATTCCAAGATTCAAATAGGCGGCGCTGGGATCGCTTGGAAGAATTGGATGCAGGCGGATATTCGGACATTAGATGATGTTATATCTAATGGGAAACTGCTTGATTTTTCACAGCTGCAACAATTATTTGGCATTTTAAAGTCTTAACAATAAAGGTGGTTGCAGTTGAAGCAGGCTATTCAGAGTGGGTTCCCTGAATGGAAAAATGGAAAAACATTTTTTAGTGTGCAAATCCTTTGCTACCAAACTGATTTAGTAGGACATCAGGCTGCCCAGTGGTACAAATTGATTTCTGGATTTTTGAATAAAAAGCCAAAAAATAGTCTTAGAGACATTTGGAGCATCGAGATT
Organism: Geotrypetes seraphini; assembly: GCF_902459505.1. Classification (NCBI taxonomy): domain Eukaryota; kingdom Metazoa; phylum Chordata; class Amphibia; order Gymnophiona; family Dermophiidae; genus Geotrypetes; species Geotrypetes seraphini. The sequence goes on from NC_047094.1 coordinate 97,824,755, forward strand.
AAACAGTATATTTCTGTATCTCAATGGACATGAATTTGGACTGGAGATTGAAATGTACAGCGTCAGCATCTATGAGACAAACATGGTTATTTTTATTACATAGGATTTTCTGGACCCCAGTTCGATTAAATAAAATAGATAGTTCTAAGTATAATAGATGCTGGCATTGTCATAGTAATATAGGGACTTTGGATCATCTGTTATATTTTTGTCCTTTTATATTTATATTTTGGAAGTCAATTTGGGGACAAATAAATCTGGTTTTGGAATCAAATATTCCACTATCATATGAGGCTATAATTTGTGGAACGATATTACATGTGAGACCCACTTTAAATAAATATAAGGGCTGTCTCTTTATGATCATGACAGGTTTAGCCATTCAATTGATCACGAGTAATTGGAAGAACCATGACAGAATAAATTACTCTTTTTGGTGGGTGAATGTATGCACTACGTACAAATATGAAAGAATTAATGCAGAATGTAGGGGATTTAGTGATGTATTTAATAAAGTTTGGAGCCCATTAACTAATTTTGTGGATTTATAATAATATCTATTTATTTTATATTTCCTTATGTTCATTTACCTTTACACATCCATGGGGGGAGGGGGGTTGGAGAGAGGGGGAAAAATTCTGATGATGACATTTAGATAACTTTATTCTTCATTTATATTATATTTATTTATAATATATGTTATATTTTGTTACTATTAATTCTAAGAAATCCTGAATGATATATGTGCTGTTACCTGTATAGATAATAGTGCATTGTATGTAGAATATATTGTTCTTTTATTTGTTTGGCACTGTTTTAGATTAAAAATCAATAAAGATTATTAAAAAAAAAAAAGAATTTAAAAGTAGCATCAAAAGGGTTGACATTTAGCCTGTATGTGAATAGAGCAAAGATGGAGTATGATGTACTGACTTAGGAAATCTATTCCAGGCATACGATGAAGCAAGTTGAAAGGAAAAGTAACTTAACTGATGAAAAGAGTTCCCGAGGAGGGGGTATAGGGAGAAATAAGAAAGGAGAATGATCTCAAAGGAGTCAGTGATCTCATTGTATAAGTATCCTGTGCAGCCTCTTACCAGCAGATACTATATGAGGCACCCTATGCACCTATAGCTGGTTGGTTAGACCTGGTCTGGGTAGTTGATTGCTGATTTGGTTTCCCCCGTGGACCATTAGAATAATAAATGATATAAAGAGTAGGGTCAAGAAGCAGGGCTTGGATCAGTTAGGCTGTTTCATTTGCCCTGGCAGTTTGCCAAGTTGCTGCATCTACACCTTCTGTGAAACCCATTAAGAGCTTCTGGTTGTCTGTTCCTCGGTTCATGTCCCCCACTCATAAGGAAGGGGGGGTCTTGAGAGCCTATAAGTACAGATTCCAATTGTTTAAAAAAATGGCAGTGTGTGCTGGGCAGCCAAGGTGACAGTTAAGCAGCAGCACTGCCAGAAGAAGCATAGGCTGTTGTGGAGGGGAGTAGAGAGAACAGTTACCTCAGAGCCTTTTGGTGCTGTTGGAATTGGTGGTTGTTAGTTCAGGCGACATGAGCTACAACATGCCTAACTATTTGAGAAGAGCTTATCAGCCTACTCAGTTTATAGCAGTTGCCTCTCCAAGTTTTTGTGTTCAGCAGTGCTGCAGCTCTCAGGGATAAAGCCTCTACTGGGAAGGAGCCATTTGGAATGGAGTAAGTCTGCAATGCTGCTTTCAGCAGTGGGGTTACTGGGCCGGGAGCCAATCTATTTTTGTTGGTAAATACTATCATGTTAAATTCTTTAGAATGAAGTAGTAACCTAATGGTTAATGCTGTGTAGGATTACCATATGGCTTCAGAAAAAAGAGGACGGATTGAGACATTCTGGGTTTTACTTCCATTGCTTTCAATGGAAGTAAAGCCCAGATGCCCCTGTGTCCTTCTTACTTCCATTGCTTTTAGCAGAAGTAAAACCCGGATGTCTCATTCCATCTTCCTTTTTCTGGAGTCATATGGTAATCCTAGTGCTGTGGATTATGACCCAGGGGATTCCCACTGCAGCTCCTTGTGACTCTGAGCAACTCACTTAAACCTCCATTATCCCAGTTACAAAATAAGTACTTGTATATAATATGTAAACCACTTTGATTGGAACCACAGAAAGGCAGTATATCAAATCCCATCCTCTCCCCCCTCCCCCCCTCCCTTTTTTGGGGGGAAGAGAAGGTAAGCTTGGAAGGATCTTCTATTTTGAAACATGCTGAAGGATAGAAAAGCAGGCAGTGGAGAGCCAGTTTTCAGCAATGGAATACAGTGTGGGGGTTTTCCTCTGATTTTGTGTTGCTCTTACATAAAACTTTCTGACTGATGAAAGGTCAAATGGTGGAAGGTCAGTTGGAGGTGATGAAGTTCTTCCAAAGAGGTCCCCAGGAACCAAAAAGCCTAGACTAGGCCTGAAGAAGAAACTTTTGGAGGCAAAATCACAGGGATTGGCAGTCTCTGTGAATATGGGTAGAGATCTTCCTAGGATTCAGGTCAAGAAAAGTAAGTTCCTCCAAGGGAAGATTCTATTGTGGTCAGCATCTTTCATATAGATGAGTTGTCCTTCTTGACAGCCTAAGTGCTTACTAAAGATTTCAGAGGTAGAGCCAGCCAAGTGTGTGAAAATGGAAGATAATCTTCAGGAAAATATTAAGAAGCCAGCTCAGGCCCTCCTGATAGGTTTACTAGAGATGAGACTAGATCTAGGATTGATGGGTCCTCAAAGGTTAGGCCCTCAGATTTTCCCATTCCCTCTCCAGACTATCACCATCCCAACACCTCCACCAAGAAGGCATTCTCTTAGCCATTGTTGGAAATAGGATGCAGAGCTTGATTTAATTTGACTGACCCAGTATGGCATCGTATTATGTCTGCAACATAGATAGAAGACCTTTCTAAAATGGTTGTCAAATATAAAATAAATTTTATTTTGTTTGTATGTTGGTTACTTGTGATCAAACACAACCCTTAGAAAATCTGAAGCTTGATTTATCAAGGTGTTTCTCATTGGCACTTAAAACCATTCGCCATGGTTATCTAGTGCTTTTAAATGGGCAAAACTGGTATATTTAAGCAAATGGAGAGGTATAAGGAAAGTAACATACAAAAAAATGGATGCTCATAACAACAGCTTTAAAAAAAAACAACAACAAACAACCCAAATCTATATTTAGAGGCCCAACCAAAAGAGGAAGAAACAAATGTGTTTTGAAAATCATGTCCCAGATGTGTATCTAATCAGAAAAGAATTAATCCATCATCATATTTACATTTAAAAAATTCAAAATTGTTCTTTTATCCATTACCTTCTCTTAAGCTCTCAGCAGGTTCAAAACTCTATTTCCTAAATCCTTAATCCTTAATAGAAGAACTATGTTGAATAAGATTAATATCCAGTACAGTATGTAATACTAGAAAACTGATTTTGCTGTCAGTATTATGACATAATGTTCCTGTGTGTTATGTAGAAGTTTGGTCCTGTTAAATGTTTTGTTAATATTTGTCTAAAATATGTAAACCACTTTGATTGTAACCACACAGAAAAAGGGGTATTTCAAGTCCCATCCCCTTCACTCTTTACCCTCTTTGAATGTTATAAATGTAGAAGTAAGAACAGGTCTGGTATTATGTGATAGATTCTTTTTTTCTGAAGTGATCAAAACCAAAATATCACTGGTGTTAAAATATTCTGGTTCTAATCTGTTGTATGCTGCAATTTTGTAATATAGGTGTCACACTTAAAAAAATGATGATAGCATATATATTATCCCTTTTAATTCCTTGTTAACAGCGAAACTCATAAATAAAACATGGCTGTAAAGATTGTTTTTTTAATGTAATAGTAACTTTAATCTGTTGCTGTTAAATTTAAGGGCCTTCTGTGCGTATAAAAAATGCTAACCTCAAGCGCATGTACAGCAGTCATAGTGAAAGTGATTCTGAGGAAAATGATGGTGAAAGACAGGAACAAAATAAAGCTGCGGACAGAAAAGCAACACTTCATCCACGAAAGTTGTTTAAAGCAGCTAATAAGGAGAATGTCACTTACAGAGGTAAAGTGAAGCTATGACTACATCTGCTATACTTAAACCCATATCATTTTTATTCCACTAACTCCAAAAGAATATTATCCAAGGTGGATTACAGTTAAAGCATAAAATATGCCATATTCTCTATAATAATTGCCCAGACTGTTATTGGAAACAGCGGGGTTTCTGACATCTAGGGTATGCTATTAATAGAGGCAAAATGTCTCTCATCAACCTAGCTCCCCTGTGGTAACCAGCATTGCTTTCCTCAACTCTTCCCCCCTCCCCCCAACACACACACACATATCAAAGATCACCAGAATTCTCTTCTTCCCTCTCCTTGTGGTTCTGGCACTTGGCTGGTGCAAGTTCTTAAGCACTTGCACATATTAAAAGTATTGAGTATCAGTGTATGCTCAAGGCCTGGCACTGATCCATTGCAAAACTGTGAGAAAAGGTAAGAAAAGGGATCCAGTCATAATGGGGGGGAGAGGGTAGAAGGTGGAGGAGAGCGATGCTGGTTCATGTGAATTCTGGCGAGTAGGCTATTACTGGAGGAATCTAAATTTGGCATTTTTAAAAATGAAATTTACTGGGGAGGGGGGGTTTGATGCTGAAACAGAGGGGTGGGCCATTATTAAAGAGAATACAGTAAATATAACTCTCAAGTCATTATCCAAACCAGGAAATACAGATGCTGATTTTCAAATGACATTTGGTAAATATAGAAATAAAACAAAAGCATAAAGGAAATAAGGTGATACCATTTTTATTTGGCAAACTTGAAATATTTTATGATTAGCTTTTGAAGATAACCCCTTCTTCCTCAGATAAGAAATAAGCAAATGTTGACCAACATCAATATAAGTAGGGAAACAGGAAAGCATTTCAGTGACAGTCTCAGAGGAAGAGGGAGGGTAGGAGACAGGTAACAAAGCAGTTTAAGGCCCAGATTCACTAAAGATAGCGACTCAATCGCTGTTGGCCGATTCTCTGGTCGATTTTTAAACAGCAATTGATTCATTATCTAGTTTGCATTCAAATCATTTGCATGCAAACTCCCCAACTCAATTGCTTAGTGAGCGATTGAGATGGTGCAGAGCCCTGACAGTAGTGACAGGAGAAGTAGCCTCTAGTCACTGCTGTCAGGGCTTCTGTTGGGAGACTTTTCTTTCTTTCTTTTGTTTTTTAATAGCACAGATATTTTGCATGTATTACACACACAAAATATCTGCCGAATTTGTTTAAAAAAAATTTTAAGCCTCCCGACAGTGTTGCCAACTCCCTTCCCCAACCCCCCAAAAAGGCAGGAGGGATGCCCACTTCCTCCTGCCATTGGCCTGCCAACCCTCCTCCCTCTGAACTTAGATATGGCAGGAGGGATGCCAACTCCCTCCTGCTGTCGGAACTCCCCACCACCGTCGCCATCGGCCCACCCCCCGGTACCATTATGTCGAGAGCCAGCTCCTGCGCAATGTCGGCCTTAGGCCCTGCCCCAGTGCATCATATGATGCACGAGGAGGGGGCATAAGGCCCTGATTGGTTCATGCACCTCGAACTCCTCCCTAAGGAAGTCCCTGATGGACTCAGGTGCCTCAGGCCCCTCCCAAGGGAGGAGCCTGAGTCGCCTGAGCCAATCAGGGCCTTAGATCCCTGCCGGGGCAGGGCCTAAGGCCGACATTGCACCCTTCCTGCTCCCGATGTAAAGGTAACTGGGGATGGGCCGAGACGATTGCCATGACGGGCGGGGGGGGAGGCACGGGCCGACGGCAAGAGGGAGTTGGTATCCCTCCTGCCATATCTAAGTTTGGGGGGATTCAGCGGGGGGAAGAGAACCCGATGGCAGGATGGAGTGGGCATCCCTCCTGCCATATTCGCACGGGAGAGTTGGGAGCATCTGGTGGCAGGAAGGAGTGGGCATCCCTCCTGCCATATTCACACGGGGGGGGGGCATTGTCAGGTGGAGCATCTGGTGGCAGGAGTAAGTGGGCAGTTACCGATAGGTCTACACGGGTTATAGCATAGTAAAACCTGATTCAAAATAGCCTAGCAAATGTTAGTGAATCAATCGCTTGGCTATTTTGCATGGGGTTTTACTAATTTGCATGGTCGGATCGGAAAACAGGAGATTGGCACTGTGGGCCGTTTTGTGAATTGGGTCAGTTAGCAGCGATCGTCGCTAAATCTGTGAAAACAGGTTTAGCAACGATCGCTGACTTTAGTGAATCGGGGCCTAAATTCCTTTGTAATATGAAAGAAAGCCAAGGTATCTGTTAAATCTTGTCTGTTAGGTGTCAAAATATTTCATCATTTTGATTTCAAAAGTTTTACATTCTTGGATTATCCGAGAATTTCCTTTAGTGTTCTCACCGTAAAGTCATTGGTGCAGTGTTCAGATTTTCTAAAATGTCATTCGACTGAGGTGACATCCTGGTTGGCATTGCAGATTTTAATTTGATATCTGTGTAAACTGATCCTAGTCTTTAGCATCTGGCCTGTTTCATCAATATAGCACCCTTCTTTGCACTTTTTGCATTGAATGATATACACCACATTAGAAGATGAGCATATGAGTGACCATGGGATCCTGGGAAATGTGCTCACACAGTTTGCAGCCATTCTCTTCTTTGTGGGTTTGGGTAGGGAGTTTGCTTTTTAGCAATTTCTGTTTCAGATTAGGTGGCTAATGGAAAGCCAGCACAGGTGGAGCTGGAAATATTTATTTTAGTAATTAATCTTCTTGAGTAGTGGTTATAGATCTCATAATTTTTCTTAGTTTTTGCAGCTCTGAATTGTATGTCACTATCAAAAGGGTCCATTCTGTGGTTTTCATGTCCTTGTAGTGCAATAGATTTTCTCTGGGTATTTTAAGGAATGAGGTAATATTCTTTGTGATTATTTTAGAGTTGTATCCTTTTTTGTTTGAAGGGTTTAGTCAGGGTTTTTAGGTGTTTATTTCTGTCTCTTGGGTCAAAGCAGATATGGTGGTATCATGTGGCTTGACTATGTACAATGGGTTTTTTGTACATGAGGGTTGGAAGCTGGAGTTGTGGAGATAGCTATATCTGTCTGCAGGGTACTAAAAGAACTCAAACATGAAATTGCTGACCTGCTGTTAGTGATCTGTAACCTGTCACTAAAATCGTCTGTAGTACCTGAAGATTGGAGGGTGGCCAATGTTACACCGATTTTTAAAAAGGGCTCCAGAGGAGATCCAGGAAATTACAGACACCCGTAAGCTTCACTTCGGTGCCGGGCAAAATGGTAGAAACGATTATAAAAAATAAAATTGTGGGACACGTAGACAAGCATGATTTAATGAGAAGAAGTCAGCATGAGTTCAGCAGAGGGAGATCTTGACTCACATATTTGCTTGACTTCTTTGAAGGAGTGAATAAACATGTGGATAAAGGTAAGCTGGTTGTTATAGTGTATCTAGATTTTCAGAAAGCTTTTGATAAAGTTCCTCACGAGAGGCTCCTGAGAAAATTAGAGTCATGGGATAGGTGGCAAAGTTCAGTTGTGGATTAGGAATTGGTTATCGGATATAAAACAGAGGGTAGGTTTAAATGGTCATTTTTCTCAATGGAGAAGAGTAAACAGTAGAGTGCCGCAGGTACTGGGACCGGTGCTATTTAACTTATTTATAAATGATCTGGAAATTGGAACAACGAGTAAGTGATTAAATTTGCAGATGGCACTAAATGTTCAAAGTTGTTAAAACGCATGCAGATTGTGAAAAATTGCAGGCGGACCTTAGGAAATTGGAAGATTGGGTGCCCAAGTGGCAGATGGAATTTAATGTGGACAAATGCAAAGTGATGTACATTGGGAAGAATAACCTGAATCACAATTACCAGATGCTAAGGTCCACCTTGGGGGTTTGCGCCCAAGAAAAGGATCTGGGTATCATTGTAGACAATACGATGAAACCTTCTGCCCAATGTGTGGCGGCGGCCAAAAAAGCAAACAGGATGCTGGGAATTATTTCAAAAAGGGATGGTTAACAAGACTAAGAATGTTATAATGCCCCTGTATCGCTCCATGGTGCGACCTCATTTGGAGTATTGTGTTCAATTCTGGTCTCCTTATCTCAAAAAAGTTATAGTGGCGCTAGAAAAGGTTCAAAGAAGACTGACAAAGATGGTAAAGGGGATGGAACTTCTCTCATATGAGGAAAGACTAAAACGGTTAGGGCTCTTCAGCTTGGAAAAGAGACGGCTGAGGGTAGTTATGATTGAAGTCTACAAAATCCTGAGTGGAGTAGAACGGGTACAAGTGGATTGATTTTTCACTCCGTCAAAAATTACAAAGACTAAGGGACACTTGATGAAGTTACAGGGAAGTGCTCTTAAAACCAATAGGAGGAAATTTTTTTTCACTCAGAGAATAGTTAGGCTTTGGAACGCGTTGCCAGAGGATGTGGTAAGAGCTGATAGCATAACTGGTTTTAAGAAAGGTTTGGACAAGTTCCTGGAGGAAAAGTCCATAGTCTATTATTGAGAAAGACATGGGGGAAGCCACTGCTTACCCTGTGGTAGCATGGAATATTGCTACACCTTGGCTTTTGGCCAGGTACTGATGACCTGGATTGGCCACCATGAGAACGGGTTACTGGGCTTGATGGGCCATTGGTCTGGCCCAATAAGGCTGTTCTTATGTTCTTGTATATAGATGTTTGTATATAACCACTGTTGATAGAAACTGTGGTGTCTAGAAAATTGACTTTTTCTGGGGAGTAGACAATTTTAAATTTGATTGTAGGATGGTATGTATTAAGAAAATTGTAAAATCGTTTGAGAGTCTTGTCTCCAGATCATAAAAATGTCATCAATATATCAGTGGTATGTCAGGGGTTTTGTCTGATATGTATTTAGAAATGTCTCTTCCAGGTCTGTCAAAGCAAGTACAGCCATATTTAAAGAAACTCATACCTAACTATCCTTCTGTAGGCACATTCTACATGATGCTAAAAATCCATAGACTGCTACTATTTAATTTATCATTTCTGTAGTGTAGAGAGGGCAAAATGATTGCAGAAAGAGGTAGAGAGGCTAAAATAATCTGGAAAAGTTAAGAGAGGCTGGTTGAGTAATCAAGAAAGCAAAGATGCAAATAGAAGAAAAAACAGCTGATATGGTAAAATAGGGGGGACAAGATATTTTTAGGTATATTAATGATAGGAAGAAGTGCAAAAGTAGCATTGTGAGACTCAAAGGTGAAAGGGAGAAATATGTAGAAGCTTATAAAGATAAGGATGAATTGCTTAACAAATATTTTTGCTCTGTGTTCACAGCTGAAGCACCAGGTGCGGGACCTCAGAAGACAAACGCAAACAGGGATGGAGGTGTGATAGACTCTGATCGATTTTCAGAGGATTGTGTTTGTGAGAAACTAGCTAAACTAAAGGTGGCCAAAGTGATGGGGTCAGTTGGTGTACATCCGAGGATACTGAAGAAATTTAGGGAAGTTCTGTCGGCTTCGCTAGCTGATCGTTTCAGTGCTTCTCTAGAGTAAGGAGTTGTATTGGAGGATTGGAGAAGGGCTGATGTGGTCCCTCTCCACAAAAGTAGAAATAATGAAGAAGTAGGGAACTACAGGCTGATAAGTCTGACTTCTGTAGTAAGGAAATTAATGGAAACATTTTTAAAATAGAGAATAGTATACTTTCTGGAATCCAGTGGATTCACTAGAAGGAGGTCATGCATTTGGGCTGCAAAAACCTGAGAGAACCTTACAGTTTAGGGGGTGAAGAAATTTTTTACATGAAAGACGAACAGGATTTGGGTGTGGTAGTATGTGATGATCTTAAGGTGGCCAAACACGTTGAAAAGGCAACGGCGAATGTTAGAAGGATGCTAGGGTGCATAGGGAGAGGTACAGCCAGTAGGAAAAAGGAGGTATTAGAATATTGTGTGCAGTTCTGGAGACTGCACCTTCAGAAAGATATAAACAGGTTGGAGTTAGACCAGAGGAAGGCTACAAAAATAGTCAGTGGTCTTCGTCGTAAGGCATATGGGGAAAAACTCAAAGAACTCAATATGTATACTTTAGAGAGAAACCCTAAAGATCGCTCACTTCTAGTAGTATATAGATGTATCAAATTTTTAATCTTAATTTATAATATCCGAAGTGCTCAGAATCAGATGGTAGAGCGACCGCAAATGGGGACACGCCCCTAAATGCGAACCTCTTAGTCAATCTCTGCACTTATTTGGTATTACTATTTAGCAACTACTCTCAAACTGTCTGATACCTTATTATACAGTCATTCATAATGTGAAAAAGTAGAGTATAGGTAAAAAAAACCTGTTCAGCCAAAATAGTGTAGCAGGATTCTAATGCATTTCGCCTGGGGCTGCTTCAGAGAACCAAAAGGCTTCCCCCCCCCCCCCCCCCACCTACAAAATATACAAAAGTACATACCATTAGCAAATGTAATTCAAAATACTTGCTGTTAGCTGACTCATGACACAACCGGAGGGTACCTTTCATTCTTCCTTGATTGGTTTCAGTTCTCATTCTTAACCCTCTCGGGATCCGTTTGGCATGACAGTACTCAGCGAGAGTGGCTGCGTGTAATTC